>NC_086452.1:271570679-271895679 GCF_028390025.1 Pseudophryne corroboree
ACATCCAAATGTAAATGAGCCCCAAAGTTAGTATACTGTGTACACATATACTGTAAGTGGCCATCAGAAACCTTATTTAAAATGAATGTAGCCATAGGGATCATTGTGTCTTATAACCAATACAGGGAAATGGCACTGATGACCCCATTTGAATGTATACATCTCTAATTTATCTTTTCCCCAAGAATGTAACAGCTATATAATGGGGGTAAGGTAAAATCAGGGAGATTGCTGGTCTATTCAGGGAGTCAGGGAGATTGCCGCTATTTCAGGGAGACTCCTGCAGAATGAGAGAGGGCAGGCAACTCTGACACACATACAGTGCCCCTTCCCTTTGTCACACTCACTGTTTAGGGTGTTCTGCGGCTACACAGTGAGCTCCTGTCTCCCACGCTGCTGGCTGGACTGGCACTGTGTACAGTGCCGTGTAGGCCCGCCCCCTTTCGGCTAAATCTTCTTGTTCAGCTCAGCACTGCTGTGACGATTAAAGGCAGCTGGGGAGAGGCTGGCGAGTTAGCTTGTTCCCTGTGCCCCCTCTTTATCCAGCTCTGCCAGGGCGGGCACAACGCATAGAAGAAAGTGAAAGTAGACTACAGCTCCCGCAGCAAGGGCTGCTGGGAGCTGTAGTTTATTTTCAGTTTAATCACAGCAATGCTTTGTGCCCGGCTTGTTAGGCAGACGCAGCAGCTAGTAGAAACTGGAGCATAAGCTCCAGACTCTACTAGCTGCTGTGGCTGCATAACGAGCTGTTAGGGACGATGCAGATAAGGAGGGATGTTTGGGGAATTAAACCATACTTACCTACTCTCCCGGAAGCTGCGGGAGGCTCCCGTTTTTTGGGGTAGTCCCCCGCACCCCCGGAAGAGTGGGCAGGTCTCCCGCATCCTGCTCGCGCCCTAGTGGGGAGGAGAAGGGGATAAAATGCAAATCGCGTCATTTTAGCCCCGCCCCCTTCACGCGGACCCGCGAATAGCGGCATTTCCCGATGTGGGGGCGGGGCTTAGTGATGTCACAGTCCGGCCCCGCCCCCCGAAGACACCAGCTGCGTCTCCTCTCCGGGCTTCTCCCGGAGAGGAGAATTAAAATGTAGAGATGAGCGGATTCGGTTTTACTCGGTTTTACTCGGTTCTCAAAACCGAATCTTATTGGCTCACGGATGTCACGTGTTTTGGATAGCCAATAAGATTCGGTTTTGAGAACCGAGTAAAACCGAGTAAAACCGAATCCGCTCAAAAATGTAGGTAAGTATGAATTAAACTGATCATGACGGCGCACCCTCCGATCCGGCGCCCAGGTCACATGCCCTCCTAGCCCCCCCCCCCCTAGTTACGGCTCTGTTGAAATATTGTAGACAGAATTTCCAGAGAATACGGTGTCAATACATACAACCAAGCGCATCAAAATATGGTCCCGGACCCAACAGTGCATATAGTGAAGCACAGTTGTTCACAATAAATGCCAAAATCAAGTGCATGAAGTACAGCACAATTAAAAATACATTTAATGATAATCCTTAAAAACATATATAGCAGCAGGAAATATTGTAGCAGCACAGAAAGAAATCCACGCAGGAAGTCCAATAAAGTGCAATTACCAGAAGCAGGTGAAAATAGAACACATAAGTTTGTGAGTCCACGGCAACCGCAGCAGCTCCTATACCGCATACACTGGTCCTCCGCACTGGATCTCCCGGTTTAGTCAGTTATTTTGTTCAGCCTAAACCACATTTTTTGTGTTACAGGTGACAAACTTGTCAATTCTGACTTTTTTCCCATTTACCTCAAAATCACTGGTTTTATTGTTGCCGTCACCCTTAATGGTGCCGCACCCAATGCACATCCCGCATCGGAAAAAACCTTTCGATTTGATTTTGCGTGTCGGTCTAATGCACGTCTGACTTTTGTTTTGTCGGTCTTTTGTGTGTCTGTGCATATACTGTCAGTCTGTTGTGGTTCGGTATCATTGTTGTCTGATGAAGGACGTGTTGGTCTGTTTTGTTGTCGGTTTAGGGGTTGTCGATGTGACTGTTGTATGACTTCTGAACTGTCGGTCTTTGTTCTGTCGGGCTGTTGGCCTTGTCAGTGTTTCCCATGTCTAAATGTTACCTTTGTCTGAGTTTTTTCTGTCGGTGTTTCACCACTGTCTGACTGGTGTCTGTCTGTCTTCTGTTGTCGGTCTTTTCGCTGTCTGTATTCTTCCGGTCGGCGTGTCAGCCGGAACCCCTGCTGTGCTGCCCCCAGCATCATGCACACAACAGGTTGGAGTGTTCCCT
This sequence comes from Pseudophryne corroboree, assembly GCF_028390025.1. Classification (NCBI taxonomy): domain Eukaryota; kingdom Metazoa; phylum Chordata; class Amphibia; order Anura; family Myobatrachidae; genus Pseudophryne; species Pseudophryne corroboree. Next base: position 271,572,952 of record NC_086452.1, read on the forward strand.
CCCTACCATTTCTCCAGCCCACAGGTTGGACAGTACCCGAAAAACAGGACAGTCCCACCAAAACGTGATGGTTGGTAGGAAATGCATGCGCATACACATATATATACACACACACACACACACACACACACACACACACACACACACACACACACACACACACACATATACAGTATATATATATATATATATATATAAAAACACACAAAAGCATACATACAGTCTCACACGTATACACATGCATATATACTGTTACACACACAGTTACTCACTTGTAAACATACATTCACACAGTCACACAGACACATACATTCACATACAGTCACACACTTATTCACATATATACATTTGTCATACACTGTCAGAAACATATACACCTACCACAATCAATCACACAGTTATACACATATAATACATATGGGTGGTCATTCCCAGATGTTCGCTCGCTGCCGTTTTTAGCAGAATAGCGATCAGGCTAAAAATGGGCGATTCTGCACATGCGTATGGGCCGCAGGGTGCACACGCTAAGTAATTTCACACAAAACTATGCAATTTTACACAGGTCCAAGCGACGCTTTTCAGTCGCTCTGCTGATCGGTGAGTGATCGACAGGAAGTGGGTGTTTCCTGGCGGAAACTGACCGTTTTCCGGGAGTGTGCTAAAAAACGTGGATGTGTCAGGCTAAAACGCAGGAGTGGCTGGAGAAACGGGGGAGTGGCAGGGCGTGTTTGTGACGTCAAACCAGGAACTAAATGGACTGAGGTGATCGCAATCTAGGAGTAGGTCTGGAGCTACTCAGAAACTGCAGGGAAATAGTTAATAGTAGAACTGCTAATCTTTCGTTCGCAATTCTGCTAAGCTAAGATACACAGAGGGCGGCGGCCTAGCGTGTGCAATGCTGCTAAAAGCAGCTAGCGAGTGATCAACTCGGAATGAGGGCCATACTGTAGTGTGCTCCTCTTCTCCCTCTTACCTCACTATCGCGCACTGACTGGGTGGGCACACTGTCTATAGCTGCTCCTACTGCCTTCTCTCCTCCCTCCTCTCACATGCTGCCTGCAGTAAAACTGAAAGCAGTGCCGTGTAGCCCCGCCCCCCAGCTCGGATTACACCCCTCTGCCCTGTCCCTCTTCTTTCTTTGGCATTTATGCAGCTTGCGGGGCACTTTGCACTGCAGCTGCACACTGAACTGTGGGGCCCCTAGTAGCAGGGGGGCCCAGGGTAATGCACCCCCTGTGACCCCCCCCTTAATCTGGTTCTGATGCCAACATGGTAATAATGCATGCAGTGCAAAATAGGATTTTAATTACCTACCAGTAAATCCTTTTCTCGTAGTCCGTAGAGGATGCTGGAGTCCATATTAGTACCATGGGGTATAGACGGGTCCCTTGGTAGCCATGGGCACTTTAAGATTTTAATAGTGTGGGCTGGCTCCTCCCTCTATGCCCCTCCTACCAGACTCGGTCTACAAACTGTGCCCGAGGAGACGGATATACTTTGAGAGAAGGAAATACACAGATAGTGGTGAGATTCACACCAGCTCACACATAACAAGGCAAACCAAGCTAACCAGCTCGAACAAGTCAGTAACAGCTGAACAAAAGTACTTAACCAAGTAACAATGCAGTACTTAACCAAGGAACAAGGTAGTACCGAACCAAGTAACAACTGCAGGAGAACGAAGCGCTGTGCGGTCGCCCAGCATCCTCTGCGGACTACGAGAAAAGAATTTACCGGTAGGTAGTTAAAATCCTATTTTCTCTTATGTCCTAGACGATGCTAGGGTCCATTTAGTACCACGGGATGTACCAAAGCTTCTAATACGGGAGGGAGAGTGCGGAGGCCCCTGCAGAACCGATTGGCCAAACTGTAGGTCCTCAGAGGCCAAAGTATCGAACTTGTAGAACTTAGCAAACGTGTTCGACCCTGACCAAGTTGCTGCTTGGCAAAGATGTAAAGCCGAGACACCCCGGGCAGCCTCCCAGGAAGAACCCACTTTACAAGTAGAGTGGGCCTTAACGGATTTAGGACACGGCAATCCTGCCATAGAATAACCATGCTAGATAGTAAACCTGATCCAGCGAGAAATCGTCTGCTTAGAAGCAGGCCACGCAACATTGTTGGGATCATAAACGACAAATAGAGTGTCCGACTTTCTGTGAAGAGAGGTTCTCTTTCCATAAATCTTCAAAGCCCTCACAACATCCAAAGACTTTGAAGTAATTGAGGAGTCAGTAGCTACTGGCACCACAATAGGTTGGTTGAAATGAAAAGCCGACACAACCTTCAGAAGAAATTGCTGACGCGTCTTGAGCTCAGCTCTATCTTCATGAAAAATCAAATAGGGGCTCTTGTAGGACAATGCCCCCAATTCCGACACACATCTAGCAGATGCCAATGCCAACAGTGTGACAGTCTTTTAAGTAAGAAGCTTGAGCTCAACCTCCTGCAAAGGCTCGAACCAATCCGATTGCAGGAACTGCAGTACCACGTTATGGTCCCAAGGTGTCGTTGGAGGCACTGAGGGAGGTTGGATGTGCAACACCCCTTTCAAGAAAGTCTGAACCTCAGGGAGGACAGCCAATTGTTTCTGGAAGAAAATGGACAAGGCCGAAATCTGGACTTTTATGGAGCCCAGGCACAGGCGCACATCCACACCTGCCTGCAGGAAGAGGGAAACCGTCCAAGATAAAACTCCACCGTAGGAAACTTCTTGGATTCGCACCAAGACACATACTTTTTCCAAATCCAATGGTAATGTTTTGACGTTACTCCCTTTCTAACTTGTATCAGGGTAGGAATAACTTTGTTCAGAATGCCCTTCCGAGCTAAGATCTGGCATTCAACCTCCATGCCGTCAAACACAGCTGCAGTAAGTCTTGATAAGTGAACGGCCCCTGTTGCAGAAAGTCCTCTCGAAGAGGAAGAGGCCTCTTATCTTCCAGCAGTAACTCCAGAAGATCCGCGTACCAAGCTCTTCTTGGCCAGTACAGAGCAATGAGGATCACCTGAACTCTTGTTCTCTTTATTAGTTTGAGAATCCTTGGGATGAGTGGAAGTGACGGGAACACATACACTGACTTGAACACCCATGGAGTTTCCAGGGCATCCATCACCACTGCCTGTGGATCCCTTGATCTGGAACAATACCTCCGAAGCTTCTTGTTGAGGCGTGAGGCCATCATGTCTATTTGAGGTACGCCCCAAAGACTTGTCACCTCTGCGAACACCTCTGGGTGGAGGCCCTACTCTCCCGGATGGAGATTGTGTCTGCTGAGGAAGTCCGCTTCCCAATTGTCCACTCCCGGAATGAAGATTGCTGACAGCGCCACCGCGTGCTTTTCTGCCCAGAGGATGATTCTTGTTACCTCTGACATTGCAGCTCTGCTCTTCATTCCGCCTTGTCGGTTTAAGTAGGCCACTTACGTTACATTGTCCGACTGAACTTGAATGGCCTGGGTAACAATTTCCAGTACCCAGGGTTTCAGGCATGAGGACGCCCAGACATGACTGAAATTTCTTAGTCTTGCTCCCACCTGCCCGATCTCCAGGCTGGGGGGTTCACCGTCATGCCGAGGAGTTTGAGGAAGCAGAACGAGGTTTCTGTTCCTGGGAACCTGCGGGTGTAGGTTTTCGGGATTTCCCCTGGCCACCTCTAAAGAAAGTGGATGGGGATTTGGACTTTTTTGCTTTATCGGTCCGAAAGGACTGCACCACAGACGTAGGATATGATTTCTTAATCTGTGGTGCAGCAGAGGGAAGAAAGGTTGACTTACTGTACCAGCAGTTGCCGTGGAGATCCACGCATCTAACGCTTCCCCAAACAGAGCCTGACCTCTGAAGGGTAGGTTCTCCACACTCTTTTTGGATTCCGCGTCCGCAGACCATTGGCGCGGCCAGAGTCCCCTGCGTGCTGAGACAGCCATGGAAGAAGCTCTTGCATTCAGATGTCCAAAGTCCTTCATGGCTTCCACCATGAAACCTGCAGAATCCTGTATGTGACGTAAACATAATTCAATGTCACTTCTATCCTTAGTATCTAAATCCTCTAGTAAAGTGCCTGACCACTTTACAATGGCTTTAGAAATCCATGCACAAGCAATAGTACGCCATCGAGCTACGCCTTTTGCTGTGTATAAAGATTTGAGTGTAGTCTCAATCTTGCGGTCCGCCGACTCTTTCAAAGCGGTGGACCCAGGTACAGATAAAACCGCTTTTTTAGACTTAGGCAACCTGGAAACAAAAGCGTCTACCACCGGCGGGTTTTCCCACTTTTTCCTATCCTCCTCAGGGAAAGGAAAAGCAATGAGATCCCTTTTAGGGATCTGAAAATTTTTCTCCGGGTTTTCCCAGGATTTTTCAAACAATGCGTTCAATTCTTTAGACGCAGGGAAGGTAAGGGAGGCTTTCTTATTGTCAGTAAAGTAAGCCTCCTCCACCTGCTCAGGAACCTTATCAGTAATGTGTAAAACATACCTAATAGCCTCAATCATGTTTTGCAGCCCCTTAGCAAGGCATGCCTCTCCCCCCCATATATCACCATCACCGTCCTCTGAATCAGTGTCGGTATCCGTGTCGACATGCATTATTGTTTCGAGAGCACGCTTTTTATGATATACATCAGGGGCCTTGGACGAGGTAGTGGGAGTTGAATACAACAAAACCTCCACAGATCTTTTCAAAACCTGTGTTTCAGTCTCATTATGAGCTATCCTAGATGAAATCTGGGATATCATTCCCTTAAGAGACGCCACCCACTGGGGTTTGGATTCAGGGGGCTGAGACAGTATATTACATTCCTGAGTACATGGAATAGACTCCTCTGGAGAAGATACACACTCTGCAGCACAAGAAACAGAGTCCCTAGACATCGTAATGTGAGATATATAAACACACACACACACACACACACACACACACACACACACACACACACACACACACACACACACACACAGGAAAATGTCAGACACAATTTCCCCCAGTTTACCTTCAGAGAGACACAGAGTATAACGAGCCAGCACACACAGCGCCCCAGTAGGCAGTTATATGATAAATGCCTGGCGCTGACTGAGTAACCTTAATAGATTACACAGCAATAATAACAGTGAATAACACTCCCCCCCCACCTTCTATAACCCCCTGGTACCGTACAGGATAGCTGGAGTTAAGTGGAGGGTCAGTGCTCCCTGTCAGCGTCTCTTGTCTGTGATCTGCAGGGAGAAAATGGCACTGGTGAGTGCTGGATCCGCTCTGAGGAGAAGCTCCGCCCCCTAAAATGGCACGTCTTACTGCACTTTTGATTTTATACTGGCCTGAGGTAAAGCGTTGATAGCAGCAGTACAGAGCCCCATAGTGACCAGTGTGAAGGGTAATGCGCTGGCCCAGGGCGTCCCTCACAGCACCGCATAACTGTATCTCTGAGCCCTGTGGAGCGCCGCCTTACAGCGCTGCGCTCCTACCCTTGTGCTGCCATTCTTGCCAGTGACCCACTTATCAGGGAGCCGGTGTCATACTCACCAACTTGATCTTCTGGCTCTGTTAGGGGGTAGCAGCAGTGCTGCGGGAGCGAGCGGTCCCCTCGGGGGCTTGTGATCAATACCCTCAGGAGCTCAGTGTCCTGACAGCGGAGATAGGGGCCATTAACCTCAGAGGGTTGGATCCTACTCTCCCCCTAAGTCCCACGAAGCAGGGAGGCTGTTGGCAGCAGCCTACATGTGCCTAACTCTTTAATAAAACAATAAAACTAAAAGAACTCCTAGGAGCTCCCCTAGCTGTGAACGGCTCCACCGGGCACATTTTCGAAACTGAGTCTGGTAGGAGGGGCATAGGAGGAGCCAGCCCACACTATTAAACTCATAAAGTGCCCATGGTTCCCAAGGGACCCGTCTATACCCCATGGTACTAATATGGACCCCAGCATCCTCTAGGATAGGGGTGGGCAACATGCAGCCTGTGGACCGATCCTGCCTGGCCCGCTGTGCCCCATCAGAGTGCAATGACAAGCGGCCCAACAGGCTGAGCCGCTTGTCATTGCACTACACTGCTCCCAGACGCGGCGCCACTGAGGAAATCCCGGTCACGTCACAGGGTCAGCTGACCGGGATTTCCTCTGTTGTTATGAGCTGGGTGGCATGGGGGGGCGGGCAATGAGCAGGAGCGGCGGCCAGTGACTGAGTAGAAGAGCGCAGCGGCATGGGGGAGAAGGAGGAGGGAGGTGGAGGAGGGAGCCGCAGCAGCGCAGAGTAATTGGTAGAGACGCTGCTGCTGCTGCTTTCCCTCTGCTTCACCATAGGCTGCCCTCCGCCGCTGTGAATTATGGGAAGCGCATCCCAGCATTCACAGCGGCGGAGAACAGCCTATGGTGAAGAAGAGGGACAGCAGCAGCGCCTCCACCAATTACACAGCGCTACTGAGGCTCCCTCCTCCACCTCCCTCCTCCTCCTTCTACCCTGCCCCGGATCTCTGCAGAAGCTGCACCGAGGAGCCTGAGCCAGCGGAGAGAGTAAGTATAATTCTTTCTTTCTTTCTTTTCTAGCTGCCTTAATGTGTAAAAAAGGGCACGCTGTCTGCAGTAATGTGTAAAAAGGGGGACTGTCTGCCGTAATGTGTATAAAAGGGCACGCTGTCTGCCGTAATGTGTAAAACATGGGACGCTGTCTGACGTAATATGTAAAAAGGGCACGCTGTCTGCCGTAATGTGTAAAAGGGGGACTCTGTCTGCCGTAATGTGTAAAAAGGGGGACGCAGTCTGCCATAATGTGTAAAAAAGGTACGTGGGACGCTGTCTGCCGTAATGTGCAAAAAAGGGCACGCTGTCTGCCGTAATGTGTAAAAAGGAGGACGCTGTCTGCTGTAATGTGTAAAAAGGGCACGCTGTCTGCCGTAATGTGCAAAAAGGGGGACGCAGTCTGCCGTAATGTGTAAAAAGGGCACGCTGTCTGCCTTAATGTGTAAAAAAGGGAACGCTGTCTGACGTAATGTGTAAAAAATAGGATATTAATACCTAGCGGTAAATCCTTTTCACTTAGTCCGTAGAGGATGCTGGGGTCACCATTAGAACCATGGGGTATAGACGGGATCCGCAGGAGACATGGGCACTTTAAGACTTTCAAAGGGTGTGAAGTGGCTCCTCCCTCTATGCCCCTCATCCAGACTCCAGTTATAGGAACTGTGCCCAGGGAGACAGACATTTCGAGGAAATAATTTATTGTTAAGACAAGGTGAGCATCTTACCAGCTCACACCTCAAATATGCCGCAGAACGTTCAACAGAACACAAGCCAATGGCGTGAATAATAGCAGCAACACGCTGACCATAAACATCACACAACATGTGTGCAACTACAACTAATAAGTGTAGATACAGTACGCATTGGGACGGGCGCCCAGCATCCTCTACGGCAGGCATTCCCAACCACGGTCCTCAAGGCACACTAACAGTGCAGGTTTTAGTGATATCCAGGCTTCAGCACAGGAGACTTAATTAGTAGCTCAGTTATTTTGATTTAACCATCTGTGCTGCAGCCTGGATATCACTAAAACCTGCACTGTTGGTGTGCCTTGAGGACCGTGGTTGGGAATGCCTGCTCTACGGACTAAGAAAAAAGGATTTACCGGTAGGTATTAAAATCCTATTTTCTCATACGTCCTAGAGGATGCTGGGGTCACCATTAGAACCATGGGGTTATACCAAAGCTCTAGAACGGGCGGGATAGTGCGGATGACTCTGCAGCACCTATTGACCAAACTTTAGGTCATCATCGGCCAAGGTGTCAAACTCGTAATACTTTGCAAAAGTGTTTGACCCTGACCAAGTAGCTGCTCTGCAAAGTTGCAATGCCGAGACCCCCGGCCAGCCGCCCAGGATGAGCCCACCTTTCTAGTAGAATGGGCCTTCACTGAATTAGGTAACGGCAAACCTGCCATGTAATGAGCATGCTGAATCGTACCACAGATCCAGTGCACAATGGTCTTCTTGGAAGCAGGACACCCAACTTGTTGGGAGTATACAGAACAACCAGAGTTTCTGTTTTCCCAATCGGAGCCGTTCTGGCGACATAAATCTTCAAAGTTCTGACCACATCTGGAAACTTTGACTCAACTAAGGCGTCAGTGGCCACAAGCACCACAATAGGTTGGTACATGTGGAAAGAGGGAACCACCTTCGGCAGAAATTGTTGACTTGCTCTCAATTTTGCACTATCTTCATGGAAGATTAACAAGGCCGCTAACTCAGACCTCCGCCTTGCAGATGTCAAGGCCAACAGGATGAGCACTTTCCAAAGCGGAACTACAACTCCAGCTCCTGTAAAGGTTCAAACTAATGTGATTAAAGGAACGACAACACCCCATTAAGGTCCCATGGTGCCACCTAGAGGCACAAATGGAGGTTGACTGTGCAACACGCCTTTCACGAAAGTCTGAACTTCTGAAAGGGAGGCCAATTATTTTTGAAAGAAAACTTATAAGGCCGAAATCTGTACTTTAATTGAGCCCAACTTCAGGCCCTCAGTCACACCTGCTTGTAGAAACTGGAGAAAACGACCTATCTGAAACTCTGCAGTAGGAGCCTTGTTGGATTTACACCAAGAAACATATTTTCTCCAAATACGGTGGTAAAGTTTAGACGTTACCCCTTTTCTAGCCTGAATAAGTGTGGGAATGAACTTCACTGGGAATACTCTTATGGGCTAGGTTTTGACATTCAACCGCCATGCCGTCAAACGCAGCCGTGGTAATCCCTGATACACACCCAGCCCCAGCTTTAACAGGTCCTTGTACAGAGGAAAAAGCCAGAGATCTTGTATGAGTAATTCCTGTAAATCTGGATACCAAGTCCTCCTTGGCCATTCTGGGACAATGAGGATTGCTCAAATCTTTGTTCTTCTTATGATCTTTAGTACTTTTGGCATGAGAGGAAATGGAGGAAATCCATACACTGACTGTACCACTCACGGTGTCACCAGTGCATCCACTGCCATTGCTTGAGGGTCTCTTGACCTGGAACAATATCTCTGAAGCTTCAAGTTGAGACGAGATGCCATCATGTCTACTTGAGGAACTCCCCAATGACTTGTTACCTCTGTGAAGACTTCTCGGTGGAGGCCCCACTCTCCTGGATGGAGATCGTGTTTTCTGAGGAGCTCTGCTTCCCAGACGTCCACTTCTGGAATGAAGATTGCTGACAGAGTGCCTGTACGCTTTACCTCCCAGCGGAGAATCTGTGTGGCTTCTGCCACCGCTGCTCTGCGTTCCGTTCCGTCCTGACAGTTTTTTACATGCAACTGCTGTTACCTCGCCCGACTGGATCAGTATGGGTAGATCTTGAAGAAAATGTTCCGATTGTAGAAGGCCATTTTAAATGGCTCTCAACTCCAGAATGTTTATGTGGAGACAAGTTTCCTGACTTGACCATTCCTTGGAAGTTTTCCCCCCTGTGTGTCTGCTCCCCAGCCTCGGAGGCTTGCATCCGTGGTCACTAGGGTCCAGTCCTGGATCCCGAACCTGCTCCTCACTAGGAGGTGAGATTTGTGCAGCCCCCACAGGAGTGAGATTCTGGTCTTGGAAAACAGGATTATCCTCCGGAGCATGTGTTGGTTGGATCCGGACTCTAACAGGTCCCACTGGAATACACTGGCATGGATCTACAAAAACTGTAAGACCTCGCAGGCTGCAACCATCATCTCCATAACACTGCAATGCATTAATGGATAGACATACTTGCTGGTTTTCAAATTTATTCGACTAGTCTCTGGACCTCCAGAGCCCTTTCCACTGGAAGAAAAACTCTGTAGTTTTGTGTCCAGTACGAAGAACTGTCAGGGACAGTACAATGTTCTGTACCAACCTGGGCTTGTAACACTCCTTTATTAGGAGATCTACCAAGTACGGGATAATAGTGACTCCTTGCTTGCGAAAGAGAACCATAATTTTCGCCATTACCTTGGTGAGAATCGTCGGAGTCGTGGATAGACCAAACGGCAACTTCTGAAATTGGTAATGACAATCCTGAATTGCAAATCTCAGGCAAACCTGACGTGGAGGATAAATGTGAACATGTAAGTAGGCCTCCATTATGTCTATCCAGACTGGAGATTCCTGCCTTGAGAAATTCTATCCTGAATTCTTCAGGTAGAAATTGAAAATTTTTCGATTTTGGATCGGTCTGACCGAGCCGTCCAGCTTTGGAGTCACAAAGAGGCTTGAATAAAAAAAAACACTCCCTGTTGGAACAGAGGAATCAGGGTAATGACCTGATCCTGACTCAATTTTTGAATGGCTGCGCTTACTACCTCCCTGTCAGGGAGAGAAACTGGTAAGGCCGATTTGAAATCGGTGTGGGGAAACGCCTTGAACTCCAGTTCGCATCCATGGGACACTATTTGTAAAACCCACGGGTTCAGGCCAGAGTGAACCCAGAACTGACTGAAAAGTGTCCGGCACTCCCCCACTGGGGCGGACTCTCGCAAGGGAGTCCCAGCGTCATGCAGTAGATTTGGCAGAAGCAGGAGATGATTTCTGCTCCTGTGATCCTGAATAGGCGGACTTCTTCCTCTTCCCCTACCTCTATATGCAAAGAAAGGCAAACCTTTTACTTCTTTTGTACCACATGGGCTGCTCTTTTTTTTTTGTCTAGGGACAAAAGGCAGAAAAACCGACTTACCTGCGGTAGCTGCCCCCCAAATCATCCAGAACACTACCAAACAAGGTCTCCCCTTGAGTACGGAAGAGACTCTATAATCTATTTTGGAAGCAGGCTGCGCCTTACACTGGTGAATTCTCTGTCACGGCTCCACGCATGGATGCCGTAGCATACTATATATGATCTAACGTTAGGAGAGTCTCAACCATAGCTAGCATCAATACTGGATAATGAAATTATCAGAGCACTTTGCAATAGCTCTACTCATTCACGCACATGCACTGTAGTCTTGAGACATGTCTCATTGGTTGTATAATTAAAAGTAATGGCGCCGAGTAGTGTGCTGGCTGACTGAGGAAGAAGTCCCGCCCCTGCAATGGCGCGCTCAGCGTGGATTACTAGATTTTTATACTGGCGGGGGTTAGGACAGTGCCACCGCACTATATGCCCTTATGTGCCAGTTTTACAAAGAGGATTTTATGCTGCCCAGGGCGCCCCCCCCCCTGCACCCTGCAGTGCCTGTTATGTGTGGGAGCATGGCGCGCAGCGTTCCGTACACTGCACTGTACCTCATAAAGCCGTCACTGAAGAGAATTCTTCTTTCTTCTGCTACTCACCTGTCTTCTGGCTCTGTAAGGGGGTGATGGCAGGCTGCAGGAGTGAGCATCTAGGCGTACCCAGCGATCATCACCCTCAGGAGCTAATGGTGTCCTGTCAGCCAGAAGCAGAGCCTTTGAACTCACCAGAAGTAGGTCATACCTCTCTCCCCTAAGTCCCACGAAGCAGGGAGACTGTTGCCAGCAGCCTCCCTGAAAATAAAAAACCTAACATAAGTCTTTTTCAGAGAAACTCAGTAGAGCTCCCTGTAGTGCGTCCAGTCTCACTGGGCACAATTCTAAAACTGGAGTCTGGAGGAGGGGCATAGAGGGAGGTGCCAGTTCACACCCTTTGAAAGTCTTAAAGTGCCCATGTCTCCTGCGGATACCGTCTATACCCCATGGTTCATGGATGATGGTGACCCCAGCATCCTCTAGGACGTATGAAAAAAGGGCACGCTGTCTGCCGTAATGTGTAAAAAGGGGGACGCTGTCTGCCGTAATGTGTAAAAAGGGCACGCTGTCTGCCGTAATGTGTAAAAAGGGGACTCTATCTCAGAGCCGGCCTTAACCAATATGATGCCCTAGGCAAGATTTTGGCTGGTGCCCCCTAGCACTGCGCTAGTTCTGCAGGAGATGCCTGGCATGAGTCAGCTGGCAACTCTGCTAACGTCGGGCGTCTTTCGTTTATGAAAATGCATTACTATGTGGCTAGGATGCACAAGCAGCTTCTGCTGATTAAAATGATATGCAGCATGCCTATATTCTGAGTGCGACTGTGTCTTTATATGCATACGAAATGCTACATTACAGTGATTACCAGGAATTAACTGCAATATAGCATTTTGTATACAGATACAGCCGCAGTCACACACACAATATAGGCATGCTGCATATCATTTTAATCAGCAGAAGCTGCTGGTGCCCCCAAGCATACCAAATGCCCTAGGCATTTGCATAGTTTGCCTATGCCTAAGGCCGGCTCTGCTCTATCTGCCGTAATGTGTAAAAATGGGGTGTAAAAAGTTGGACGCTGTCTGCCGTAATGGGTAAAAAGGGGATGCTGTCTGCCTTAATGTGTAAAAAGGGGGATGCTGTCTGCCGTAATGTGTAAAAAGGGGACTCTTTTTGAGTATTTTGTGTGTGGCCCTCGAATATTCGCTGGAAGTGTTAAGCGGCCCCCCAGTTGAAATAATTGCCCACCCCTGCTCTAGGACATAAGAGAAATGGGGTATATGCAATTGCCGGCGAATCGTGGCAATTTTTCGCCCGTTTTTTAATTCGACACAATTCGACTGTCGAATTCCGGCAGGTGGGTGCCGGAATTCAACATTTTCAATAAAAAACGGATTCGACAGTCCCGCTGTCGAAAAACGGTCTATTTGACGGATTTTGATTGGACTTGTAAAAATGTAAAAAAAACCGGGAAAAACCCCGAAAAAAAATAGCGTGGGGTCCCCCTCCCCCTCTTCGAGCCGGTCCTGGTTCTAAAAATCCGGGGAAAAAACTGACAGGGGATCCCCCGTATTTTTAAAACCAGCACCGGGCTCTGCGCCTGGTGCTGGTGCAAAAAATACGGGGGACAAAAAGCGTAGGGGTCCCCCGTATTTTTTACACCAGCATCGGGCTCCACTAGCTGGACAGATAATGCCACAGACAGGGGTCACTTTTATACAGCGCCCTGCGGCATTAAATATCCAACTAGTCACCCCTGGCCGGGGTACCCTGGGGGAGTGGGGACCCCATCAATCAAGGGGTCTCCCCCCCAGCCACCCAAGGGCCAGGGGTGAAGCCCGAGGCTGTCCCCCCCATCCAAGGGCTGCGGATGGGGGGCTGATAGCCTTGAGAAAAATGATAGAATATTGTTTTTTCCAGAAGAACTACAAGTCCCAGCAAGCCTCCCCCGCAAGCTAATACTTGGAGAACCACAAGTACCAGCATGCAGGTGGAAAAACGGGCCCGCTGGTACCTGTAGTTCTACTGAAAAAAAAATACCCAAATAAAAACAGGAGACACCGTGAAAGTAGAACTTTATTTCATACATGCCGACACATACATACTTACCTATGTTGACCCGCCGACTGCCACGTCTCCTGATCCGACGATCCGGGGTACCTGTGAATAAAATTATACTCACCTGATCCAGTGTCCTGTGATTTGTAATCCCCGTACTTGGCAAAACAACAAAACGGTAACCCGGACCAAATGGACTGAAAGGGACCCCTTTCCACGAATGCCGGGACCCCACGTGACTCCTGGGTATTATTTTTCAGCCAATCAGCGAACGCAACGTCGTGGCACTCTGCTGATTGGCTATGCGCGTCTGAGCTGTCAGACAGCGCATCGCAAAGCCTTACCATTATATTCAATGGTGGGAACTTTGCGGTCAGCGGTGAGGTCACCCGCGGTCAGCGGCTGACCGCGGGTAACCCCACCGCTGACTGCAAAGTTCCCACCATTGAAACTAATGGAGGGAGCTCTGCAATGCGCTGTCTGCCAGCTCAGACGCGCATACAGCAATTAGGAGAGTGCCACGAAGTGGCGCTTCCTGATTGGCTGAAGAGACCTTTCTGTGACAGCAGTCACGGGGGGGTCTCTGCATTCGGGGAAAGGGGTCCCATGTGTAAACATGGGACCCCTTTCAGTCCGCCTGGTCCGGGTGTTCGTTTTTTTTTTGTGTGTGCCAAGTACGTGGATTATAATAAAAGACCACAGGACACTGGATCAGGTGAGTATAATTTTATTTTCAGGTACACCGTGGATTCTACTTGGACAAGTGGACAGAGGTCGGCGTGTGAACATAGGTATGTGTGTGTCGACATGTGTGAAATAAAGTTTTACTCTCACGGTGTGCATGTTGTTTTTATTTGGGTATTTTTTTCCAGTAGAACTACAGGTACCAGCGGGACCATTTTTCTCCCGCATGCTGGTACTTGTGGTTCTCCAAGTACCAGCTTGCGGGGGAGGCTTGCTGGGACTTGTAGTACTACTGGAAAAAAACAATATTCTTTCAATTTTCAAAAGGCTATCAGCCCCCATCTGCAGCCCTTGGATGGGGGGGGGGACCCCTTGATTGAAGGGGTCCCCACTCCTCCAGGGTACCCCGGCCAGGGGTGACTAGTTGCGTATTTAATGCCATGGCCGCAGGGCGCTGTATAAAAGTGACCCCCGGCTGTGGCATTATCTACCCAGCTAGTGGAGCCCGATGCTGGTGTAAAAAATACGGGGGACCCCTACACTTTTTGTCCCCCGTATTTTTTGCACCAGCACCAGGCACAGAGCCCGGTGCTGGTTTTAAAAATACGGGGGATCCCATGTCAGTTTTCCCCCCCGGATTTTTAGAACCTGGGGGGTAATTCCAAGTTGATTGCAACAGGAAATTTTTTAGCAGTTGGGCAAAGCCATGTACACTGCAGGGGAGGCAGATATAACATGTGCTGAGAGAGAGATTTGGGTGTGGTGTGTTCAATCTGCAATCTAAATTGCAGTGTAAAAATAAAGCAGCCAGTATTTACCCTGGCCTGCACAGAAACAAAATAACCCACCCAAATCTAACTCTCTCTGCACATGTTATATCTGCCCCCCCTGCAGTGCACATGGTTTTGCCCAACTGTTAAAAAATTTCCTGCTGTGATCAACTTGGAATTACCCTCCAGGAACGGTTTGAAGAGCCCGAGGCTGGTTATGCTTAGGAGGGGGGACCCCACGCATTTTTTTCCCTGATTTTTACCATTCCATTTAAAAAATAATAATAATATTTTAAAAAATATATAAATAATACTTGTGCCTCCAAAATAGACAAACCAAGTACCTAATCCAGGCATTCCCAACCACGGTCCTCAAGGCACACTAACAGTGCAGGTTTTAGTGATATCCAGGCTTCAGCACAGGTGACTTAATTAGTAGCTCAGTAATTTTGATTTAACCATCTGTGCTGCAGCTTGGATATCACTAAAACCTGCACTGTTGGTGTGCCTTGAGGACCGTGGTTGGGAATGCCTGACCTAATCCCTTCTAATATAAATAGATATGCTATTACCAATAAAAAAAACACAAAAAAAACATGTTTTTACATTTTTTTATTAGATTCCGCCAGCAAAGTGTGGCGGATTGAAAATGACAAATTTACTGTCTAAAAGCACTGTTGTCGAATTTACAATCTTCAATTGAATATACTTTTGTCGAATTGCTGCATTTGTACCATTGCAGAAATGTCGAATTTGACAAATGTCGAATTTCAAAAAGTCGAATTTTGAAATTCCGTTTTTTTTGACGAAAAGTACTGAATTGCATTGTCAAATTTTTTTTTGGGGCGAAAATGTCCCGTTTTTCGACATTTTCGGGAATTCGACCGCAATTGCATATACCCCATAATAGTAACTGCCTTGGTTTTAGAAGGTTAAACTGGATGGTAAAGTATAAAACCAAAACCACCAGCAAACCATGATTGATTGTCAATGGTCATCCCAAGCCAAAGTACCTACTTGCAGTACACAGTGGCCCAGTGCTGTATCGTATTGGTATGTGATACCGTTGCACAGGATGCCGAATGTCAGGATACTAACATCGGCATCCCGTGTGTCAGTATACCAACAGGGGTGCGAGTGCAAGGAAGCCCCTTGCGGGACACCCATAGAGGGGGAATCACCTACTGTACCTCGCCGGTATTCCGGCAGCAGTATAGTACCCCAGAACCTGCTGTACAGTATTAGCACTAGTACGTGCCGTGGTGGCTCAATACCCTGTTGTCACGCGGATGGAGCTCTCTATGTCACCTAGTGGCTACACTTGTAATTGGTATCACGCCTCTTTTTGTCCGACCCTCACATATTTTATACACGTGTGATACAAAATAGCACCGGGGTTGACATTAAATAAAGTTAATATATTTGTAAGATAACTCCACGCACAGCCTGATTTCACAGAGAAACAGGGCAGCATTTATCTCATTTGCTTCCATACAATAAACAAAATACACATAATCTCAGCGCGGCACATGCGCACTGTCTGCGAATTTCTTCTATTACCGGACTACAATTCCCAGCACTCCCTAGACCACCCATCAGCCATGTTGAGATCAGAGGCGAACCGAGAGGCGAATATCTTCCAGACTGACGGAAGGTACCAGAGGCTCGGACATCTGTAGCGGCAGATCATGTAAGAAGCAGCGGACCTGGCATTATCCCTGGGCGGGTGTGATAGATAGGAGTGCCCGGGGCGGACTCAGGTGCTGCCACGTCACATATACACTATTATTCATGGACATTAGGATTTTATTATTGTTCTTGCCTGTATAGATTAGGGAAAAGACCGTTATGTAGCAACGTCGGGTCTGTAATTACTGTTTACTATAGAACCTTCAACCTTACGATATTTTCTTAAGCACAACATTGAACACTCTCATGTTATTGATTTGATCACATTTTCATATACCCATCTCGCAATACTTTCTTTAAAAAAACATTATTAGGACACATTATTTGACAATGTAATTGCTTGTAATCATTCATTCCCAGACCGTCAATTTTTGTAAATCACATCAGATAGGGATTTTTAATCCCAGATCCCACTAGAATGTACATTAGTAAGTGAGTAGCTATGGTATATGCTACAGTATTTTATTTTTAGCATTGGTGTGTGTTCATATTATGAATATACTATGGGTAGATACAGTACATTGATTATAAATGTATATTTAAGTTTACTGGAAATTAGCATAAAAATGTCAATAGCATTAATTTCTATGGATACCTGATAGAGTTGAGTGTAATAAAACTATTTTTTCTCTGCTGTCCATGGTTTTTAGATATTTAAAGCACTTAACTTTGTGACCGCTCATTGTATTTTGACCCATGATATATTCTGAAATGTATTATTTATGGCCTTTGAAAGATCTGTTTTTCCTCCCTTTCCCTTTTTAAACTCATCCACATGGGAATTTTCTAGTGTCCTGTATGCCTATAATATGGTTTACTAGTAAGTACCTAAATCATTTCCTGATAGACTTCACTTAAGCAGACATAAATTCTTCATTTATATAAATGTATGTCTGCATTACTGTATATCAAGAATGCTGTAAGATTAAAGTACAAGGCATCTTGTTACTTGTGGTAATGACTATTTCCTAATTCTGTGCTTGTGTCCCACTGTCTGATGGGTCCTGTCCTGTCAGCATAGTGTCTGCACATGTTTATAGCATCTTGCTACAGTCTAATGGGTAGGCGAATGCAGGGTCTAGTTTATAATGTTAAATTAAGTAACCTTTATTTGAGTAGGAATAGCTCATAACTGTGTTTAAAGAACTAAACTTTTTCTTTAAAAAAAAATAAAATTATATTTTTTAGAATAAAGAACTGGCGGAGGGACTAACTAGAAATAAAGAGTTTATAGTAATTGTACTTAGCTATTCTACAGATCATTGGCTTCTTTTTAATGTCTCTGTGGATGACCAACACGTATGTCTGCCATAGGGTTATTATTCTCAGCATGTCCTGTGATGACAGAGGGGGAAGATGTCACAGTACACAGATAGATATAAAACACATTTTCAGATTACCAGACAGTCACTGTCTACACAAACTTCTCAGATTGTCAGGGGGCACAGTTCAGAGAGATCAGAGGGGCATTATATAATCTCACTGCTCACTTCATCATGTGCCATGTATCTGTAGTTGCCATAGTAGCAAATAATTAGAAATCCTATATAATAAAAAGGCTAACACTGCTTCAAACCTCTATGGGGGGAATTAAATTGTTTTGCGCACTGGCAGACATTAGATGGCACCCAACGGAGCAATTCAAGTGTTGCTCCATTCGGCCACGCACAGCCATCGGCGCTGACATTACTATTATGTTGTTCCGTCATTTTGACGGGCAGGTAACTAGTCATTAATAACAGTCTGAATAAAAAATCAAGAAAAAAATAGTGTTTATAAATATTCTTTTTATAGCCTTCCACAATGATTTATGTAAAAAAAAAACAACTTAATTTTAGCATGGCATTGCTGCTTTCAGTGGGTTCTACCAAAGGCATTTCAGAGCACACAAATCTATAGTGCATTATTATTGTGTTGTTTTTTAAACCACATGCATATTGATACATTGTATGTTTGCTTGTTTGTGTTTACCATTTAGTTTATAGAGTAAAGGGTGTGTCACAATATCAAATCTTTGAAAATGAATTACTCCCTAAATGAAAACTATTTATCCTTTTTTTTTTTTTTTTACTACAGCTAAATATACTGTTAACGGAAGATCGCTTAGGGGAAGAAACAGATATTATTTTAAACATTTTCAACCAATATGTTAGCAGACCATACAACACAGACTCTTCCTGCCTGAGTTGTACATAAATATGTGCATATATCAATGTTCTACTGATTAACAGCCATTTACTGCTGTTACTTGGAGTGTTGCCCTTTCCTCTCTATTTTGAGTAGGATTTAAAAATTTAGTAAATAACATTCAATGTTAGAACTAAAGATGAAGGATGTTTGCAGGATTTGTGGAAGGGAGCTATGTGGAAATCAGCGGAGATGGATTTTTCACACAGCTGCCAAATTGAATCTTCAAGTGGTGTTATCTCATGTTTTGAATAAAGAGATCTTGCGTGATGGTCACGCTGAGTTTTCCTGCAGTAAATGTGCTTTCATGCTGGAACGTTTCTACAGATTTGACACCGTGATTGCACGCATAGAAGCTCTCTCAATTGAGCGATTGCAGAAGCTCCTTTCTGAGAAGGATAGGCTTAAGCATTGCCTGGCTAGTCTTTACAGCAAAAATAACAGTGAAGATGGTCAGGAAGCCAAGTTCGAAGAGGGAACTGTGGATACTCCAGACCTCCAAAAAGTGCAGTCCACTTATTCTGCCCTTCTCCAGGAAGACTTTACATTTTCTGGTTTTGAATACTGGACAGAATTGGAGGAACCCAGCCAAGAGGCACAGCGCTGTTCACACACTGAGGGTAATGGGTCTGTTCCGAGAAAATGCCATAGTTGTTCCTCTTTAAGAGTACCTGATTCTGACTATGAAGCAGTGTGTAAAGTACCAAGGAAAATTGCCCCAAATGTCTCTTGTGGACATTTTTCTACATGCACAAGTACTTTCAATGAACAGATAATGTCTCAGATTTCAGAATGTGAGGCTGTAAACGTCAAGGTATTAGAAGGAGAAGGGTTGGAAAGATTATCTTCTGAATATTCCGTTGAATCTCTTAATGATACCAAGGATGCTGGACTCAACTCACAGAAAACTGAAGAAAAAATCAAATCCATCATAGAGAATCCAAAGTGTATCTGCTCGTCATGCAACTATGCATCTTGTTCTTCTGCTTATGGAAGGAAGTTAGATCTCGCACTTAGTCTTGTTAAAATGTTTGATTACAGACCAATTCAAAGTCCAAGAGGCAGCAGAATTCCTGTGAAAAGCAGTTCCGTCTTAAAACTAAACCGTGTCCTTTCGAGTGGTCAGTCAAGCTCATCAAACACAGGTCTTGGTTTCCTGGATAGTATTGTGGAATCCCCTACCAGGACTTCTCAAGACTTTTTCTCTGCGTTTTCTGATCTTAATGACCTCTGGCACAACGTATATGAAGATTACATTCCACTTTACTCACAGGTATCTGTTTATTACTAAATAGATTGCACACATGCATTTAATTTCCTTAAAATGTAATCAAAATTGTACATGTAGTTTGAGTTGTAATTATATTCCACTGGCACAAACATTTATGCTTTTTATGAGTTTTATATGGTTGCTATTTATGTTGTGAAATAGTATTTGTGGGTGAGAGGACTGAGTATCGCAAAGTTTTAAGTGAAAACATTTAGGTTTTTTTAATTTCTGAAACTTGACTTGTAAACACAGAGATTGTTATTTTGAAGGAGAAACTATGGATCGGTCTATATTCTGTTGCTGTCCTCAGATGCCAGAGTTCTTTAACTTAGATTTGAGGGAGTAGTCATCATGGAACTAGCACAGTTGCTGGTTGTCTGTGTATTTAATTGTGTATGGGTTCCTTAATAAAGATACCTTCTGGCCAGGAAGAAAAGTAAGATGCTGTAGCCAGAGTGATAATGTCATACTGTACATATGATTATCAATTACTTGCTGTATAGGTATTTTGGTTGAATGTATTTAATAATTCAGCTGTAATTACACCTAGTGACCAGCTGATCCAGATGAAGGCAAAACACAACACAACAAAATCCTTCTTCTTTTTTTTTTATTGTAAATAGATTTTATTGGTTTTCCATCAGAAATGTGGACATTCTATATCAGTACCATAAAATAGAATAAGTACAAATACATTCAGAGATTGTATAAGGATGAAGAAACGTACATACATCATTGTTCAAAAGGTCTGAAGCAAGGGAGATATTGTCATATCCCGCAAACCTGCCAGAATACGAATAATAGAACAATGCAAGAACACAATAACAATCTAAATGGTACA
The DNA here is from genome assembly GCF_028390025.1 of Pseudophryne corroboree. NCBI lineage: Eukaryota > Metazoa > Chordata > Amphibia > Anura > Myobatrachidae > Pseudophryne > Pseudophryne corroboree. The sequence goes on from NC_086452.1 coordinate 271,593,646, forward strand.
TTGTAGTAACAATTTTAAAGCAAAAAGAGGGGGGGGGGGACAAACAAGAAAAAAATATAACTTATAAGGGAAGAGGGACAGGGAGAGAAGGGGGGGATGAAAGAGATGTCATCGGAAATCAGGGGTTCAGAACTGATTCAGACAGTGCATCTACAATAGGCACAAATGAGAACAGCAGTTATATATCAGCAGAAATTCGCCTAAGCAAATTCCAGGAAATATTTTCAAATAGCTTGAGAATATGATTATGCGACTGTACGTCTAAAGTGTTAATAAAAAATTCCCATTTATGGTAAAATTTCTCAACACCATTGTTAATGACAGGAATAGTAGCCCGTCTCTCATAATACAATATTTGTAACAATTTTTGTTTGACTTCTTATAGAGAGGGAGTAGAAGGACGAGTCCAATGAATGAGAATTATTTTTTTGGCAATCGTAATAATTATAATTAGTAATTGAAGTTTAAATTTCTTATTGGGGCCCAGGTCCCAAGTCTTAAAATTCCCACAAATACATGCCAAGGGGTCAGGACTCACATGAGAAGAGAACATGGAATTGATAAATTTAATTATTTTATTCCAGAACTTTTTAATTTTGCCACATTCCCAGATGCAATTCATAAATGTAGCATGAGACATTTTACATTTAATACAGGCACCGGATTCAAGGGCCATCATATATCTCCTCTGTGCAGGGGATATATATGCCCTGTGTATCATCCTAACATGAACTTCCTGTAAATATGAAGAGTGTAAAAATGTAAGAGTAGTGTCATATGGAGATATAAGGTCTGGAAATAAACTGATACTGGGGACGTCTACGGACCATTTCCTCAAAGTGGGTTCCCAATAAGACGAAGCTGATAAGGAAGCCAACGGGTCATACAATAAACTGATTTTGTAAGGAACAGAGGAAATAAGTGTAAGAAGAGAAAGAAATGTTGATGTACAAAATCCTTCTTTATGATGGTACTACTTGCTTAATCCACATACAATTTGAGTTAATTTGATACAAGGGGTTGGGCACACGTTGCCGGCGGTCAGCATACCGACCTCGGCAGCAGAATGCTGGCGGGGGAGACGAGCGCAACAAAGCCTCTTGCGGGCTTGTGGACACCCACGAATGGGAATAGGCTCTGTTGGTAGGCATTTTGGCTGCCAGCATTTTGAGCGCTCTGCATACCGATTGTCGGGCTTTCCACCAGGTGGGATTCAGGGGATGGTATAGTGACCGTCAGTCTCCCGACCGCCGGTCACCTAACTGCATCCCATGCAAATGTGTGCTATGCTGCATTACAAAAATTGCACTTTGTTTGGGGTAGACTATGCTAATTATTATGCATCCTTCATGTGCTGGCGGCAATCGCTCTAAAGTCAAACATTTGGAAACCCCTCTCCAGAAATCCTGCATTTCCCCTACAACCTGGTACAAATTATGGTAGGAATGTCTTCTTACTGCTTAAAACTGCAAAAGAACAATTGTAAATACTTTGCATCTGTAGTAAATACAACAGACTTATGTCAGGCATACAAAGTGTATAGTGTAGTGCCATGGTTTGACATTGTTAGTAGACAACCTTTCAGTGTTATATACACAAGCAACAGTGTTTTCACAATTTTTAATAAATGCAGAGATCATCATGTTTACCACATAATATATGTGGTAAATGCCCTGATGAGTGCTATCAGCTACAAGCCAATCAGTAGCAGTTACATGGCGCTGCTGCCGAGCCTTATCATTCCACATTGGCACATCGCACAACTTTTTGTAGACTTATATGCGGGCATCTCCATCCCCAACGTTTCAACAGCAGGGCGTTTTTTTCAATGTGTAATGCTCCTAAACCCTAAAAAAAAAAAAAAAAAAAAGACACTGTTTGTTTTTTTAGGGTTTAGGAGCATTACACCTTGAAGACAATGCCCTGCGTTGCGTTGAAACCTTGGTGACGGAGATGCCCGCATATTGGCCCTCATTCCGAGTTGTTCGCTCGCTAGCTGCTTTTAGCAGCATTGCACATGCTAGGCCGCCGCCCTCAGGGAGTGTATCTTAGCTTGGCAGAATTGCAAACGAAAGAGTAGCAAAATTGCTATTAAAAAAATTCATGCAGTTTCTGAGTAGCTCCAGACCTACTCATAGATTGCGATCACCTCAGTCTGTTTAGTTCCTGGTTTGACGTCACAAACACGCCCTGCGTTCGGCCAGCCACTCCCCCGTTTCTCCAGCCACTCCTGCGTTTTTGCCTGGCATGCCTGCGTTTTTTAGCACACTCCCTGAAAACGCCGAGTTGCCGCCCAGAAACACCCACTTCCTGTCAGTCATACTACGAACAGTCGAGCGACTGAAAAACGTTGCTGGAGCATGGGTAAAATGACAGAGTTTTGTGTGAAAGTACTTAGCGCATGCGCATAATTGCCAATTTTTCACTTGATCGCTGCGCTGCGAAAAACGGCAACGAGCGAACAACTCGGAATGGCCACCATTAACTGTAGATGTGAATACACTTGCTTTTCATTGAAATAAACGTTAAGTGCCTTCTGGTTCTTCTGCGCTATCGTGAACCTAACTGCTTTACATCTTGTCTTGAGAAAGGTCCAGTGTGGGACCGAAACGTTAACCATGACCTTGTGTTTGCCGCTGATGTGAGGTTTGATAAAAAAAAATCTGCAATTTATACAAAGTCTGGTGAGTGCTTCCTTGCTAAACTGATATATACAGTGGGGCAAAAAAGTATTTGGACAGCCACCCATTGTGCAAGTTGACCCACTTAAAAAGATGAGAGGTCTGTAATTTCCATCATAGGTACACTTCAACTGTGAGAGACAGAATCTGAAAAAAACAACAGGAATTCACATTGTATGATTTTTAAACAATTTACTTGTCTATTCTTGTGGAAAATAAATATTTGGACACCTACCAAGCAGCAAGATATCTGGCTCTCACAGACCTGTTACTTCTTCTTTAAGAAGCTCTTCTATCCTCTACTCGTTACCTGTATTAATGGCACCTGTTTGAACTGGTTATCTGCATAAAAGACACCTGTCCACACCCTCAAACAGTCAGACTGCTACCTCTCCACCATGGCCGAAACCAGAGAGCTGTCTAAGGACACCAGGGACAAAATTGTAGAGCTGCACAAGCCTGGGATGAGCTACTCGACAATAGGCAAGCAGCTTGGTGAGAAGAGATCAACTGTTGGCGCAATTATTAAAAAATGGAAGAAATACAAGATCACTGACAATCTCCCTCGACCTGGTGCTCCATGCAAGATCTCACCTCGTGGGGTATCAATGATCTTGAGAACAGTGAGGAATCAGCCCAGAACTACACGGGGGGACCTGGTCAATGACCTCAAGAGAGCTGGTACCAGAGTCACAAAGGTTACCATTAGTAACACACTACAGTCATGGATTGAAATCCTGCAGCGCCCGAAAGGTCCCCCTGCTTAAGCCAGCACATGTCCAGGCCCGTCTAAAGTTTGCTAGTGACCATCTGGATGATCCAGTGGAGGATTGGGAGAATGTAATGTGGTCAGATGAGAGCAAAATCAAACTTTTTGGTATAAACTCCACTCACCGTGTATGGAGGGAGAAGAATGATGAATGGCATCCCAAGAACACCATATCCACTGTGAAGCATGCGGGTGGAAACATCATGCTTTGGGGCTGCTTTTCTGCAAAGGGGACAGGATGACTGATCCGTATTAAGGAGAGGATGAATGGGGCCATGTATCGTGAGATTTTGGGCAAAAACCTCCTTCCCTCAGTAAGAGCATTGAAGACGGAACGTGGCTGGGTCTTGCAGCACGACAATGACCCCAAACACACCGCCCGGGCAACTAAGGAGTGGCTCCGTAAGAAGCATTTCAAGATCCTGGAGTGGCCTAACCAGTCTCCATACCTCAACCCAATAGAAAATCTGTGGAGAGACTTGAAAGTCTGTGTTGCCCGGCGACAGCCCCAAAACATGACAGATCTAGAGAAGATCTGCATGGAAGAGTGGGCCAAAATACCTGCTACAGTGTGTGCAAACCTGGTCAAGAACTACAGGAAACATTTGACCTCTGTAATTGCCAACCGAGGTTATATTACAAAGTATTGAGTTAAACTTTTTGATTGTCCAAATATTTATTTTCCGCAAGAATATACAAATAAATTGTTTGAAAATCAAATAATGCGATTTCCTGTTTTTTTTTTTTTTTTTTCAGATTCTGTCTCTCACAGTTGTATCTATGATGGAAGTTACAGACCTCTCTCATCTTTTTAAGTGGGTCAACTTGCACAATCAGTGGCTGTCCAAATACTTTTTTGCCACACTGTATATTTCTTCTTCACTGCCACATGGCAGCCATTACACATGGATTACATTCCATCCCCCCTAGTTCAAGAGTATATAGTCCATATCGCACAGAAAATTGCACTGTGTGTATGCACCTTTAGATGCTATTTCTTACTGGCTCTCTCTCTTCGCTAACTTAGGCTCCTCACTGCAGCTGCTGGCAGCTCCCGTCTGTCCCTCTCTCCTCCCAGCATTCACAGAGGTCAGCCAACATGGAGCAAAAGGGACAGCTGCAGCGGCGCCGCTGTCATTAAGAATGACAGTGCGCCGCTGCGGCTTCCGAGTCCCTCTCCTTTCTCCTCCTCTGCTGCACCTGCAGCTTCATCTCTGCTTTGTTTCTCTCTCCGGGGACAGCACATAGCTGCAAGCGGCTTGAAATTAGTCAGTCTGATTGATTACAAAGCTGCAGACTTTGGGCCCCTTGATAGTGCCGGGTCCCGGTACAATGCACCGGTTCCATCGTCGCAAGTTCGCCACTATTTGGTTTACATGGTTTGTTGCTGCAGTTGGTGTAATGTTGGCTAACTACAGCTCTTTGATATAGAATTTCATTACGGTATTTTATTGTACCACAACAGAAAAAACAAATACAATATAATAATAAAAAGTGGACATATTCTGTATGTGTTTAAAAGTTAACAAAATAACCCACATCTGTAAAATGTTTTACATTAGCCATTTGCCCCTTCAATATATATATATATATATATTTTTATTTTGCTGATAGTACGAACTCACTGGGGTCTACCAGCTATCATCCTGTCCCTCTAGCTTCTTTTGTCTCTACTTTACCCATTTCTGTTAAATTGTAGATTGCAGTGAGCAGAACAAACTCTATCATTTGTTTCTTGTCTTTATCTTCTCAATCATCCTTGTATGTCATTTGTTCCATTTCTTTGTGTTATTTTGTTCTGTGTATCATTTGTTATATGGACTGTCAGGTGCTGCAGCATTTTGGGGTCCCTTACAAATAAACGATGATGACCATTTACTTACAGTATTGCCTCTAGGTTCATTCAGCCTTTTAAATTCTATGGGGGCGATTCAATTGCTTTTCAGGAGCTGGCCACTAGTTGGCACCGTGATGGCAACAATTCAATTGTTCATTTCAATCATCGCTGGCCCCAACATTTCTGCTCGCAGCTTCCTGAGGTGGTGAGAAAAAAGGTGTGAAAGCGTCCTATTTAGGCACCCAAAACAATACTTTTCGCATTATGGGGACTACTTTAGACAGCATTAGCCACTATTCTGTTTATTTGGGCGCTTAAAAGGTTATGGGGGCTTGATCAGAGTAACACTTAAATTCCTCTAATCATGGGTGCCCATTACTTTGAGTGCAGAAAAAAAACAATTGAATCACCGCCTTTGAGTGTTTGCTAGTTTTATACTAGTTTTATACTAGTTTTATATATGTGTTCTGTTGCAGACATCCAAATTCTCTTAATGGTATTAGTGCAATTACTGTAGTTAAGTAGCAGCTGTGCTCTTAATTGTTTTTAAGCTGATGCCAATAAATTGCTATGGAAGCACAGCTCCATAATACGCTGGATTATGCAGATTAATTATATGAAAAAAACATTGGTGATGTCTAAATTAATGTACACATAGTGTGGGTTCTGTCATTTAGTCTGTAACGCAATAACTATGGTGGGGTTCCAATGGGTGGTACTGTACACATCTCTTTGGTATTTGTGTCCTTGCAAATGTATGTGCTTGCCTGTCAGGTGCGGCTTAGTAAGGCAACCACGAGACTGCCTGTCGGTATCCTGGTGGTCACAATGCTGACGCATGAATACCGACAGGCGATAAAATGCCGTCGCCGGAATCCCGGCACTACAGGCATTTCTCCTTCTATGGGTGTCCACGACACCCTTAGAGGGAGAATACACCCTGTGGCGAGCGCAGCGAGCCCGCAAGGGGCTTTCTAGTGATCGCCCCGCTGCCAGCATCCTGGTGCCCTGATCCCGCTGTCGGGATAATGACAGCCGAGATCCCGGCTGCTGGTAAAACGTATGTATTCCGCGTCTTGTGCTTGCTGTTCTTGTTAGCAGGAGTTGAGCAGGGAAGGGGTATAGATCAGAACCCTGTTGTGTTACAGTAAGTGAAAGTAAACAGGGTGACAGGATCACAGTAGTCTTCAGAGTAAAAGAAACAGATAACACCTCATCAGATCAGGGCATAATACTGTTATAAGAATAGATTAAAATGACTAGACAAAGCAAATTAGGTATATGATTCTGTAAACGTGTAAGGTTCTGGATACGCAAGTAGTTTACCCTCTATTTATACCTCCCAACATTGCCACACGTTAAAATGAGACAAAGCAGTCCCTGCCCTTGAACAGCCCAAAATCCGCCCTGATCCCCATGAGCCAAACTCTTTGAGGTGTACGTATGCCCCTTTCACATTTTTTGAATTGGGGCTGTCCTACAAAAATTGAGACCATTGTGTCATATACATCAATGTATCAGTATTCATATAGAACATTGTGTATGTTCTATGTGTTGTCACATTTAAGCATTGCTTGCCTGTAACCATTTGACTCTCTCTACTTATTAAATAACCATGGATTGGCTGGTCGGGTGGTCTTCTGTATGCCGAATGTCGGGATCCCGGCGCACAGTATACCGGCGCCGGAATCCCGACACCCGGCATACTGACAACTATTCTCCCTCTTGGGGGTCCACGACCCCCCTGGAGGGAGAATAAAATAGTGTGGCGCGCGTAGCAAGGGGCTCCTTTGTGCTCGCCACGCTGTCGGTATGCCGGCGGTCGGGCTCCCGGCGCCGGTATGCTGGTCTCCGGGAGCCCGAGCACCGGCATACCATACTACACCCGGCTGGTCATTACATAGATATTTATGTATACAAAAGAGATTATGTCCAAAGTACAATCGTTAGAGTTGCATTTATTAAGCTTCGATAAGCCTAAACTCATAAAAGAAACGGCTGGAAAAAGAACATGTTACTGCTTCACGCAATTTGTAGATTTCTCCAGTGCCTCCTACCACTACCCCCATAGACCTCTATGGGGATGGTGAGCTGTGACATTTTATAAAATGTTAAAAGCTCAGTGGGGTATCAGCCTAGGAGACCTCACTAATCTCTATCACTATGACTATCACTATGAGTATGCACAGACTTTAGGCTCCTTCTTTAGCACTTCTTCTTTTGTTGACTGCTTCAGGCTGTTGGTGACAGGAAGACATTTCTTGCAGAGAGAGGTTTAAACATCTGGTAATCCAAATGTGCCCCGGCTTGGTAAATAGCAGAGGGTACTGTACATTTTGTGTTTCTGTGAAATGCAGTGATACATAATGATAGCTACAGGCTCAGGGCTCGACAAATCCCATGGGCCATTTCGCCATGGCCCCTAGATGTTGCTGCCTGGCTACCAGATAATGCAGGGAGGGAGCAGATCCTCTTCAACCCCAGCAGAGATTCGTGGGCGTGTCTATTGCGGCAGCCATTTAATTCAAAGGAGTGCATGTGTCTAGTGTCTATCCCAGCCTGTGCGGACTGTTGTGCCTGTCCGTCTCTGCCTCCACTGTCTCCAAATTCCTGGCTGCAAAGAGCTCTCCGATAAGAGGGTCTATGCATGACGGGGGATTGCGTCTTCAGAGGGGATAATGATGTGGCCATAGTGGGGAGGGGGTGTTGTTTTCCTGATGGGGTAGCTGCACAGCAGTTTGGCTGTGGAGGGTTGGTTTGCCCAAGTGGTGGTGAGTGTATTTTTTCTGGAGGGGCGCAGGGGATGGTGTTCTGGCTCCTTCACTTTCAACTTGGCTTCTACATTTTAGAAAATTTGTCAAGCCCTCTACTAGCTTCCATTTTGCACCGTTTTAAAACCACTTTGAAAAACAGAAGTTGCTGTAAGAATTATTTTTATTGAACTGATATTCTCTTTCATGGAAATGTTCAGTTGTTCACAGTGTACACTATAGTTTCTTTGGGAGACAGTCAATTGACTGCCTGTTGGGATCCCGGTGGTCAGGATACCAACGCTGGAATCCCGACACCAGCTGAAATACTGGAGGTCGGAGTCCTGGCCGCCGGCTGGTTACCCCTCTTGGGTGGTGGTCCACGCCACCACCGGGAGGGGAATAGAAACCTTTGGCGACCGAAGGTCATTATCAGGCCCAAAGTGCGGCGAGCCCGGAAGGGGACACACTGTGCTCGCCGACGGTCTCCCGACCACTGGGATTTCATACTGATCCCATTTCTTTCTATCATTCTTGGTACAACTGTCCCACTTACAACTTTTATTTACAAATGTTCTCAAAGACAGATGAAAAGGAAGCCATCCATAACTTGAGCCTTGAATTGAATATCATCCAACTTGTTCCAAAGAGAAATATGTTTTATTTTTGAAGTGTCTGATGGGTTTTATAACATGAATTTGTTTGTTCTTGGCGCCTATCTTTGCCTAACTTAGAATGACAACAATGGACCAGGCTTAGAATATTGGAGGTCATTCTGAGTTGATCGTAGCTGTGCTAAATTTAGCACAGCTACAATCATTCACACTGACATGCGGGGGGACGCAGCGAGCGATCAGGTCGGAATGACCCCCATTGTCTTGCTTGTGATTTGAAAATCCACAGGAAGGGGATGCCTTTAGGGTGATCAGTATGAAATACCTATAATCAAAATCCCGACAGCAATTGACCGACGGTCAAAATTCCGACAAGGTCAAAATCCCGACATGGACAAAATACAGACATTTAAAATACCGACAAGGACAAAATACCGACATTTAAAACGTCGACAGGTCAAAAAGCCGACACAAGTTTTTCATTGGGTTTTTGTTGTGTATGTCGACATAGGTCGACATGGGCACCATATAAGAGTACCGCGCTCACCATGCTTCGGGCACGGTGCCTCGCTGCGCTCGGCACACTATTATATTCTCCCTCCAGGTCTAGTGGGATGGTAAAGTATGAACAAGTTTGCAAGTGAAGGCTCACCTCATCTATGGCCACCAGCCCCTAGTAGTACGATGATCACTCCCTCACTACTTACATCTTAGCTGTATTATGTCTTGAGAATGTGTGATGCTCTTTGTTACCTGTACACTATTTCTGTTATTTATTTACTGTAATGCTAAGTTTTGTCTCCCTGTACTGTCCTTTGTACGGCGCTGCGAAATACTTGTTGCACCTTATAAATAAAATGTAATAATAATAATAACAAGTCGGTTTCAATGAAAAAATCATGAAAAACTCAGGTCGACTTTTTGAACCGTCAACATTATAAATGTCGGTATTTTAAATGTCGGTAATTTGACCTTGTCAGGATTTAGACCGTCGGTCAATTGCTGTTGGTATTTTGACCGTCGGGATTTTGATTGTCAGTAAATTGACTGCATCCCGCCTTATGCTTGTGTGAGTTCAGCTTTTTGTTAACATAAATATTTTGTGCATCATTCCATTTTGGCTACTGATATTTGTTATGGGTGTGGTATGTTAGATAGACTAGACTTAGGTTGACAGTGTCTAGGTCGACCTCTGTTGGTAGACAGCAAGTAGGTCGACATGGTTTCTAGGTCGACAGGGACTCTAGTTCGACATGTAGTAGATAGACATGAGTTTTTTTCTTTTTTTGCTGTCGTTTTTCTTCGTAATTCTTCGTAATTTCCCCAATTAGTGCTGTGCTCGGCACAGGTTACCGTTCCCAATTGTAGTTTACGTGCATCGTAAAGTATGAAAAAGTTTTTAAAAAAATGAATAAAAAAAAGTGAAAAACTCATGTCGACCTTTTGTCATGTCGACCAAGTACATGTCGACCTAGAGTCCCTGTCGGCCTAGAAACCATGTCGACCTACTTACTGTCGACCAATAGTGGTCGACCTAGACCTTGTTGACCTAAGTCTTGTCGACCTAGAGACCAGATCCCATTTGTTATATAGGGATCCAGTCAGGATCCCGTCTGTCGGGATCCCGGCTTTCAAAATTCCGACACCAGGATCCCAACACTATTTGGAATGTGACACCAGCATCCCGAATAGGTTCACCATCCCGGCGCCCGAATCCTGACAACCAGAATGCCGAACGAGAAGACGAGCGGACAGGTAAGCCATGGGGGGAGGGAAGGGGGAGGGTTAGGCAGTGGCCCCTTGGGGTTAGGTTTAGGCTGCGGGGAAGGGGGGTTATTGTTAGGCACCCCCCGACCCTGCAGAGGGCTATGGTTATGATGGGGGTGGGGGAGAGTTAGGCTGCTGGGATGGGTGGTTAGGTTTAGGCACCACTTCCGAGGTTTAGGATATGGCTGTGGGGGCGGGGGTGGGGTGGGGGTGTGTGTGTTAGGTTTTAGGCTGCGGGAAGTGTGTGTGTGGGCGGGTTAGGGGGCCAGGGTGAGGGATTACGATCTTCGGGATGCCGCAGTCTGTATTCTGGCTGCCAGCATCCCGACTGATGGCAAATTAAGCCCAACCCATATGATCCAATGGGCACTTTACTGTGCTCTCACAAGGGAAATATTGTTTTCATAACATGTATTTTTAGATGCCTTTGTGTCACCAAATATGTTACTTTCAAAAGCTAATGCTGTACTATGTTGATGAATGTTAATTAAAAAATGAAATCTATTTTTATTTGCAGAAACTGAATGGAAAAAGGGTCCAGGATGCAATGCACTATGATTCTACACTTGAGCAGCAGGCCTATAAGATACAGAAAGCAGAGCTGGAGGTTCAAACTCTTCAGGAAAAATTACAGGAGTCTCAGAACTTTATCAAGGTATATGTGATAACTTTGTGTTCAATTTATATTCAGGGGTTATTGCATCACAAGGTCACTGGGTATCGCACTGTGCTATTGCATAACATAACATTGCATGCTTGGATATAAATGCATATTTTTGTCTGGATTCAGAGTTGGCCGCCTCCAGGGTTGGAAAAAAAGCAGGTTCCTGTGATAAATTGAGTATCATCCCCTACTGCAGGAGTAAGTTAGTATATGTGCACCATGTAACACACTCAGAGCTCATCAATCTAATGAACCACTGGACGGTCATAAAATTCCAGACTTGCCATGATCTATTTACTGCTGCTGTCATCTTTGTATGGTGACATAAGGAACACTTGGTGCTTCTACATTGAAGTGCCAAAAGTCATGGGATAGCAGTATGTAAAGGTAATGGTAGGTGGTGCCACCTTACTGTGACATCTTGGAAATGCCCAGACCTGCTTCAGTTGTAATGTGACATCTCGTGAGTCAGGGTGAACCCCGGCTCGGCTGCTCATGGCAAGGTGATGTGAATTATCGCAGTTCAAACGGGGTATTATAGTGGGTTTTCGAAGGATGGGATATTAAAGATTCCTCGATCTACGGTATCATTTGTGTACTGGGAATAAATACCTCATGGAAGGCATTACCACTCACCGTGGAGTGTCTGGCCAGAATCGTCCATGGTAACAGACAAGTTACACTGGCTCAAATTACTTCCACATTCAATGCAGGAGGTACCAGACTGAATATCCAGCAGGTCAGTGTGGTGATATTTAGCGTCCATTGGATATGGCAACAGAAGACCCACCAGAGTGCCCCTGTTAACACTATGACACCAGACACAATGCCTCACCTGGGCTTGTGACAATATTAATTGGACCCTGGAGGACTGGCAACATGTGTCATGGTCCAGTGAGTCACGGTTCCTGTTGTTTCGGGCTAATGGTAGAGTTTGGATGTGGCACAGACCACTTGAGGCCATGAACCCCAGTTGTCAACAACGCACCATGCATTATGAAAACACCTGGCGGTGGTTCCATAATGGTCTGGGGTGTGTTCATGTGGCATGGGTTGAGTCTGATGGTCCACCTGAACATGTCATTGGCCAGTAACCGCTAACTTTGCATTGCTTGATGACAATTTCCAGCCCTTCATGAACTTTATGTACCCCGACAATGATGAAATATTCTATCAGGTAGTGTACAGTGTCATCAGTCCCAAGTTGTCCTGATTTGGTTCAAGGCGCATTCTGGAGGGTTCCAACGAATGGTGTGGCCTCCACGTTCGCCTGACATGAACCCAATTGAGCATTTATGGGATGTGGTGGAGGCATCCATTCACACCCAAGATCCTGCATCTACAAATATAAGGGAACCGTGGGAAGGTATCCAGATGGCATGGGTCAATACTTCTTCAGAGGTCTTCCGTCTACTTTCGGAATTGATGACATGTTGAGTTTCTGCACTTTGCCGGGCTAGAGGGGGTCCTACACGATACTAGGCACCTATCACATGACTTTTGGCATTTCAGTATAGCCTCTTACTCTGACTGGTTTGAGATGAATTCCTTACTTAACCTCACCAATGCACTAGTCTTTTCCAAACTAAAGAGGTACCTTACTGTATGTGGCATATCACAACAGCTTATCACAGATAATGCATACAATTTTGTGATCATGGAGTTTAAAGTGTCAGCCAACACTTTGGAAATAGGTACGTCACCAGCTGCCCCTTATACCCACAGTCCAATGGCCTAGCTGAAAATGTTCACATGATGGCACTGATATATTTGCAGCACCGCTCAATGTAAAAAAAATCACCAAGAGATAGTCTGCCAACAGCAGCTCAGCTCAGCTGTTGTTGTTTAGGTGTACTGAAATAGTAATTCTTACAACAAAGCACCAGTTACAGCAGAGAGTTGAAAAATGGATACAAGATAATTAAAAGGTATACAAAATAATTAAAGAGTTTCTGCATAACAAAACACAATATGACAAAACATTGCATTGACTTGGTCCAAGCCAACAGCACATCTTTACAAACAGGCACCATCTTCTAAATATGCCTGAGCCTTTCTATTAAACATGAAACCTACTATAATCTACTCTCCTACCAACTCATGCATCTATAATTGAAGAACCTGAATCTCTACCTTAAGATTCAGGCGTATTCTTTAACCCTTAAAGAAAGTCAGATTACTTATCAGATCACTTTCCATCAGTTGCGGATTGGGATTGAAAACCAGCCCGGGAAATTTATGGAAGCAGCCCTAATGGGGGCAGGGTCTGTTGAGGGGGTGGAGTCTGTCTAGAGGAGGGCAGGATCCTTCTTCATTCTGAGGTGGACACAGTTGCAGCCTTCATTGCATTTTTTTGCTGCAGTTGCATTTGGACTTCATGCTAATGCAGCTACACTGCTCTTCCCTGGTGAACATCCATGTGTCTGAATATATGCAAGTACTGAGATGCCCACTGTCAGTGACTACAGATGCTGCAATCGCCAACAGTAAACAATGAAACTTTCAACTGCCCTTTGCTAGGTGCAGATCATCCATCTCAGTATGGCCTCCAGTGTGAGCAATTCAGTGTCTCTATATGCAACCACTTTCAGCAACTCACCCATGCTATGATACATCTGCCTCTGATTAGCCAGCCAACTGTAACCACCTAGTAATACCCAACACATTTCTAATACACTTCTTGGTTTGTGTGTGTCTGACTCTGTACAGAAACTGTGTATAAACACCATCGGGATGCATGTACGGTATAACACAAACATTGCATAAGAAAAAAACCCACGCACATTGGCCTCCGACAGGAAAAAAACCCACATTGACCCTCACAGAAAGCCATAAAATGCATTGGCCCCAACAGAAAACCATAAACACTGGCTCCTAAGAAAACAATAAAATACATTGACCCCCAGAGGAAAAAAAAACCCAAACATATTGGCCCCACAGAAAACAATAAAAAAAACATTGGCCCTACAAGAAAAAAACACATAAGCACCCACAGTAAAAAAATAAAACACATTAGCCCCTTCAATCAAAAAACACAAACAGATTGGTCCCCATAGGAAAAAAATGGGGTGGATAGGGTATTTCCCAGGGTTGGGGGGTACTGTGTCTAGGGGGCCTGGGGTGGTGCTTAAGGTGTGGAGTGTACAGTATGTATCTGGTGTCGGGGGGGGGGGGGGGGGGGGGGCGGGGGTATGGTGGGTAGTGTACAGCCATAGGGGCCAGGAAAGCGGCTGGTAGGGTGGGTTGTATATGTCCCTGGCCTGTGGAGGTACTGCATGTCTAGGGGGCCAGAGTGTTAGGGTATGTTCTGGATGCTGGTAAGGGAGGGATTGCGGATTACAGCTGTGTGTGGTGGTTGGGGTGAGTACTGTGAGGCCAGGATCACTAGCTCCATACACGGAGGTAGGATGGGAATAGTAGTTGTGAAGTTCAGGGAACAGGATGGATGTAGTAGTAGTGTGGAGCAGGGAGTATGCTGGGAGTAGTATTAGTGTGGGGCAGGCTGGGAGTAGCAGTGGGAAGCGGGGGGCAATATGGGAGTAGTAGTGTTGATCAGAGGTGGAGGATGTAATAGGAGTGCAGAGCGTGCATGGAGGCAGGCTGGGAGTAGAAGTGGGAAGCAGGGGAGGCTGGGAGTAGTAGTGAGAAGCAGGGAGAAACCTGGTAGTAGTGGTAGTGTGGATCATGGAGCATGATCAGCGTAGTAGTGCAGTGTGGGGGAGAGGCTGGGAGTAGTAGTGGTGGGGAGCAGGATGGGAGTACTAGTAATAGGGGCAGGGTGGGTGCAGTAGTGGTGGTAGCAGGGGGCAGGATGGGAGAAAAAGTTGTATGGGGGCAAGATGAGAGCAGTTGTGGTGGGAAAAACAGACAGGTTGGCAGTGGAAGGGACTCTGAGGGAATAAGTCAGATACAGCTCACTGCTCAGCAAGATTCATTCCTCCTCTCTGTAGTTTCCGGGTCCCGGCTGCTGGCACTCCCGTGAACAGCGCTGACAGAAGTCTTAGAGACACAAGAGACAGCCAGAATGAGTGTGACGGAAGTCCCCCATGTCACGCTCCTCCGACTCCTCGACAGTATCTCACACACCTGCATAGTTCTCCTCCTCCACCAGGGGACGGCCCGACACATCACACAGATAGGGGAGGAGGGGGGGGCTGCGGCAGACGGGCTTCAGGCGGCAGAGGAAGCAGACACCACACACACAGAACGGAGAGTTGCGCAGATGCATAATGTGCAGCCAGGAGCTTCCGAACGCAAGTCCCGGAAGTGCGACTTCTGGCAGTGTCAGGCCAGGCCAAGTGGCATTGTCACTGTCAGCCTGGCCAGCCTGGCATAGGGGTACAAGTACCGGTCCACCGAAACCTATCCTGGTTGCCCAATCCGCCCCTCCTTCCATCAGCAAATACCACCATCCTCACAGGACTTGGGAGGGTATCAAGTTCCCAAATTTGCAACACTTATGCCTGACCACGACCCTTCTTGTTTGCACCCTTCCCTGTTACTGTCCAATTTACGTATTGTTAACTTTTAGTCTTCTCTCATTGGTGAGATGTATTAAGCCACGGGCTAGATTTACTAAAACTTCTAGTGGTAGTGTTGATCATAGCAACCAATCAGATTATATAATTTTCTAGGATGCAATAGAGAAATGATTGCTAGATTCTGATTGGTTGCTATGGAAAACACCACCACTTTCTATTTTAGAAGCTTTAGTAAATCTACCCCATGGAGACAATGCCCAAAGCAACCAATCAGTGTCTAACTGCAATTTCAAGACTGTTCTAGATAAATGACAGAAGCTGATTAGTAATTACCAGTTGTTATTATTATAATTACTATCAGTTATTTATATAGCGCACACATATTCCGCAGCGCTTTACAGAGAATATTTGGCCATTCACATCAGTCCCTGCCCAAGTGGAGTTTACAATCTATATTCCCTACTACATGTACCAGACAGTCTCTGCACACTGGTTTACACAGAAGTGCAGTAATGAAGATACGCATCTTTGTGTATCTTCGAGTGATTCGGACGTATCTCTGCTGGTTCACTGTGTCCATGAAATGGAAGTTTCTGGGTGGCAACTGGTCGTACGCATAGATGGGAACCATCTTGTGGCAGTGTGCATGTACCAAATTGTGCATCCTATACTGCGTTGTATGCATGTTTCAGCACTACAAAACATTATGGTGCTTTAGAAACAATGATAATACATCAAACACATACTGGTAAATTGATGGACTTTCTGAATTAAACATAGTGTGTTTCCATGTGGTAATAGAATTAAGAGATATATTTTTTATAGAGAAATAAAAAATGTTTTGTATTTTTCTATTTTTTTTATTTTTTTTTATTGAATCTGCAACAGGAAGCCCAAACCTATTCTTCCAGCGAAGTGTACAGGTGTGATCTGGCAAATTTGGTTCGTGTATGCGTAAAGAGGACTAGGACTGACCGTCTGGGTGCTTGTAATATGAATTTACGGCCCCTTTGTTATAACAAATGTAATTGAAATTAGAGATTGTAAAATAGAATTTTAAAAAAATTGTGTTGATTAGAACTTATAGTAAGTGCATGTATTATCCCATATACAGTATACAGCGCTGAGCACCATACAAAGATACAAACACAGTAGCATACTTAAACCAATTAAACTATACAGGGAGAGTGCTATTGTAAAAGCAATGACAGATCAGATGATTTTGGAGCCAATAAAAAGTAAAGGACTGGCGTCCCCTCCCCCCTAATATTTGAAATAGGGAATGCGCCAAAACAGGGGCGTGGCCACTCAATAGTACCCCATTTCAAATTACACCACACAGTAGTGCTCCTGATCTGTTGCAATAATTTCTAAGTGACTTATGTTTCTCATTCAAACACACTAGTGATTAATTTTTCTCTTACGTCCTAGAGGATGTTGGGGTTCAATTTAGTACCATGCAGTATAGACTGGTCCACTAGGAGCCACTGGCACTTTAAGAGTTTAATAGTGTGGGCTGGCCCCTCCCTCTATGCCCCTCCTACCAGACTCCGTTTAGAAAATGTGCCCGGAGGAGCCGGTCACAGCTAGGGGAGCTCTTAGGAGTTTTCTTAGTTTTCTATTTTTTTTTTTTAGAGTGTGTTATTTTACAGGAAGGCTGCTGGCAACAGCCTCCCTGCTTCGTGGGACTTAGGGGGGGAGTAGGAACCAACTTAATGGAGAGTTAATGGTCCCCTATCTTCGCTGACAGGACTCTGAGCTCCTGAGGGTGATGATCGTAAGCCCACGAGGCGACTGCTCGCTCCCGCCGCACGACCGCCACCCCCTAACAGAGCCAGAAGATAGAAGAGTGGTGAGTACAGCACCGGCATTCCGGTTAGTGGGTCGCCGGCGGGTATGGCGGCACAAGGGTTGGAGCGCAGCTCTGCGTCGCTGCGCTCTGGTAAGGCTCAGCAACATCACAGCATGTAGACGCTGGAGGGGCGTCCTGAGTCGGCGGTTTAACCCTACACTGGTCATAGCGTTAATAGGGGCTAATCCCGCTGTTAACACAAAAATCCTCAGGCCAGTTTAAATATTAAGGCCCTCATTCCGAGTTGATCGCTCGCTAGCTGCTTTTAGCGGCAGTGCAAACTCTAAGCCGCCGCCCTCTGGGAGCGTATCTTAGCTTAGCAGAAGTGCGAACGAAAGAATCGCAGAACGGCACCAACATTTTTTCAAGCAGTTTCTGAGTAGCTACAGACCTACTCCTAGATTGCGATCACTTCAGTCTATTTAGTTCCTGTTTTGACGTCACAAACACGCCCTGCGTTCAGCCAACCACTCCCCCGTTTCCCCAGGCACACCTGCGTTTTTATCTGACACGCCTGCGTTTTTCAGCACACTCCCGGAAAACGGTCAGTTATCTCCCAGAAGCGCCCCATTCCTGTCAATCACTCACCGATCAGCAGTGCGACTGAAAAGCGTCGCTATACCTTGTGTGAAACTGCATCGGCTTTTGTGAAAGTAAGTCGCGCATGCGCAGTGCGCACCATACGCATGCGCAGAAATGTAGTTTTTTTGCCTGATCGCTGTGCTGCGAACAGCGGCAGTTAGCGATCAACTCGGAATAAGGGCCTAAGTGCTGGAAACCGCGTGCCATGTCAGGGGGCGGGGCTTCCTCTCAGAGCGGATCCAGCACTCACCAGCGCCATTTTCTCCCTGCAGATTATACAGAAGGACGCTGACAGGGAGCACTGCCTTCCACATAACTCCAGCAATACCTCATGGTACCAGGGTGTTATAGACATGGGGGCGGATGGGGGGGGGGGGGGTGCGATAACAGTACTAACTACTCTATTAAGGGTTGTTGGTAAGCGCCGGGCTTTTATCATAATAACTGCCTACAGGGGCGCTGTGTGTAGGGTTGCCACCTCATCCCTTTAATCCTGGAGACCTATGAATAATACTGGTTCTGTGGCTGATTAAATTCAAGCCTGCATTCCACCTGGTTTTAATCAGCCACAAAACCTGTGTAAATCACAGGTCTTCAGGATTAAAGGGATGATCTGGCAACCCTAGCTGTGTGGCTGGCTCCTTATACTCTGTGACTCTCTGAAGGTACTCTGGAGGAATCTGTACCTGACATTTCTGCAGCGGGGTACACTGGGGTTCCACAGGGATAACATTGGGGTGTACAGTTGGGTCTTGATCCGAGGCACCAACAGGCTAAAAGCTTCGACTGTTCCCAAGATGGACAGCGCCGCCTCCCCTATAACCCCGCCTCTGTGCACAGGAGCTCAGTTTGTAAGTTGGTGCCTGCAGTGCAGGCTAACAATAGGGAGGGCTGCGCTGGGCAGCCCTGAAAAGAGCTTTCAAGTGAAGAAAGAAGACTTCAAAGCCACAGCATAGGCACTTAAAAGTGCTATATGTCATTCTGACACATCATGCTGCGGCTCCTTCACCTCCCAGCGGCGCTGTACACTCCCACCCCCTGGTTGCCGGGTAACTACAGCGGAGGCTCTGGTTCTCTCATAAGGGCACACACACACACACCACTGCTGCTCTCCGGGATCGCGTGGCCACTGACAGGAGGCAGACCGCGCGCGCTGGCTTGGTCACTGTGGATGTGCAGGGACCCTACTAGACCACCAGGGCAAGGGCACAGGTCAGATTTTTGCATAAGTCCGTTTCTTTAAGGCCCGTAGTACTGATGGTGGAGTCCAGCAAGGGGATCTGGCTCTGACCTGTAGCCCCTCCCCTAGCCCCAGGGCACCATTTACTGCTAATGTTCCCGCCCTGGAGCTGCATCTCTCTCTCCCTCACTCCCTGTCAGCGTTTGGGCGCCACTACACTCACACCTGCGCTGATCTGGGACTGCTGGGCAATGCCTCCTCTGTAAAGCCGCCTGCATCATTAGCGCTGTGCATTTACAGGACACTTAAGTATTCTACATGTCTTTAGACAGTGTTAGTTAAGAACAAGTGCACTTTGTCAGGGTTATTTAGTACAAGTGCCCTGTGATATACAATACATCCAGTGTTTACTGTGCATTGCTATATCTATATACCTAATTAGCTTTACTTGTGTAATGCAGTTACTACAGTATTGCTAGTCCAGTGCAGTTTTATTGTCATCTGTGATAAGTTCTGCATTGTGTGTGTGTGTGTGTGTGTGTGCGTGCCAATAGCTACTGTGTGATTTTCATTCCGTTTTTCTCATACGTCCGTAGAGGATGCTGGGGACGACATCCAGACCATGGGGTATAGACAGGATCCGCAGGAGACATGGGCACTCTAAAGACTTTTAATTGGGTGGGAACTGGCTCCTCCCCCTATGCCTCTCCTCCAGACCTCAGTTGTAGGAACTGTGCCCAGGGAGACTGACATTTAGAGGAAAGGAATTACTTAACTAGTGGTGAGATATCTACCAACTCACACCCTCAACCATGCCACACACATGGCATTCAACATAACACGCCAACAGGCATGAACTAATTGCAGCAACATGCTGAAACCAAGATAACACAACTTGTGTAACTGTATTAACTAAACTGCAGGTAAAGTACGCACTGGGACGGGCGCCCAGCATCCTCAACGGACCAGGAGAAAAGGATTTACCGGTAGGTTATCAAAATCCCATTATCTCACATCTACTGCTATCCCTATATTCTGTACCCTGAACAGGGCTATGTGCGTCAGGGTTTTCATATAATATAGTGGTTTTCACAGGACATACTTTTCTTGGTATTTTCTCTGTGTTTTACAGTCACCATTTACCTCTTAAATCCTCCGTGTGTGCTCTGCCTGTAGTCACACTATCCGGGGGGATTTTTGTTAGGTATTCTGACTGCTTTTATTGTACTATTCCACCCTACGGTAACGCTTTCATATAATATCAGCTTGTCAGGGTGAGGGTTCGGTGGCAGACCCTGCGTCTGGCAGTGTTCATGCCCCGGATGTCTCTGAGGAAAATATTGCAGCTGGGGGCTGTGTACCCCTGAGTCAGTTTCCTACGTCGGGGGTAATACTGACCCACCGTGGGCTACATTCTCTAATTTACTGACTACGCTGGTAACTAGACTTGCGCCCCCTATGGGACCTCCTGTGCCATTACAGCCACATATTGTCCCTGCTGTTAATCCACCATGGGCTCTGTCCTCTCCGTTACAGCAAGTCAGTCTTTGGCCAAGCAAAATCCTAACCCTCATCTGCCTAAGACCAAAGTGTCCTCTAAGCAGGCCCTTACATTCTCACAGTCCACTCATGTTACAGATACTTCATCGAATGAAGATGGCGCATACACTGATCCCTCAGACACTGACGCAGGTGCTTCTGATGGGGGATCCCTGACCCAAGTGGATGTTCCTGACCTCTTGGAGGCTATACGGCTGATTCTTCAAATTTATGATGATGAAGAACCCCCAGCTACCTCTAAGAAACCAGATAGGTTTAAGCGTCAGAAGGTTACTTAATTCCTTTTACCACATTCTGACCATTTAGTTGACATACGTCAGGAATCCTGGGAATATCCAGGAAAGAAATTCTCTCTAAGAACTTGCTGGCTCGTTTTCCCCTTGCTGCAGAGTTAAGCAAAAATTGGGAAACACAGCCGCCGGTGGACTCACAAGTTGCACGTCTGATGGTATCATCTGCTCTGCCTGTCACTACCATCACCTCTCTGAAGGAACTGGCAGATTAGCGTGTGGAGGGTTGCTTGAAGTCCATTTACACTCTGGCTGGAGCTGTGGCCTCTTGGGCTGCAGAAGCTATAGAGGCCTGGGTTCAGGAAGTTGAAGCGGAACTACCATCTAATTTTCATGGTAATGCAAAACAATGTCTTTCATACATTGTTACAGCCTCTCATTATATTCAGGAGGCGGCATCGGATGCAGGTATCCTAGCGGCCAAAGCGTCTACCACGTCTATTCTGGCTCGCCTGATCCTCTGGTTGCGGTCCTGGTCGGTAGATCTGGACTTGAAAAAGACCTTGGAGGTTATCCCTTTTAAGGGAAACATTCTTTTTGGGGCAAATCTCAACAAGATTGTCGCTGACTTAGTGTCTGCTAAGACTGCATGTCTGCCTAGTACTACTCCTTCGGCCCCGAAGGCTAAGAGTACTTAATTTCGTTCCTTTCGACCTCCAGGTAAAGCAAAGGGTCAGGCGTACCCGAAACAGGCTTGCACTTCCAAATCCACTAAGCCCAAACCTAAACGTGCCTGGGCTGCCCGTCAGCCTGCTACCAAAACAGACAAGCCTGCTGCATGACGGGGCGGGCCTCCCTCTGGGGGATCCCAGGGTGGGAGGCCGACTTCTACGGTTTGCTCAGGTATGGCTACAGACAACTTCGGACGCCTGGGTAAAGGAAGTCGTCACTCACGGATACACCATCTCTTTCAAGACACATCCATCTCACCAGTTTTGCTCAACAAACGTCCCTTTGGATCCGGTGAAAGCAAGGACTCTCCATTTGGTGGTGCAATCCTTCCTGGACACAGGAGTGGTAGTGCCGGTGCCTCTGCCTCAGAGAGGCAGGGGGTACTATTCAACGTTGTTCCTAGTCCCGAAACCGAATGGATCTTCTCGACCCATTCTCAACCTCAAGTCTTTGAACAAGTTTGTGAAAGTCTCCAAATTCCGTATGGAAACTCTTCACTCTATTGTTCTGGCCTTGGAGCCCAAGGACTACATGATATCCCTGGACATACAGGATGCTTACCTGCATATACCTATTGCAGTGTCGCATCAGCAATACCTGCGGTTTGCTATTGGCAACCTACATTTTCAATTCCAGGCCTTGCCGTTTGGTCTGACCTCAGCTCCTCGAGTTTTCACCAAGGTCATGGCGGTTGTGACGGCCCTACTCCGCCGTCAGGGTATCAGGATCCTGCCGTATCTCGATGACTTGTTGATCCTGGTGAATTCTCCAGAGGTTCTCCTTCGTCATCTGGAACCGACGGTCCAATTCCTACATGCCCACGGGTGGCTCATTAGCTGGAAGAAATCCTCCCTGCTCAGAGCATGGTACACCTGGGGGCATTGTTGGGCACTCACAACCAGCGGTTGTGTTCGTCTCCAGAGAAGGTCCTGAAATTTCAGGACAAAATAAGGTACTTCCTATCCCGCCCACATGTGTCGATACACTCGGCGATGCAAGTACTGGGCCTCATGGTGTTGGCTTTCGACATGGTGGAGAACGCTCAATTTCACTGTTTTCACTCAATTTCTTCTGTGTGGAACTTTGTCAAAGTCCAAAAAGATCACATCCACTGCTTGACCCTGATCAATATTATCGCTCACTTCCTCGTAGAAGCTTAAGTTAGTTTGACATGACCTGTCCTTCACAAATCCATGTGGATTCCTATTAATAACCTTGGAGGTATCCAAGTACTCTAGTATGCTATCCTTCAATATACCTTCTAGTATTTTCCCCACTATAGATGTCAAACTTACCGGTCTATAGTTCCCGGAGAGCGTTTTAATACCCTTTTTAAATATTGGGACTACCTCTGCTATACGCCAGTCCTTTGGTATCATTCCTGATCTAATTGACTCGCTGAAGATCAAATATAGAGGTTTCGATATCTCTATGTTGAGTTCCATAAGAACCCTGGGGTGGAGTCCATCCGGCCCAGGAGATTTATTTATTATTATTTTACTTAGTCTCTCCCGGACTACTCCCTTGTTTAACCAAGTACCAAGCACGGGTTGTTATTATAGTTTGTTATGCTCCTACTCTCGTCAACCTGTCCTCTTTCGTGAATACTGATGAAAAGAATTTATTAAATAAATCCGCTTTCTCCCTATCATCAATAATCAAGACATCCAACTTTCCCTTTAAAGGCCCAATATTCTCCCTTTTTAACCATTTACCGTTTATTTACTTAAAGAACTTTTTGGGGTTTGTTTTACTCTCCTTTGCGATTTGTTTTTCGTTTTCTATTTTAGCTGCTCTGATTGCTTTTTTGCATTTTTTGTTACATTCCTTGTAGAACTGGTATGATTCCACTGTTCCGTCATACTTAAATGCTTTGAAAGCACGCCTTTTTTTATCCATTTGTTCCTTGACCACCTTATTAAGCCACATCGGTTTGAATATCCTACTTCTGTTTTGGTTGACTTTGGGAATATATAAATTAGTGTGATTATTGAGCGCAGTTGTAAAAACGTACCACATTTCAACAGTATTCTTAGTATGAAATACAATTTCCAAATTGATGTCCTTCATTGCTTGTTTCAGCAATATGAAATTAGCTTTCCTAAAGTTAAAAGTCTTAATTAAACCCTTATATTGTTGTTTTTGGAAGCTGATATCGAATGTGATCATATTGTAATCGCTATTTCCTAGGGTCTCCCCTACTATAGTATTTCTTATTATTTCCTCATTATTAGTTAGTACTAGGTCCAGTATAGCCCTTTGCCGAGTTGGTTCCTCAATTACCTGGGACAAGTAATGATCTTTTAGCATGTTTAAGAACCTGTTACCCCTAGCTGTATTTACTGTTTCGGTGTTCCAGTTTATGTCCGGGTAAGTCCCCCACAATAATGACGTCCCCCATACCTGCAGCTTTTTCGATTTGCTGCAAGAGTTGTAATTCATCAGCCACACTAATATCTGGCGGTTTATAGCATGTCCCTATTTATCTTTTTTTTTATCTTTACCCCCACTCAAAATCTTAACCCATAATGACTCTACATTATTTCCAGTCCCCTCGTAAACTACCTCCTTTAAATATGGTTTTAAGAATGGTTTAACAGAGAGACAAACACCCCCTCCCTTTTTATTAGTCCTATCTCTCCTGAAAAGGGTGTACCCCTCAATGTTAGCCGCCCAGTTGTGAGAATCGTCCCAACATGTCTCTGTAATGCCTATTATGTCATATTGGTCATTAAGTGCAATTGTCTCTAATTCTCCCATTTTACTTGTTAGGCTTCTCGCATTTGCAATCATACACTTAAGTTTAGCAATTTCCTGATCTGCAAGTTTTGTTGTACATAACGTTTCCTTAGGAACCTGGGTTTCCCTTAAATTACCATTGCTGACTATTTTTCAACTTCCTCCCTCTCCACCCCCATTATACTTTATCCATCCCACTATTCTTCCCTCTTTTTAGTTGTCCCACTAATTCTTTCTAATCCCTCCCCCCAAGCACCTAGTTTAAAATCTCCTCCAACCTTCTAACCATCCTTCCCCCCAGCACCGCTGCCCCCTCCTCATTCAGGTGCAATCTATCACAACAAAAAAGATGGCGCCTGACTGAGAAGTCCGCCCAGTGGGGGTCACTCCAACCCGATTGCTCGCTGCAGTTTGTCGCAGCGCAGCGATCGGGTTGGAACTGCGCGCATGGCAGCTTTCATTGCCTAACGATTGCCTCTGAGATAGAGGCGGTCCCTGGACGGGAGGGGGCTGAACGGCGGCAGCGACAATGAACTCCCGGCCAGCCGCAGGAGCTGCGCTGGCCGGGAGTTACTCAAATACAAAGGCATCGCCGCTGTGTGATGCGTTTGTATTTGTGCGTGGGGGGGGGGGGGGGGGACTGACATGCGGGGTGGGCTAGCCCTGTGCTGGGCGTCCCGCCGCATGTCAGGGAACATGATCGTAGCTGTGCTAAATTTAGCACAGCTACGATCAACTCGGAATGACCCCTAGTGTTCTAAGAACACAAATCCAATCCCTCCTTCCTACACCAGTCTCTAAGCCACACATTTACCTCCCTAATCTCCCTCTGCCTTCCTGGACTAGCGCGCGGCACAGGTGATATTTCAGAGAATATTACCTCAGATGTCCTTGCCTTTCATTTTTTGTCCTAGGTCCCTATAATCTTTCTTAAGGACATACCACCTACCACTAACTTTGTCGTTGGTGCCAACGTGCACCAAGACCGCCAGGTCGTTGCCGGCCCCTCCCAACAATCTTTCTACCCGGTCCGCATTGTGCCGTACCCGAGCACCCGGAAGACAACAGACTGTACGGCGATCACGGTCCCGGCAGCAGATTGCCCTGTCTGTCTTCCTGATAATAGAATCCCCTACCACCACAATTTGACTAGGTACCTCACTTTCTTTTTTTCCCTTTGTCCTGGAGGGACAGCTCCTCTGGTTGCTAGAGGGAACGGTAACCTCCAGTGCTGTCATTTCCTCACTGCTATCCCCACAATCTTTGTCCAGTCGGGCGAATTTATTGGGGTTTGGCAGGTCGAAGATGTTTTGTCTCCCCCTTCCCCTCTTCTTCTTCCTTTTAACCGTGACCCAGCTAGCTACCTGATTGTCCTCGTCTACCGGTGGCCCCCCTGCAACTCCTCCAACGTTCTATCTAACCCCAGTTCGAGATTGTGAATACTCCTCAGTCGCGTAACGGTTTGTTCTAGATCAGTTACCTGGGCTTCCAGGGCAACCGTTCGCGTACACCTCGCGCAGATGTATTCACACTGGGCCGGTTGCTCCAGGTGCGCATACATCATCCACTGAGTGAGATTCCCAACCACGGACTCCCCCATTTTGTCTAAAAACTCCCTGTACCTTTATAAAAACAATACGGCCCTCATTCCGAGTTGTTCGCTCGCAAGGCGATTTTAGCAGTATTGCACACGCTAAGCCGCCGCCTACTGGGAGTGAATCTTAGCTTCTTAAAATTGCGAACGATGTATTCGCAATATTGCGATTACACACCTCGTAGCAGTTTCAGAGTAGCTTCAGACTTACTCGGCATCTGCGATCAGTTCAGTGCTTGTCGTTCCTGGTTTGACGTCACAAACACACCCAGCGTTCGCCCAGACACTCCTCCGTTTCTCCAGCCACTCCCGCGTTTTTTCCGGAAACGGTAGCGTTTTTATCCACACGCCCATAAAACGCCGTGTTTCCGCCCAGTAACACCCATTTCCTGTCAATCACACTACGATCGCCGGAGCGAAGAAAAAGCCGTGAGTAAAAATCCTAACTTCATAGCAAATTTACTTGGCGCAGTCGCAGTGCGGACATTGCGCATGCGCACTAAGCGGAAAATCGCTGCGATGTGATGAAATTTACCGAGCGAACAACTCGGAATGAGGGCCTACAATACAAACAATACCAACTATGTATTACAATACAAACAGTGCAGACTATGCTACACAACACGATACTATCAGTGCTGTAACTAGACATTTCAGCGCTGTGTAAAAGAAACAGCTTCGGCGCCCTCCCCCCCCCTCTTATTTAAAATAGGGCCACTGGGCACGTAGGCATGCCCCAAAAAATATGAGGCATGACTTTATAGGGGAGGGATGTGGCCACAAAATAATACCAATTCATATTACGCTGTACAGTAGTCTCCAGTATTCAAATTACGCTGCACAGTAGCGCCACTACACCAGGTAGAGCCCATTTTACACATTACGGCAGTCAGAGTCCCCTTTTTACACATTACGGCAGGCAGAGTGCCCTTTTTACACATTACGGCAGATAGTCCCCCTTTTTACACATTACGGCAGGCAGAGTCCCCTTTTTACACACTGCGGCAAACCGCGTTCCCTTTTTTACACATTACGGCAGACCGGTGAAGCACCTTACATCGCCCTCCCTACTCTTATGGTGTAGTGTAGTGTAGTGTACAGTAGTAAAGTGTGCTGTAGCATAGTGTAGAGTACTGAAGTGTAGTGTAGTATAGTATAGTATAGTGTAACAT
The DNA here is from genome assembly GCF_028390025.1 of Pseudophryne corroboree. NCBI lineage: Eukaryota > Metazoa > Chordata > Amphibia > Anura > Myobatrachidae > Pseudophryne > Pseudophryne corroboree. Next base: position 271,620,850 of record NC_086452.1, read on the forward strand.
ACAGCCCCATTTACCCTAATCCAGGAGAGGAGGGGGTTAAACAGAAATAGACATTCATTTAATGTTTATAATATGCAGCTTCTACTGCTGCCCTAGGCTCTGAGACATTGGTGGCAGTGTGAGCGAAGCCAGCGCTGCCGCTGAGGTGATCAGTTGAAAGAGAAGGAGCCGCGCTGTGAGTTACTGCAGCGCTGACAGGCTCCAGCTACTCGTGTCTCCCCAGTGTTTACCTCCTGCTCCTGACGGAGGCGGATCCAGCGGGGAAGCGGCAGCCGCGGCGGAGAACACCGGAGGTCAGGGATGACAGGCGCAGCCCATGCTGACAGGCGGTCCCAGCTTCTACTGAGAGTGCAGTGACTGGTCTCCCACTGTGCCTGTCCGGAGGGGAGGCGGAGACCAGGAGCTTGGGGCTCAAGGCAAGTAGCTGCAGGAGCAGGAGGAGCATCCATCAGTGGGGGGAATGTGCGGCCACTCGGGGTGTATGTAGAAGGTGTGCCCACAGGGCAAATGCGCTGTGGGCAATGCACCTTCTGCACACACCTAGTTACGGCTCTGGATACTATAGCCTAGCAGTGGAAAGATACAATTTTCAACACAGTGAAGTAATTGGTAATGCATTGTATAATGTATAAGAGTGTATCAATGGAAAGCAGTCCAAAAAAATAAAGAGAACCAAACAAAACAGTCAATACAATAATAAATATGATACTTGCGTGTCCGGGGGGAGTCACGACCACCTTCAGCAGCACCTACTTACTGGTACCAGCTTCCCCTGGCTGGCTCTTTCCAGCAGCCCTGCACCAGCCTCAGTCAGACCACTGCTGCTTTCTCTCCCGACACCTTGCTCTGATGCCTCCCAAGCTGACGGATCTGCTGTTCGGCTCCCCTCCGGGGATCTCCCGGTGCCCGGCTTTGACCCTTGCTTGGTGCGCTCCCCGACTCCCGTATCCTTGGATCAGCACCCCCTCGGTCCGACCGGCTCACAGCACCGATCCCCCTCCGTCCGTACAAGTGCGTCCTGCTGGTACTCCCTGGCTCCCGGCAACCAGCAGTCGTCACTTCCAGTTCCGGGTCCTCACTGCGTCTCCGTCACTCGGTCCTGCTCTCCGTCACGGACCTGGCAATTCCAACCAAAAGTAGACATGGGTCATGAAAAAAAAAAAATTGGAATATCCAAAAACTTTATTTGTCAGTGCATCAGTCATAGTCTATAGTAGTTAAAAAATGGGTTGGTAACAGTGTGTGACATGACATGCTGCCATTTTGTCTTATTTCAGTAATGGCTGACACTGATTGTGACCACTGATTATCTATTGCTGTTTTATGAAAACAGAGGTGAGAAACTTGGATGATTGTAGTTTATAACAAAAGTTGAGGACATGTACTGGCAGAAATTATATGTTGATATAATCAGTGTTTCATGTAGTTTTATGTTAGTGAAAGAGTTAAACAAAAATGATAAGGTATGGTAGCCATCTAAAAACATTGGGGTAAATGTAATGTATGAAGCCGTGATAAAAGTGGAGAAGTGAGCTCTGTATAATTTTATACTGTACTTTGCAAATAATAAATGTTACTTCAATTCTGATTGGTTGCCATGGGCAACGTCTCCACTGGCTCACTTGTCCACTCTTATCACTGCTTCATACATTTACCCCATTGTTAGAAAGGTAAATGACCCTGTACCAGTTAAAGCCAGGGGAGTTTTTTCATTTCCTTATTAATGTATTTGATGGTTATTTCCGTGACGATTTTCGGGTTACGTCCGCATACCTCCCAACATGTCCCTCTCCAGGAGGGACACAATGCTCTGCTCCTGGACTTACCTCTTAATTTCTGATTGCCATCACCTGTGCTGAAACAACTTTCTTACCCATTTACCTGTTCAAAACAGGTGTCGGCAATCATACATTAAGAGGGAAGTCCAGAAGCAGAGCATTGTGTCCCTCCTGGAGAGGGTCATGTTGGGAGGTATGCATCCGTTACACATACATTCCATTAAATATTGTCATGGTAATAAGAATGACTTTCCTGAAAATTGTACTAAAACTGTGTGGTTTATGCTTTATTGTAATAAAGTATGGAATAAATCTTGTTGTAGTTTCAGAGAAATCAGACATGTACCTGTATTTGATGTCAGAAATTACCATGTTTTGTCCTGGTTACCGCTGTTACATTTAAACAATGTATTTATTTACAGCAGGCAACAATTTTGAGGCTTGTTCACACTTCATATTTTTATTCACCAGTGGTAGATACAATTGTGGTAACATTTTCTTCTTCATGTGCATTTTAAATTTGAAGCAATCCAGATGTTTATCAGAAACATTGTATCTGAGAGTTACATCCGCTTCTTTGTAATTGCCTATATATATATATATATATATATATATATATATATACTAGGTGACTCATCACGCCCTACGGGCACTCTTCACACCGTCGCAAGGGGCTACGCACCCTTAACCCTTCCATGCCTTTCTGGCGTTTAATATTTCTATTTCTGCAGCGGGGTACACTGGGTTCAGCAGGGATAACATCGGGGTGTAGGGTAGGATCTTGATCCGAGGCACCAACAGGCTCAAAGCTTTGACTGTTCCCAAGATGCACAGCACCGCCTCCTCTATAACCCCACCTCCGTGCACAGGAACTCAGTTTCGTTAACCAGCCCAATGCAGTAGCAGGTACTAGAGATGACAATCGCTCTTAGCCAGTTACACCACACACTCACCACAGGAGAGAATGTCAGCGGCTAATGCCACACCAACCCAAAGAAGCTAAGTGCGTCAGGGTGGGCGCCTTGTGTAGCCCAGTGTACGTAGCAGAAAGAGATTTAACAACAGTAAGTTCTTACCATAAATCTCGTTTTCTGCTGCTCCAGCAACCCTGAAAAGAGCTTTTAAAAGTGAAGATAGAAGACTTCAAGGGCTGCAGCAGAGGCACTGTCCATGCTAGATGTCATTCTGACATCTCCTGCTGCAGCTCCCTCACCTCCCCCAGCGGCGCTGTATACTCCCGTGTCCCTGGTTGCCGGGTACTTACAGCGGAGGCTCCGGTTCTCTACTTCAGGCAAACACACCAGCCGCAGCTCTCCGGGATCGCGTGGCCGCATTCAGGGAGGAGGTAAGAGGGTCCCCCAGGCAGGACCCGCTGGAAATCGCGATCCGGCACAACCATTAGGAGGCGGGCCGCGCGCGCTGGTGTGGACACTGTGTCAGTACAGGGACCCCACTAGACCACCAGGGCAGGGGCACCGGTCGGTTTTACTATAAACCATTTTCATATGGCCCACAGTACCCGGTGGTGGAGTCCAGCAAGGGGATAAGGCTCTGACTTGTAGCCCCTCCCCCAGCCCCAGGGCGCCATTTAGAGTAAATGTTCCCTCCCTGGAGCTGCATCTCTCTCCCTCACTCCCTGTCAGCGTTTTGGCGCCACATGCTAAGCTGATCCTGGGACTCTTTGGGCAAAGCCTCCTCTGTAAAGCCGCCTGCATTATCAGCGCTGTGCATTTTACAGGACACTTAAGTATTCTACATGTCTGTTGACAGTGTTAGTTAAGAAACGGTGCATTACTTCAGGGTTATGTAGTATAATTACCCTGTGATATACATCCAGTCTTTACTGTGCATTGTTATATCTATTACTCTGTATAGCTTTACTTAGTATTACTTAGTATTGCTAGTCCAGTGCAGTTTTATTGCTTGTCATAATTTCTGCATTGTACATGTGACTGTGTGTGTGTGCATATAGCTGCTACGTGATTTCTACTCTGTGTATCTCACTCGGATTGCTATCCCTATTTCTCTTATGTCTTAGAGGATGCTGGGATCCATATTAGTACCATGGGGTATAGACGGGTCCACCAGGAACCATTGACACTTTAAGAGTTTAATAGTGTGGGCTGGCTCCTCCCTCTATGCCCCTCCTACCAGACTCAGTTTAGAAAATGTGCCCGGAGGAGCCGGTCACAGCTAGGGAAGCTCTACAGAGTTCTCTTAGGTAAAGTTTAGTTTCTTTATTTCAGAGTTTGTTTTTTTACAGGGAGGCTGCTGGCGACAGCCTCCCTGCAGCGCGGGACTGAGGGGGGGGGGAGCAGTGTCCGCCCTGCGGGGTCTTTAGCCACTGGCGCCACTGACTGGACATTGAGCTCCGGAGGGGTCTGATCGTGCCCCGCCGTAGGGGAACGCTCGCCCCGGCAACCAGCCGCCACCCCCTCAGGATGCTGAAAATAGGCGAGTGAGTCACTGTCCCCCCCTTGCAAGCGGGGGGACAGTTTGAATGTAGGCGGCTAGTGGGTAGGAGCGCGGTCTTAACCGCGCTCCTGGAAGGCCCAGCGGTACTGCGGTGCGGCGCTAGGGGGGGGGGGGGACGCCCTGGGCCAGCTCCGGACCCAAAACTGACCACAAGCAGCCTGTCGGGGTCTAAGGATCCAAGCCAGCTTGAACTCCTCCGGACAGTATAATCTGCATAGAGCAGGAAGACAGCGCCATTGAGGGGGCGGAGCTTCTCCTCAGAGCGGGCCCAGCAGTGTTCAGCGCCATTTTCCAGCCTGCAGCTCAAGTGTATGCCAGGTCCCTCCTGCACAACTCCAGCTATCTGTACGGTACCAGGGGGTTGTAGAAGGGTGGGGGGGGGGGGGGGGGGGGAGACTGTGTTAAGGCTGCGTCATCTATTAAGGGACACTGTTTCATATGCTGCAGAGGAGTTGTCTTCCCAGGAAGACTCCATTCCATGTAATCAGGATTGTTCTGTTTTAGCGCAGATCCCAGCTAGAGTGCCAGAATGGTTAGTCTCTCTGAGGGGCACTATTTCTCAGATTTCTGATAGGGTTGCCAGGACTGAGCATGCCACTCAGGTCCTCCAGTCCTCTATGGTGGTATGGTCTTATACTGCCTCCTCGGGGGCCCCTGCGGTACATTCTCAAAAACGTGTGCTGGCAATTATGCAGGATGACACGGATACAGACTCTGACGCTGCAGACGGTGATGGGGATGTGTTGAGGGGACGGCATAACTTGCCATGGGGGTGCAGTTGATGATTGAGGCTGTCAGGGATATTTTACACATTTCAGACACAACTCCGCAACAGGTGGAGGAGGCCTTTTTTACAGATAATAAGAAGCCCCCCCTCACCTTCCCGGCATCCAAAGAATTAAATGCTATCTTTGAAAAGGCTTGGGAAACTCCGGAAAAGAAATTCCAGTTTCCCAAGAGGGTCTTGGTAGCTTTTCCCTTCCCAGAGCAGGATAGGAAGAGATAGTCGACGCCAATAGTTGATGCCTCTGTCTCCAGGCTGTTCAAACTGGTGGTATTACCGGTCCTGGGATCTACCGCGTTAAAGGACCCGGCAGATCGCAAGGTGGATGCTACGCTGGAATCCATTTACACGGCTTCAGGGGCTATATTGCGGCCTACTATATGTATTTAATGTTAATATAAAAAAGCTTATACAAGTAAAAACAAATCAAACTGAAATGAATAAACATAAAATCTATGTCTCACAATTGAATCTTTGGTAGACTTTGAGACCTAGTGAATACTAGCACCAACTAGCATATATGAAAGCACCAATTAGCATGAATATACCAAGCGTAACTACAGTCATGAATACGGACCAAGTGCATAATAATTCATCCAATTGGATGTGGTTACCAAGTCTGTGTTCCGGTTAAAGAGGCTCCCATAGATGCAAGTTCGTATAGCAACGGCAGCAATTGATGGAGTCCTGGTTCACAGTTCAATGAGTGCTCCGTGTTCCAATGTGTGGATTCTCCTATAGGAATAGTAGGCGATGGCAGTGCCAATGTGGAGTCCTGGTTCACGAAGGCAATGAATTGCAGGGTCCTGACTGTAGATAGTGGTGCAGTGGTGGTGCTGGTCAACAAAGGTCCACGCAAGGTCCCAACCTAACGTGTTTCGCTGCTCCAGGCAGCTTTGTCAAAGCTGCCTGGAGCAGCGAAACGCGTTAGCTTGGGACCTTGCGTGGACCTTTGTTGACCAGCACCACTATCTACAGTCAGGACCCTGCACTTCATTGCCTCCGTGAACCAGGACTTTGTCAAAGCTGCCTGGAGCAGCGAAACGCGTTAGGTTGGGACCTTGCGTGGACCTTTGTTGACCAGCACCACCATTGCACCACTATCTACAGTTAGGACCCTGCAATTCATTGCCTCCGTGAACCAGGAAGTGTGTGCACCTGCTACGAAGAAGCCCTTTTCGTCTACCACGTCACAGTCATTTCGGCCCGCAAAGCCTAGAAAGAATAAGCTTGCGAACACCTTCTTCAGAGGTGGTCGTGCCAAAGGAAAGAAACCTGCTCCCGCAGGTTCCCAGACCCAGAAGCCCGCTTCTGATACCCCTAAGTCCTCCGCATGACGGTAGACAGCTAGGCCTGGAGGACGGTCATGTGGGGGCAAGACTCCAGCAGTTCAGCCACGTCTGGGTGTCGTCGGGTCTGTACCCCTGGGTTCTGGATATAGTGTCCAGAAGGTACAGACTGGAGTTTCAAGATCCCCCGCCTCACCGTTTCTTCAAGTCGGGCTTGCCAGCGCAGCTGGCAGACAGGACAATTCTTGTGGAGGCCATCAGAAAATTGATGGTGTCCGAGGTCATTGTTCCGGTCCCACTTCAGCAGTGGAACAAGGGTTATTATTCAAACCTTTTTGTGGTACCGAAACCGGATGGTTCGGTACGGCCTATTCTAAACTTAAAATCTTTGAACCCTTATCTCAGGGAGTACAAATTCAAGATGGAATCTCTGAGAGCTGTCATCTCAGGTCTGTCGGAGGGGGAGTTCCTGGTGTCACTGGACATCAAGGATGCTTACCTCCACATTCCCATTTGGGTGCCGCATCAGGCATATCTCAGGTTTGCGCTGATGGACGGTCACTATCAGTTTCAGGCGCTGCCGTTTGGCCTCTCCACAGCACCAAGGATCTTCACCAAGGTAATGGCGGAGATGATGGTTCCCTGCAAACAGGGGGTGAACATAATTCCATATCTGGATGATCTCCTGATCAAGACGTCGTCCAGGGAGAGGTTGTTGTGTTCCATCGCACTCACGACACAGCTGCTTAGGAGGCACGGTTGGATCCTGAACCTTCCACAATCTCATCTGGAGCCGACAAGGCGGCTGGCTTTCCTGGGAATGATCCTCGACACGGAAGTGCAGAGGGTATTTCTCCTGGTGGAGAAAGCATTGGTGATTCAAGCATTGGTCCGGGAGGTCCTAAAGCCTGCCCAGGTATCGGTTCATCAATGCATATGCCTTCTGGGGAAGATGGTTGCTGCCTATGAAGCTCTGCAGTACGGCAGGTTTCATGCTCGACCCTTTCAGCTGGACCTATTGAACTAGTGGTCGGGCTCTCATCTACACATGCACAAGAGGATATGCCTGTCTCTGAAAGCCAGGATTTCACTCCTCTGGTGGCTGCAACTTCCACACCTTCTGGAAGGGAGAAGGTACGGAATTCTAGACTGGATCCTTCTAACCACAGATGCAAGTCTAAGAGGTTGGGGAACAGTTGCTCTGGGGGAAACCTTTCAGGGATGATAGTCGGATCAAGAGTCACTTCTCCCAATAAACATCCTGGAACTCAGGGCTGTTTACAACGCCCTTCTGCAAGCAGCACACCTTCTACAGGATCGGGCTGTTCAGGTGCAGTCAGACAATGTGACCACAGTGGCCTACATACACCGACAAGGCGGAACGAAGAGCAGGGCTGCCATTGTCAGAGGTGTCAAAAATCCTCATCTGGGCAGAAAGGCACGCGGTGGCGATGTCGGCAATCTTCATTCTGGGCGTAGACAACTGGGAAGTAGACTTCCTCAGCAGACATGATCTCCATCCAGGGGGGTGGGGCCTCCATCCGGAGGTGTTCGAGGAGGTAAAAGGTTGGTGGGGGGTTCCCCACATAGACATGATGGCCTCACGCCTCAACAAGAAGCTCCGGAGGTAGTGTTGCAGGTCAAGAGACCCACAGGCAGTGGCGGTGGATGCACTGGTAACACCGTGGGTGTTCAAGTCAGTGTATGTGTTCCCTTCACTTCCTCTGATACCAAAGGTTCTTCAGCTCGTAAGAAGAACAAAGGTTTTGGCAATCCTCATTGCTCCGGACTGGCCAAGGAGGGCTTGGTAGGCGGATCTGCTGGATCTTCTGCTGGAAGATCCACGGCCTTTACCTCTTCGGGAGAATCTGCTTCTGCAGGGGCCATTAGCTTATCAAGAATTACCGCGGCTACGTTTGACGGCATGGCGGTGAACACCAGATCTTTGCTCGGGAAAGTATCCCGAGTGAGGTCATTCCTACCCTGATACAGGCCAGGAAGGGGGTAACGTCTAAACACTACCATCGCATTTGGAAGAAATATGTTTCTTGGTGTGAGGCCAAGAAGTTTCCGGCGGTGGAGTTTCAACTTGGACGTTTTCTCCTTTTCCTGCAAGCAGGGCTGGATATGGGACTGAGACTGGGCTCCATCAAGGTCCAGATCTCTGCTTTGTCCATCTTCTTCCAAAAACAATTGGCTGTTCTTCCTGTGGTTCAGACCTTTTTGAAAGGGGTTCTGCACATCCAGCCTCCCTTTGTGGCACCTACGGCTCCATGGGATCTTGACGTGGTATTGCAGTTCCTGCAATCTGCTTGGTTTGAGCCTCTACAGGAGGCTGACCTCAAGTTTCTTACGTGGAAGGCGGTCATCTTGTTGGCCTTGGCTTCTGCAAGATGCGTGTAGGAATTGGGGGCTTTATCTTGTAAAAGCCCCTATCTGATCTTCCATGAGGACTTAGGACTCGTCCTCAGTTCCTGCCTAAGGTTGTGTCGGCTTTCCACATCAACCAACCTATTGTGGTGCCAGTGGCTACTGACTCCTCAATTGCTTCAAAGGCCTTGGATGTAGTGAGGTTCACTATCCAGCATGCTTATTCCATGGCAGGATTGCTGTGTCCGAGATCTGTTAAGGCCCACTCTACTCGTAAAGTGGGTTCTTCCTGGGCGGCTGCCCGGGATGTCTCGGCGGTACAACTCTGCCGAGCAGCTACTTGGTCTGGGTCGAACACATTTGCCAAGTTTTACAAGTTCGATACTTTGGCCTCTGATGACCTCAAGTTTGATCAAGCAGTGTTGCAGGAGCCTCCGCGCTCTCCCTCCTGTACTGGCAGCTTTGGTACATCCCCATGGTACTAATATGGACCCCAGCATCCGCTATGACGTAAGAGAAAATAGGATTTTGGTTACTTACCGGTAAATCCTTTTCTCGTAGTCCGTAGAGGATGCTGGGCGCCTGCCCAGCGCTTCGTTTTCCTGCATTGGTCTATGGTTCAGTGTTACCTGGTTCCTAGGTAAGTTCTGTGTTATTTACTGTTTCAGCTGTTGCTGTAGTTGTTCTGGCATGTTGGCCGGATTCTCATGTTGTGTGAGCTGGTATGAATCTCACGACTATCTGTGTTATTCCTTCTCTCGAAGTATGCCGTCTCCTCGGGCACAGTTTCTAGACTGAGTCTGTTAGGAGGGGCATAGATGGAGGAGCCAGCCCACACTATTAAACTCTTAAAGTGCCAATGGATCCTGGTGGACCCGTCTATACCCCATGGTACTAATATGGACCCCAGCATCCTCTATGGACTACGAGAAAAGGATTTACCGGTAGGTAACCAAAATCCTATTTTCTGCTGCGGGGTACACTGGGCTCCACAGGGAATGACATTGGGGTGTAGAGTAGGATCTTGATCTAAGGCACCAACAGGCTAAAAGCTTTGACTGTTCCCAAAATGCATAGCGCCGCCTCCTCTATAACCCCGCCTCTGTGCACAGGAACTCAGTTTTGTAGTTGGTGCCATGCAGTGCAGGCATACAACAGGTGGGCTGCTCCAGCAGTCCTCAGAAGAGCTTTTTTAAGTGAAAAAGGAAGACTTCAAGGGCTGCAGCAGAGACACTGTGAGTGTTAGATGTCACTCAGACATCTTCTGCTGCAGCTCCATCACCTCCCCCAGCAGCGCTGTATACTCCCACGCCCTGCTTGCCGGGTACTTCTAGCGGAGGCTCCGGTTTTCTTCAGTCAGGCACACACACCACCGCAGCTCTCCAGGATCGCATGGCCGCACTTAGGGAGGAGGTAAGTGGGTCCCCCAGGTGTGACCCGCTGTAAATCGCGATCCGGCGAGGCCGGTGGGAAGCGGGCCGCGCGCGCTGGCGTGGACACTGTGGCAGTACAGGGACCCCACTAGACCACCAGGGCAAGGGCACAAGTCGGATTCTCTCAAAAATCCGTTTACTAAGGCCCACAGTACCCGGTAGTGAAGTCCAGCAAGGGGATAAGGCTCTGACCTGTAGCCCCTCCCCCAGCCCCAGGGCACCATTTAGAGTAAATGTTCCCACCCTGGAGCTGCGTATCTCTCTCTCCCCTGTCAGCATTTGGGCGCCATTAGGTCAAGCTGAGCTGATCCTGGGACTGTTTGGGCAAATCCTCCTCTGTAAAGCCACCTGCATGTCAGCTTTGTGTATTTTACAGGACACTTAAGTATTCTACATGTCTGTTGACAGTGTTAGTTAAGAAAAAGTGCATTTAGTCAGGGTTATTTAGTACAAGTACCCTGTGATATACATCCAGTCTTTACTGTGCATTGTTATATCTATTGAGTGTATAGCTAAACTTAGTATTACTCTGTATTGCTAGTCCAGTGCAGTTTTATTGCATGTCATAATTTCTCCGGCAGTGTCCACAGGTTATCCACAGTATAACAATGGTATATGATGGAGCGACAGCGGATTGGCACCAAACAATCACAAGCTTTCAGTCCTCCCAGGATGCAACGGGCTCATCCATATGTCCCCGCCCACTAGCTCAGTCAAATCAGTTTTTTGTTTGGTGCGGCAGGAGCCGGACCATGGTCACAGGGCTGCTGTTTTTGGGAGCCCTAAGCTTTATTATTTTATTTTTATAGTCTTACTACGTTTTCTGAGTGATCTTTCCTAACAGCGTCTTACACGCTCCAACAACTCTCCGCCGGGTCGCAACAACGCTTACCCACGGTACAAGTGCTGTCTCGACGGGCGTCTGTGTCAGATATACTAGCAGGTCCAGCAGACGTTACCAGGCCGTGGCCGGAGCACGGGGAGAAGGTAAAGCATCGGTTCCACTTAGAAGGGGAATACGGACACAGCCGCACTGTATTGGGAGGAGACTACCAAACAGTAGCTGGCGCGCCGCCACCACGGGTGTTCCAGCGCTAGGCCTTAGGGATCATAAAGCACCAGGATTAGTATGAGGCTGCGATCCCTAGGCTTGATGTCAGCAGTGGGGAGTCAGACGCTCTGTTGGTCGCCCCTTCCCCCAGTTCATGAGCAGTTTCCGCGCGTCTCCCACCATGAACTGTTGCCTCACCTCCGTCTCAGACGCTACCACGAGGGGTCTCGGTCGCAGCGTAGGCCGGGCCGCAGACCGGTGCGTCTGCATGCACAAGTCCGTTCACTGAGCGTCTGTGTTCACTAAAAATTCCTGGAGCGGCAGTGTACGCTAGTAGCGTGTGGATCCACTCAGCATTCGCTAACGTATTGATCGATCTTGGAAGTGAGGTGAGTCTCCCTGTATCCCACTCTACTGAGTAAGGGTTATACAGCACTAAGTTTCTATCTACTTTAGTTAGTATGAATAGTTCAATTTAGTGCCTATTGCGTATGAATCTGTGTATGTTGCTGTGGTTTTCTTCGCTATGCGTCTGAATACGTTAAGATATGTATAAAACAGAAAAAAAGATAATTCCTATCAGGAATTAAATACAGGCGCTTATAGAGATAATTAAAAACCACTTTAACAGTTTTAGATAATTGCAGCTCTCACAAGGTATTCTGTTGTACCTGATAAACACTAAAAAGACTATAGATACTATAATAGGGAGCGCAAACATATAATATCTTAAAAACAATTTATTAATAAAACAGCATATATTTGACCATAGAATGACTGCTGCAGAGCCAATAGGTAATTAGACAGGAGCAATTTGATTATACCAAACAGTGTTGGATAGACACATATAAATACGGCGTAGTGATGTCAAAATTACGTTGCTAAGGAACTGCTAATCAATCACAGTTGCAAACCATCTGTGTGTGTGCTATCACATCAAAATCATATCAATGAGGCAATATTGAACATCGCTGCTAATTACTTGCAACAACAGGGACACAGCTGATGAAATTTTTGTTGGGTTATTAAGGAACGATAAATATACACCATCTTATCATTGGATATATTGGATTCCCTGTATCATAATCAATAGGGGACCATTTTTATATGTGTCTATCCAACACTGTTTGGTATAATCAAATTGCTCCTGTCTAATTACCTATTGGCTCTGCAGCAGTCATTCTATGGTCAAATATATGCTGTTTTATTAATGTATAAAACAGAAATCAGTAATATGTACTCCTACATACTTTACAATGTGTTTGTGTCACGTCTAGCAAAGTTTGTGGATCCGGCAGTTGAGATTTGCCCGAGGAGGTAGCAGGCTGTGAATGAACCAGATGAGGGGGCTGGATATAGTTCTTTTGCATGGGACATGGAGCAATGAAGAACGTAGGCGGGGTTTGAGAGTCAGTGGAAAGTATTTATTATGTACAGGGCTGAGGTAGAGAACTGAGGCTGGAGCACGATGATTAAAGACGTGGCTGGAGGTGAAGAACTGTGGACTGTGATTTGAAAGACGAGACTAGATGATGAACTGTGGATGGTGGTTGAAGACGTGGCTGGAGACAAGGACTGTGGACTGTGGTTTGGAAAACGATGCTGAAGATAATCTGCAGGCTATGGTCGGTGGTACAAAGGCGTGGCTACTGAAGGAGATTTGTGGAGTGTGGCTTGAAAGACGAGGCAGAAGACCCGGGGCCGACTGTGCCCAGAGAGTGTTACTGGACCGAGTTTTCCAGGAGCGCTTCCACAGGCAGTAGCAGGCTAGAAACGGCAGGGCTGCAGCAGCAACAGAGAACCGACCAAGCAGGATCAGGAGAAACCAGAATACAGCAGGAATCCTGGAAGCACAGGCTAAAACATCTACAACAGGGTTGTAACTTGAAGCACTGGCGTCCCTGTCCTAAACCAGCCCCCTTTTATAGGGAGAGCTTCCCCTGGATTGGCTGGAAGAAACAAGAAACAGGAACTATGCTTAAAACTTGGTCTCCAACATGGCGGCGCCCAGTAATGCAGACCTTTTTGCAAAGCCACATTGTTCACTGCCCCTGGTCTCCTAGCAACGGCTCGGCAAGAGTGACCCGCTGTAGCTGATCCCCTACTACTGCTGCCAACGGATCCAGCGCAGCAGCCCACCTCCGCCGCTGCCCGCACATCGCCAAGGAAGCCAGCCACGTGGCCCCAGCGTACCGGTAAGACTCTGGACGCTGACAGTACCCCCCTCCCTTTGCGGGTGGACTCTGGACACCTATGTGGTTTAGTTGGAAACTTGGCATGAACTGTCCGAAGAAGTCTTGGAGCATGGACATCCTCTGCATCTACCCAAGATCTCTCCTCTGGCCCATACCCCTTCCAATCAACAAGGTACTGGATGCGACCATAACATCTGCGAGAATCGAGGATCTTGTGAATCTCAAATTCGTCTCCATGTGCTGATTGGATCTTGGGTGATTTAGGCAGAGCGGCTCTGAACCGATTAAGTACCAATGGTTTTAAGAGAGAAATATGAAATGCATTAGGATTTCTTAACTGTGGAGGTAATTTCACTTTGTAAGCCACAGGATTCAACACTTTTTCGATTGGGTAAGGCCCAATAAATCTGGGAGCAAACTTTTTTGTAGGAACCTTTAATCTTAGGTTACGTGTGGAAACCCAAACCCGATCTCCTACCTTAAGGCTTGGTACAGCTTTTCGTTTCAGATCTGCATAGGTCTTATATCTCTTGGATGTCTTGAGCAAAGTCTTGTGAACTTGTTTCCAGGCTTCAGTAAATTGTTGAAGTATTGACTCTGCGGCAGGAACCTCGAGCGTAGGCAGAAGTTGGAAGTCAGGAACTCTTGGATGGTAACCATAATTAATGAAGAATGGAGAAGATTTTGTGGCAGAGTGATAAAGATTGTTATGGGCAAATTCTGCGAACGGGAGGAAGTCCAGCCAGTCCTCCTGTGAGGAGGACATGAACAAACACAGAAAAGTCTCCAGATCCTGGTTCACTCTCTCTGTTTGACCATCCGTTTGGGGATGATATCCTGAGGAGAAGTTTAATTTCACGCCAAGAGCAGAACATAGGGATCTCCAAAACTTGGCCACAAATTGAGGACCTCTATCAGACACGATTTCCTGTGGTAGACCATGGAGTCGAAAGATCTCTGCTATAAACATTTTTGCCAACTGGGATGCAGATGGAAGATTAGCCAGAGGAACAAACTGTGCCATTTTAGAGAATTGGTCAACTATGACCCATACGGTGTTCCGCCCACTAGACGTAGGTAAATCTGTAATAAAGTCCGTAGAAATATGCATCCATGGTCTTAGTGGTACCGGCAAAGGATGGAGTAACCCGGCTGGTGGACCTTTGGGACTTTTATGCTGGGCACATTTTGGACAGGCAGCTACGAATTCCTGAACGTCAGTCCTGAGATGAGGCCACCAGTAGGAGCGCTGAATGAATTTAGGTGTCTTATGACCACCCGCATGGCCCATGAAGGAGGAGGAGTGAGCCCATGTAAGAAGTTTTTTGCGAAGATTTGGTGCAACGAAGATCTTCCCTGGAGGAGGAAGTGGAGAGGTATTAGTTGCAGAAAAAGAGGTGGATTCCAGGATAAATTGCTCTTTTGAACGGTCAGAGGGTTTTTCAGAACTTAGGGAGCGAGATAATGCATCTGCCTTTTTGTTGAGGGAACCTGGTCGGTAACTTAGTTTAAAATTAAAACGGGTAAAGAATCAGGTCACCTTGTGATCTGCACTAACTTTTCTTGCAATTTTGACTATATAGTCAAAATCGAAAGAAAATATATCACCGTGTATACACACCCTTAGGTTGCACAGATCTGGTAACAGATGCTAGGGTGCAAGAAGCGGTAGCTCTAGCTTATGCTTTCCTTTTCAAGAGCATCTTCCTCAAAGATACTTCAGCTCCAGCCCATTCCGGGCAAAGGCGAAGATAAGGGGATTGCAGGCAGTTCAGAAATGGCTTTTTGTCAGGAGTAGTCATCCCGGTAACCCATGCAATGGGGACAGGGGATTTACTCCAACGTGAGGTTGATTCAGAAGGATTATTTACTCCATTCTCAATCTCTAAAATCCTAAACAGATAGGTTTGGGTACCACGGTTCACATGGAAGCACTCCATAGTTGGGTTATGAACCAGTATATTACATAGTATCCCTGGATAGTCAGGATGCTTAACTACAGGTTCCTATAGCACTGTCCATCAGTGTTATTTTAATGTTTACCATCCTTTGGCAACATTCAGTTTTAGGTCTTACCCGTTGGGTAACCACAGCCCCAGAGTATGTTCTAAAATAAATTATGGCAGTTTATCTCTGCAAGCAAGGGATAAGAAAAATTGCCATACCTCGACCAACTTCTTTCTGGAACAAATACAGGAAAGGTTTTTGTGTCATCCCAAACAGACAATAACTTGTCTGTAGGGGTACGGGTTGTTCATAGATGGGGCAAGGTCATCCCTGGTTACGTCACGGGGATGACTCACGGGGAGGCCGAACTGAATCAAAGTCTGCAGAAAGTGTTTACCTCGGGATAAGATATCCAAGGTACAGTCAAGGACGCAGGAGGTGTTAGACAATCGAACAATATCAATTTACGCAGCATGCGAATGATGGGTTTGATGGTGTCAACATAGGTGGAGTATGAACAAATCCACTCAAGACTTCTGTAGCTTCTGTCTACAGCCGCATCACACTTGATCACACTTGGAGTGTCCAATCTCATCTGATGCTGGAAGTCAACCAGTGTTGTGCCTGATTAAAAAAGTCTAACAGCAGATCACCTGTTAATACTAGGTGTTGTATGTGGGCCAGATGGACAGTAAACGAACAAAAGTGGTACAGTCACAGAAGGTAAGAAAGTCATTAACCTGGTGGTTACAGACATCCCATTTAAACAAGGGGACAACCTTGTTGGATATCAGGTTGGGAGTTCCTAATAAATTCCAGTCTCTGGGGCTGGGGAAGGCCATTGTCCGAAAGATTAATATTCTGGGACTATGAATCACAGAAGTAAGTTGCCTGCTAATTAACATGTTAGCATTTCAGGCCACATACATGATCATGGTTCGGGCAAGAGACATGCCTAAAGGAAAACTAGTCCAGATCCGCAGGCAAGGCAATGGCAATAGTGTACCTCAACCTTCAGAGAGGAAAACGCAACTAAACAACAAGGAAGGAGGTAAGTCACATACTAAAGTGTGCAGAACTCCATATTCCAGCCTTGTCCGCAGTATTCATTCCAGCAGTCCTAAACTGGAGAGTAGACTTTCACAGTCGACACGCCATTCAGTTAAGCGAATGGGCTCTACACCCAAAAATCGTTTCATACTCAGACAAGTGGGGTTTGCCAGAGATAGATCTCAGGACGTCCCATCGGCAAAAGACCCATACAAGGGTCAGGAACAAGGGATCAGGTAGTGATCTTTGTGTACGTCTTTCGATAAAGTGGGAATTTCTTTTTACTTGTATGTATCCTTGGATCATCCTGCTACCACAGGATGATGAGGAAAAATACATCAAAGGTGCCTTATCTTTTTCCTCCAATCATCCTGCTACAGGGTAGTGAGGAAGATAAAAGAAGCTAAGGGTGCCGTGATTCTAATAGCTTCGGCTTGGCCAGAAGGCGTTGATACACCGATCCGCAGAGAATGTCGATGGATGCTCCATTTCTGATTCCTCAAACGCCCAGATTTGCTAATTCAGGATCCTTGTTATCACAAGACATCTGGATCAGCTGTCTTTTACGGCGTGACTCTTGAAATCTATATCCTGAAGTCAAGAGGATTCTCACAGGTAACTGATACAATGATCAGAGCAGGAAAGACTTCCTCGGCTCATACTTACCACTGAATATAGCAAGTCTATAATCATTGGTATAATTGAAGAATTATGGACCCAAAATTTTTCAGAATTTTCAGGGTTCTAGCATTTTTTCATGCGGGAGTGTGTAAAGGTTAAACATGGCTTCCTTGAAAGTGCTAGTGTCAGCATTGACTGCATGGTTCCGAAAGAAAATGGCAAATTTTCATGATGTGCGCACTTTTTTCAGGGAATGCTGCATATTCAGCCTTCCTTTTGTTCCGCCTACGGTGCATTGGGACTGTAGTCTAGTCCTCAAAGCCCTTTAAGTTGCTCCATAAGAACCACTTAAAAAAAGTGGATCTTAAATGGTTAACAGCTAAAGTTCTCTTTCTGCTGACTATGGCATCAGCTAGAAGAGTATCAGATTTAGGAGCCCTGTCATGTTAATCTCCTTTTCTGATATTATCTAGATAGAGTAGTTCTCAGAATTGGATCTGGGTATCTTCCTAACGTGTGGTCTAAATTCCACCTTAATGAAGAAATTGTAGGTCCGGTTATTACAGGTATCGGGACTTTCTTCGGGAGATGCGTCGCTGGACGTAGTCCGGCCATTAAGGATCTACGTGGATCATACCAGTGCCATCAGAAAGACAGATTCTCTCTTCATTCTCTACTGATTTTACAAGAGAAGATGGCCTGCTACTAAACAGACGCTGGCAAGATGGCTTCGAATGACGATTTCAGAAGCATATTCTCAAGCTGATCTCCCTGTTCCGGCTAATGTCTCTGTTCACTCTACTCGTAAGGTATTTCCTTCAGGAGCAGCACAGCATGGTGCTTCAGCAGAACAGATAGGTAAGGCAGTCATATGGTCTTCCAATAACTCACTCATAGACATTATGCCTTGGAAACTTTTGCTTCTCATGATGCTGAATTCGGGCGAAAGGTTCTTCTACCAATCAGGAACGTCCCCACCACTAAAAATTGCTTTGGGAAGTCCTATTGTTATCCTGTGGATAACCTGTGGACCCTGCCGGAGAAATATACATTATGGTAAGAACTTACCGTTGATAACGGTATTTCTCCTATGTCCACAGGTTTCCACAGGGATCCCACCCTGACGCACCTGATTTGAGAATCGTTATACTCACTAAACTCTTCCCTCTTGCATGGAAGAGTGTGCATGTGTGTTCTTCTCGCCTGAATAGGGTTCTGCATAATGCTCCTGCCTAAATGCTTTGGAATACAACTGATTTGCCTGAGCTAGTGGGCGGGGACATATGGACGAGCCCATTGCATCCTGGGAGGACTGAAAGCTTGTGATCGTTTGGTGCCAATCCGCTGTCGCACCATCATATCCCATTGTTATCCTGTGGATAACCTGTGGACATAGGAGAAATACCATTATCATCGGTAAGTTCTTACCATAACGTATATTTCTGCATTTTACAATGTGACTATGTGTGTGTGCATATAGCTGCTGTGTGACCTCCATTTCGTGTATCTCACTCAGATTGCTATCCCTATATTCTGTAACCTGAGGGGTCTAAGTGCGTCAGGATTATTACTTAATATATACTTAAGATATACTTATTGTGTATTTTTCTCTGTGATTCTTAGTCACCATATACCTCTGGAACTCTCTGTTTGTACTACACAGGGAGTTCTTGTCAGGTGTTGTGCTGCTGATATTGTACTGGGTTGCCTTGAATTGAGCTTCCAGAGATGTCAGCTACAAGAGTTGACGGAGCTGGAGCTGATCCCACAATGCGTGGTGGTGGCGCTGCAGACGCATTAGAGGAAAACATTGCAGCAGAGGGTTCAGGTTCTGGGGGTTCCCTACCCCCAAGTGGGGGGTGCAGAATGACCTACCTGGGGCTACTTTCTCCACGCTATTGAATATGCTAGTAACTAGACTCACGCCCCCTATGGGACCTCCTGTGCCTCTGCAATTGCTTATGGTCCCTGCGGTTAATCCGCCATGGGCCGATCAACTGTCCACTCAGTTACAGCAATTGAACCAGTCACTGACTAAACAGAAATCCTCGCCCGCCTAAGACCAAGGGGTCCTCTAAGCGGGCTATTACTTCCTCACAATCCACCAACGTCCCAGACACCTAGTCGGATGAGGATGGCGAATATACTGACCTCACAGACACTGATACCGATAATTCTGATGGGGAATCTGTTTTTTCAGGTGGATGTTCCTGACTTGTTGGAAGCTATCAGGATGATTCTGCAAATTACTTATGACCCAGAGCCTGATACTTCACCTAAAAAAACAGACAGATTTAAACATCAGAAAGTGGTTAAACAAGTTTTACCTCACTCTGACCATTTAGTTGACATTTGTCAGGATTCCTGGGAAAATCCAGGAAAGAAATTCACGTCTCACAAAAAAGATGCTGGCTCACTATCCCCTCGCGGCGTAGCTAAGTAAAAATTGGGAGACACCCCCGCCAGTGGATTCGCAAGTGGCGCGGCTGGTGGTATCCTCAGCTCTGCCTGTTACTACCGTCACATCTTTGAAAGAACCGACGGATAAGCATGTGGAGGGTTGTTTAAAGGCGATTTACACCTTAGCGGGTATTGCGCATCGGCCCACCACTGCAGCGACTTTGGCTGCAGAGGCTGTTGAAGCGTGGGCTGAGGAGTTGGAAGCTGAGTTGCCTTCCAACGCTTCTGATCATGCTAGACAATGTCTTTCGTATATTGTCACAGCTTCTCATTACATTAAGGAGGCGGCTTCTGATGCCGGTAATCTGGCGGCCAAGGCTTCTACTACGTCCATTTTGGCTTGCCGGATTCTCTGGTTACGGTCCTGGTCTGTGGATCTGGACTCTAAGAAAACCCTGGAGGTGCTCCATTTTAAGGGAGACATTCTTTTCGGAGAAGACCTTAACAAGATAGTGGCTGACTTAGCCTCTACTAAAACAGCTTTTCTACCTAGTACTGCTCCTTCGGTACCGAAGGCTAAGAGTACTTCCTTTCGCTCCTTTTGTCGTTCAGGGAAAGCAAAGGGTCAGGCGTACCCGAAACAGGCTCGCACTTCCAAACCCAATAAGCCCAAACCTAAACGAGCCTGGGCTGCCCGTCAGCCTGCTTCCAAAACTGACAAGCCTGCTGCATGACGGGGCGGGCCTCCCTCTGGGGGATCCCAGGGGTGGTGGGCCGACTTCTAGGGTTTACCCAGGAATGGTTGAAGACCACTTCCGATGCCTGGGTACGGGAAGTCGGCACTCAAGGTTATGCCGTATCCTTCAAGAATTGTCCCCCTCATCGATTTTGCCTGACAAACATCCCTTCGGATCAGGTGAAGGCAAAACTCTTCATTCGAGGGTACAGTCCCTCCTGGACACAGGAGTGGTATTACAGGTGCCTCTGGCTCAGAGAGGCAAGGGGTACTATTCACCCTGTTCTTAGTCCCAAAACAGAATGGGTTCTCTCGGCACATCCTCAACCTCAAGTCCTTGAACAAGTTTGTGAAAGTCTCCAAGTTTTGTATGGAAACTCTTCGCTCTATTGTTCTGGCCTTGGAACCTGGGGATTATATGGTCTCCCTGGACATACAGGATGCTTACCTGCATATTCTCATTTCTGTAATGTCGCATCAGCAGTACCTGAGGTTGGCAACCTCCATTACCAGTTTCGGGCGTTACCTTTTGGTTTGACCATGGCTCCGCGAGTCTTCACGAAGGTTATGGCGGTAATGACGGCTGTACTCCGCCATCAAGGGGTGGGCCTTCTTGGGCGGCCCACCGTGGTGCGACCCTTGAACAATTGTGCAAGGCGGCTACGTGGTCCTCAGTGAACACGTTCATAAGGTTCTATGCCTTCGATACTTCCGCCTCCCAGGATGCTTCCTTTGGACGCCGGGTTCTAGTGCCCGCTACAGTGCGTCCACTCCCATGAGGAACTGCTTTAGGACATCCCCATTCCCTGTGGAGCCGAGTGTACCCCGCAGCAGATAACAAAATTTATGGTAAGAACTTACCGTTGTTAAATCTCTTTCTGCGAGGTACACTGGGCTCCACAGGACGCCCACCCTGACGCACTTAGCTTCTTTGGGTTGGTGTGGCATTAGCCGCTGACACTTTCTCCTGTCGTGAGAATGTGGTGTATGTGGCTACTAACGGTTGTCGTCTCTTTTACCTGCTACTGCATTGGACTGGTTAACAAAAACTGAGCTCCTGTGCAGGGAGGCGGGGTTATAGAGAATGGGGCGCTATGCATTTTGGGAACATTCAAAGCTTTTAGCCTGTTGGTGCCTCGGATCAAGATCCTACTCTACACCCAAATGTCATTCCCTGTGGATCCCACTGTACCTTGCAGAAAGAGATTTAACAACGGTAAGTTCTTACCATAAATCTCGTTAACTCTGTTCCCTGAGGGGGGCTAAGTGCGTCAGGGTCATTATTTGATATAGGTTTTCACAGAATATACTTATTGTGTATTTTTTTCTGTGATTTTCAGTCACTGTATACCTCTTGAATCCTCTGTATGTGCTATCACACTGCACAGGGGGTTCTTGGTCAGGTATTATACTGCTGATATTGTACTGTGTTGCCCGTGATTTACGCTTTCAGATCTGTCAGCTTCAAGGGGCGACGGTGTTGTGGCTGATCCCACAGTGCGTGGTGGTGACACTGCAGACACATTAGAGGAAAACATAGCAGCAGAGGGTTCATGTTCTGTGGGTTCACTACCCTCCAGTAGGGTCGTAGCAACGGGGGTCCATAATGACCCAACTTGGGCTGCTTTCTCTACTCTACTAAATACACTGCTAACTAGACTTACGCCCCCTATGGGACTTCATGTGCCGGTACAGTCACATATTGTCCCTGCGGTTAATCCGCCGTGGGCAGATCTTCTGTCCACTCAGTCACAGCAATTGAACCACTCGCTGAACAAACAAAAACCTAACCCTCGCCCACCTAAGTCCAAGGGGTCCTCTAGGCGGGCCATTACTTCCTCACAATCCATATACCAGACACTTCGTCTGATGAAGATGGCGTACATACTGACCCCTCAGACACTGATCCACATGCTTCTGATGGGGAATCTGTTTCACAGGTGGATGTTCCTGACCTATTGGAGACTATCAGGCTAATTCTACAAATTGATGATGACCCAGAACCCGTTGTTACCTCTAAGAAACCGGATAGATTTAAACGTCAGAAGGTTATTAAACAAGTTTTACCTCATTCTGACCACTTAGTTGACATACGTGAGGTGTCCTGGGAAAATTCACACCTCACAAGAAGATGCTGGCTCACTATCCCTTCGCTGCGGATCTAAGTAAGAATTTGAAAATTGGGGTTCCACAGGTTCAGTGTGCTGCTGTATAGGCACAGTGTATATGCCTATTGAGGTTAAAATGATGCAAATCCTGCGGACCCGTGAATCAAGGTGTTTCCCGATGTGGGGTATTGCAGGTATTGTATTTGTCTGGCTATATTGTACTGTTGCGCCCTAAGGCTACATTCCCTATAATGTCTGCTACACAGGGTGGGAAATCCGCAGACGCTCCTGCATCATGCAGTGCTGGCGCCACGGATTTGACTGAGGAAAAAGTTTCAGCTGAGGGTTCAGGGACTGGGTGGCCTTGAACCTTCCAGTCAGTCTGCAGCACCTGTGGCAAATCAAGACCTACCTTGGGCTGCATTTTCAAATATGCTGACTACGCTTGTAACACGGCTTAAGCCCCCTGTGGAACCTCCTTTGCCATTGCAGCCACATATTGTCCCTGTAGTTAACCCGCCTTGGGCGGATACTCTGTTACAACAATTAAATCAGTCTTTGGTTAGACAAAAACCTACCCCTCGACCTGCTGGGGCCAAGGGGTCATCTAAGCGGGCCATTTCTTCCTCACAATCCACTAATATTTCGGATAATTCTTCCAATGAGGATGGGGATTATACTAATCCGTCAGACACTGATACAGTTGCTTCTGATGAGGAATCTACAACTCAAGTTGATGTTTCTGACCTAGTGGAGGCTATCAAACTGATTGTCAAGATTGAGGATAAGATTAATCCTTCTGTTACGTCTAAGAAACCTGATAAGTTCAAACGTCAGAAGGTTGCTAAAGTTGTTTTACCACATTCTGACCTTTTAATTGTCATACGTCAATTTTCTTTCCTGGTCGTCTCCAGGAAAGAAATTTTCTCTGTCCAAAAAGATGCTAGCTTGTTACCCTATCCCTGAGGATTTGAGTAACAAATGGGAAACCCCACCGCTGGTGAACTCTCATGTCGCCCGTCTAGTGGTATCTTCTACTCTGCCTGTCACCACTGTCACCTCGCTGAAGGAACCGACGGATAAGTGTGTGGAGGGATGCCTGAAGTCTATTTACACATTTAATGGTGCTGTACATAAACCCACTATGGCAGCCTCTTGGGCTGCAAAAGCTATTGAAGCATGGGTTCAGGCAATTGAGGATGAGCTACCTCTAAATTTTTCTGACACTGCCAGACAATATCTGTCTTGTATTACCACGGCCTCTCACTATATTCAGGAGGCGGCCTCTGATGCAGGGGTCATGGCGGCCAAGGCATCTACTACGTCTATCCTGGCTCACCGGATTCTGTGGTTGAGGTCCTGGAAAGTGGACCTGGACTGTAAAAAGACCTTGGAGGTGCTTCCTTTCAAGGGAGACATACTATTTGGGAAGGATCTGAACAAGATTATGACTGACTTGGCGACGGCCAAGACTGTGTTTCTCCCAAGTACTAATCTTTCTACCCAGAAGACTAAGAGTACAACTTTTCGTTCCTTTCGACCCCCAAGTAAAACAAAGGGTCAGGTGTACCCGAGACAGGCTCGTACTTCCAAAACCACTAAGCCTAAATCTAAACAATCCTGGGCCGCCCGTCAGCCTGCTTCCAAACAAGACAAGCCTGCTGCATGATGGGGCGGGCCTCCCCCTGGGGGATCCCAGGGTGGGAGGCCAACTTCTACAGTTCGCCTAGGCCTGGTTAAGGACCACTTCAGATGTCTGGGTGCGGGAAGTTGTCTCTCACGGGTACGCAATCTCTTTCAAGTGACGTCCCCCTCACCAGTTCGGTTCAACAGTTATCCCCTAGTTCTACACTTGGTTGTACAACCCCTCCTGGATACAGGTGTGGTATTGCCGGTACCTCTGTCCCAGAGAGGCAGGGGGTACTATTTGACCCTGTTTCTAGTTCCGAAACCAAATGGGTCTTTCCGGCCTATCCTCAACCTCAAATCATTGAATAAGTTTGTGAGAGTGTCCAAATTCCGTATGGAAACCCTGCGCTCTATTGTGCTGGCCATGGAACCCCAGGGATTATATGGTATCCCTGGACATAAAGGATGCTTACCTGCACATACCTCTTGCCATTTCGCATCAGCAATATCTGCGGTTTGCTATTGGCAACCTTCATTTTCAATTCCAGCCTTTGCCATTTGGACTGGCCACGGCACCTCGGATTTTCACCAAGATCATGGCCATGATGACGGCTTTCTTCCGACGTCAGGGAATCAGGATCCTGCCATATCTGGATGACTTGCTGATTCTGGTGAACTCCCAAGATGTCCTCCTCAGTCAACTGGAGATGTCGGTCCAATTCCTACAAGCCCATGGGTGGCTCATCAATTGGAAGAAGTCCTCGCTGGTCTTTGCTTGGAGCATGGTACACCTGGGGGCGCTGCTGGACACACACAGCCAAAGACTGTTTCTGTCTCCGGAACAGGTCCTGAAGCTTCAGGACAAGATCAGATGCTTCCTATTTCGCCAGAGAGTCTCGATACACTTGGCGATGCAAATACTAGGCCTCATGGTGTCGGCTTTCGACATGGTGGAGTACGCTAAATTTCACTCCCGCCCTCTGCAAAGGTTAATCCTTTCCAAATGGGATTGTCTGCCTCATCGGATCAGGTCGCAAATTACCTCCTTGACTCTGGAGGTTCATCGGTCACTGAGCTGGTGGATACAGGACCATCAGTTGAGCAGGGGCCGTCCCTTCTGGATCTCCAACTCGGTGGTCCTGACTACGGATGCCAGTCTGCCGGGTTGGGGCGTGGTGTTGGAGCAGAACACTCTCTCCAGGCTCGGCGAACCAGGGAGGAATCTTTCCCGATAAACATTCTAGAATTGCGGGCAGTGTTTAATGCATTGACACTGGCCCTGCCTCTGATACAGAACAGGCCTGTTCAAGTACAATCAGACAAAGCTACCACGGTGGCGTACATAAATCATCAAGGCGGCACTCGAAGCCGCATGGCAATGATGGAAGTGTCAAAAATCCTCCAATGGGCGGAAAGCCATCTGCCAGCCATATCTGCAGTGTTCATTCCGGGAGTCCTCAACTGGGAAGTGGACTTCCTCAGTTGTCAGGACGTGCACGCCGGAGAATGGGGTCTTCATCCTGAAGTCTTACAACTCATAGTGGACAAGTGGGGCCTACCAGATGTAGACCTGATGGCGTCTCAACACAATCACAAGGTTCCGGCCTTCGGAGCAAGGACAAGGGATCCTCAAGCAGCATTCGTGGATGCACTGGCAATTCCATGGAACTTTTAACTGTCATACGTGTTCCCTCCAGTGTCACTCTTTCACAGGGTAATACAGAAGTTCAAGCAAGAAGGAGGAATACTACTTCTAGTCACTCCAGCGTGGCCCAGACGGCGTTGGTTCTCAGACCTGCAGGGTCTCTCGATAGAGCGTCCTCTTCTACTTCCTCAATGCCCAGACCTCCTCGTTCAGGGCCCTTGTGTCTACCCGAACCTGGCCAGACTGGCTTTGACGGCGTGGCTCTTGAAACTTCAGTCCTGAGAGCAAAAGGATTTTCTGAGGTGGTCATTCAAACTATGTTGAAAGCCCGGAAACCAGCTTCGGCTCGGATTTATTACAGGGTCTGGAATTCTTATTTCACCTGGTGTGCTGCTAAGAATTATAATGCGTATACTTTCAAAACTTCCAGACTTTTGGCTTTTCTCCAGCAAGGCCTAGACTTGGGCCTTCGCCTGGCCTCCCTCAAGGTTCATATATCTGCCTTGTCAGTTTGGTTTCAGAGAAAAATTGTGTCTCTTCCTGATGTTCACACTTTCACTCAGGGAGTTTTACGGAATCAGCCTCCCTATGTCCCTCCTGTGGCTCCATGGGATCTGTCTGCCGTCTTGAATGCCCTACAAGAGTCTCCATTTGAACCTCTTGAGTCTGTGGACCTTAAATACCTTATGCTTAAAGTTGTATTTCTGTTGGTTATTGCTTTTGATAGGAGGGTGTCGGACTTAGGCGCTTTGTCCTGTCAGCCACCCTTTCTGATTTTTCACAGTGACCAGGCTGTTCTTCAAACTCGCCTTGGTTATTTGCCTAAGGTGATATCACCTTTTCACCTTAACCAGGAGATTGTGGTTCCGGCCTTCACCTCTTCTGGTCTATCCTCCAAAGAAAAATCTTTGGATGTGGTACGGGCTCTCCATGTTTATGTGGAGAGGACTGCCTCCATCATAAGGTCTGATTCCCTTTTTGTACTTTTTGGTTTTCACAAACGTGGCTGGCCTACCAATAAGCAGACCTTGGCCAGATGGATTAGAATGGTGATTGCACAAGCTTATGCGCAGGCTGGGCTCCCGGCTCCTGCTGCTATCAGGGCCCATTCTACTCGGTCGGTTGGACCTTCTTGGGCGGCCTGCCATGGCGCGTCCGCAGAACAATTGTGCAAGGTGGCTATGTGGTCCTCTGTGACCATGTTCATCAGGTTTTATGCCTTTGATACTTCCGCCTCCCAGGATGCTTTCTTTGGATGCCGGTTCTTGTGCCTGCTACAGTGCATCCTCTCCCATGAGGAACTGCTTTAGGAAATCCCTGATGTTATTCCCTGTGGAATACCAGTGTACCCCGCTGCAGAAAAGGAGATTTATGGTAGACTTACCATTGTTAAATCTCTTTCTGCGAGGTACACTGGATGCCACAGGACGCCCACCCTGACACACTTGGCCTCTTTGGGTTTGTATGGCATTAGTCGCTGGTACCTTCTCCTGACGTGAGAACGTGGTACTATGTGACTAACATCTACGTCTCTATTTTACCTGTTACTGCATTGGACTGGCTAACGAAACTGAGATCCAGTGCCTGGAGGCGGGGCTATAGAGGAGGCGGTGCAGTGCATCCTGGGAACAGTCCAAGCTTTAGCCTGATGGTGCCTCAGATCAAGATCCAACTCTACACCCCGACGTTATTTCCTGTGGAATCCAGTGTACCTCGCAGAAAGAGATTTAACAATGGTAAGTCTGCCCTAAATCTCCTTATATGGGCTATTGCCTGCATTTCTAGTTTTGCTAGTGGTTAAATATTGCACAACGAAAGGGCGTCCGATGGTGAAGGGGGTGTAGCCCCTTGCAACAGGGAGGGGGCGGGAGATTGGGGGCCGCGGATGGGGGAGGGGGTCCGCTGGCACTCTGGGTGGGGCGGGGGGTGCCGCTGCTGGGGGAGGGGCAGGTGCGGAGCTGTCTCAGATGGGAGAGGGGCGGGTGCAGGGGTGCCGTGGGTGGTGTAGGGAGTCCAGAGGTGCTATGATTGGGGAGGGGCGTGGGTTTTGCGGGTGGGGGAGGGGGACGTGCGGGGGTGTGGCGGATGGGGGAGGGGGTTCGGAGGCGCTGCAGTTAGTGATGCGGGTGCGGGAGT
Organism: Pseudophryne corroboree; assembly: GCF_028390025.1. Classification (NCBI taxonomy): domain Eukaryota; kingdom Metazoa; phylum Chordata; class Amphibia; order Anura; family Myobatrachidae; genus Pseudophryne; species Pseudophryne corroboree. The sequence continues at coordinate 271,648,497 of NC_086452.1, forward strand.
GCTGCGGGTGAGATAGGGGGTCCGGAGGCGCCGGGTTGGGGGAGGGCTGGGAGTGGGGGTAGCGCAGATGAGGGAGGGGGTCCGGGGTCACTGCGGCTGGTGGAGGGTCGGGTGCATGGGTGCCACGGGTCATTTTCTAACGCTGAGTGGAGTCACAATTCTGGGCGGAGTCAGAGTAAATAAGTCACAGAGTCACAGATCTGAATGCATATAGGAAAAACACACACACGCACAGTACAATGCATATAGGACCTTAGTGCATGTTATGGGTCCAGCTGCAATGGTGAAAAGTGGGGACAGAACTTTATAACCCTAGGGCAGCTGTCAGCTATGATACATATACACAATATAATGCATATGGCAGGTTATAGGGGCTGCAGGGGTGCACCGGGCACCTGTATACCCCGGGTATATGTGTGACCTGGAGGAGCCGTTACCTGGGCCGGAGTCTGCGGGTCTGCAGTCGCCTCAGACTCTCCTCATTCCTCACCAGCTACAACTGTAACCAATCCAGCCGCCCGGAGCGCCACAGCCAATCACAGAGGCCGATCATTCCACGACCAATCACAGGGGTTGTCACTGCGCACAGGGTGCCCACTGCATGGCGTCGAGTTGTAGTTCTAGGCTGCTTGTGTCATAGGGAAGTGTAACTAACCAGTGACTTTACACGTTACAGTTGTAGCCAGGGAGGAATAAGGAGAGTCTGAGGCGGCTACAGACACTACATCCAATGTACCGGCTCCTGCAGGTCACACATTTACCCGTGGTATGCATGCACCCGGTGCTCCCCTGCAGCCCCTATACCCTGCCATATGAATTTACTGTGTATATGTATCATAGCTGACAACTGTCCCGGCGTTATAATGTCCTGTCACCACTCTTCACCATTGCAGTTGGACCCATAACATGTAATCATACAATAATCCAGCAAAATAAACAAAAATACAATATTGCAAAATGATACATAATGACATAAAAAGGGGTGTGGTCAGCATACTGACGCTGGGATCCTGGCAGCGGAATCCAGCGGGGGGTGGCGAATGCAGCAAGCCCCTTGCGAACTTGGTGGCAACAAACAGTCACCACAGGTTTTGTTCCTACTCTATGGGTGACGTGAACACCCACGAGTGGGTGTAGTCCTTGTTGGTCAGCATGCTGACCGTCGGGATTATGTGGGGGAGGGATGTAGGGGGAGGTTATGTGACCGTCGATATCCTGACTGCCGGTTACATAACTACATCCCCATAAAAATAATCCATAATAAGAATGCATTGTAACATCTATAATAACAACACGTAATGATGATATTATAAATGTTCATCATATACTGCATGTTTTTGATGTATTATCTATATACATATTACTATGTATTCTTATTATGTTTTCTTTGGATGTCATTATGTATCATTTTGCTAGGTAGCTTCAAATACACATTACGCCAGGTAACCCCATATACACATTACACTAAGTAACCCCATATACACATTATGTCAGGTAGCCCTTCTATACAAATTACGCCAAGTAGCTCCATATACACATTATGCCAGGTAGCCCTTGTATACACATTATGCCAGCTAGCCCCATATACACATTACTCTAGATAGCCCTTATATACACAGTATGCCAGGTAGCTCTTATATACACATTACGCCAGGTAGCCCCATATGCACATTACGCCAGGTAGCCCCATATGCACATTACGCCAGGTAGCCCCATATACACATTACGCCAAGTAGCCCATATTTACACATTACGTGAGGTAGCCCCACGTACACAATATGCCAGGTAGTACTTATATACACATTACGCCAGGTAACCCCATATACACATTACACTAAGTAGCCCCATATACACATTATGTCAGGTAGTCCTTCTATACACATTATGCCAAGTAGCTCCATATACACATTATGCCTGGTAGCCCTTATATACACATTATGCCAGCTAGCACCATATACACATTACTCCAGATAGCCCTTATATACACACATTACGCCAGGTAGCCCTTATATACGCATTACGCCAGGTAGCCCCATATGCACATTACACCAGGTAGCCCCATATGCACATTACACCAGGTAGCCCCATATACACATTACACCAAGTAGCCCATATATACACATTACGCTAGGTAGCCCCATGTACACAATATGCCAGGTAGTACTTATATACACATTACACCAGGTAGCCCTTATATACACATTACGCCATGTAGCCCCATACACACATTACTCCAGGTAGCCCCATATACAATTATGCTAGATAGGCCTTTTATACACATTATGCCAGGTAGCCCTATACAGGGCCATAACTAGGTGTGTGCAGAGTTTGCCTTGCACACAGCGCACTTGAGGAGGACGTGCATCTTGTGCTGAGTCCCTGATTGACCGCTCTGATTGTGGCAATGTGCTCCGGCGCTGGGACGGTGCATCCGCTCCCAGCGTCGGGCGAGCAGCGGCATGTGGGGGATCTGTGTCCTCTGCGGGATACAGCAGGATCATATCGCTGGGATCAAGTGTCTGATCCCAGAGCTGTTAGTACTGCAGCAGGTGTCCGGTGCTCGGATCCTGTATGGACTCCCTGCACCGGACTTAGTAACATAGTAACTAAGGTTGGAAAAAAAAGACAATTGTCCATCGAGTTCAACCTATTTGTGGTCTCCTATACGGTCTTATTATAGGACTAGTTATTTTTATGTTAGGACTAGTTATATTAACTATAATGCGTGCCTACGCACCATAACCCTGAACATCTTTATCCAATAGGAATTTATCTAACCCATTCTTAAAGGTGTTGACTGAGTCCGCAGTTAGTACTCTCTCAGGCCGGGAATTCCAAACACATATTGTCCTTACTGTGAAAAACCTTTTCGCCTCAATGTGCGGAAACTCCTCTCCTCTAACCTAAGCGAGTGACTACGTGTTCTCTGTACTGATCTTATAGAAAACAGGTCCCTCCCAAGCTCTGTGTATTGACCCCTTATATATTTGTAGATGTTGATCATGTCCCCTCTTAGTCTCCTCTTTTCCAATGTAAACATGCCTAGCCTTGCAAGCCTTTCCTTGTATTCCAGTGTCTCAATACCCTTGATTAGTTTGGTCGCCCGCCTCTGAACCTTTTCTAGCTCCAGGATATCCTTTTTGTAATATGGTGCCCAAAATTGCACACAGTATTCAAGATGAGGCCTCACTAGCGATTTATATAATGGGAGTATAATACTCTCATCCCTTGCATCAATTCCCCGTTTTATGCATGCTAATATCTTATTAGCCTTCTTTGCTGCACTCCTACTTTGGGTACTGCTGCTTAATTTGTTATCTATGTGAACCCCTAAGTCTTTTTCCAGTACAGAATCCCCTAACATTTAGTATGTAGGTGTTATTTTTTGGTCTTGCCCCCACAGTGCATTACCTTACACTTGTTTGTGTTGAATTTCATTCTCCATTTTACTGCCCATGCTTCCAGTTTAGTTAAGTCGTTCTGAAGAGACTCAGCATCCCCCTCTGTATTTATAACTTTACACAATTTGGTATCATCTGCGAAAAATTGATACCATGCTCTCTAAATGTTGAACAAAAGTCGTCCAAGTACAGACCCTTGTGGCACACCACTTAGTACTTTAGTCCAATTTGAAAATGATCCTTTGATCACAACGCACTGCTCCCTATTATCTAACCAATTACTGACCCAGGTGCATATTGTGCTCCCTAGCCCTATTTCTTGTAGCTTATAGATAAGACGCATGTGTGGTACAGTGTCGAAAGCTTTGGCAAAGTCTAAAAAGATTATATCCACCTCCTTACCCTGATCCAGGTTCGCACTTACTGTTTCATAAAAGCCAAGTAAGTTGGTCTGACATGATCTGTCCTTCACAAATTCATGTTGGTTCCTTTTAATGACCTTATTTGCTTCAAGGAACTTTTGAATACTGTCCCTTAGAATACCTTCCAATACTTTCCCCACTATAGATGTAAGACTAACTGGTCTATAATTACCTGGTTCAGCTTTGCTCCCCTTTTTAAATATCGGCACTACCTCCGCTATACGCCAGTCTTTGGGAACCATACCCAATTTAACCGAATCCATGAAGATCAAAAATAGAGGTCTTGCTAGTTCAGCGTGCAGCTCCATAAGAACCCTCAGGTGAATTCCATCGGGACCAGGTGACTTATTAATCTTTAACTTTTTTAATCGGTCACAGACTACCTCCTCACATAAATAAGCATTTAGCAGTGGGACATTAATCTTTGTTGAGATTTTGTGCTAGACCCAGCATTTGGTCCTCTCTGGTAAATACTGTTGAAAAAAACTTGTTTAGTTTGTTTGCTATGTCATTATCATTTTTGATTAAGACTCCCCTCTTGTCCTTTAAAGGGCCTATACTCTCCTTCTTTAGTCTCTTGCTGTTGATGTACTTTAAAACATTTTTGGGATTCGCTTTGCTTTCCTTTGCTACAAGTTTTTAAGTTTTTACTTTAGCCGCTCTCATTCCTTTTTTGCATATTTTGTTACAGTCCTTATAGTGTTGATATGACTCTGCATCCCCCTCAGATTTGTATTTTTTAAATGCTCGTCTTTTTTTGTCCATTAATTCCTTTATATTTTTGTTAAACCACATTGGTTTGTTTGTTGAAGCGGTGACATGCAGCATCGCGGCAGCAGCGCTTTAAACCTGGCGCCACATTAGCAGTCAATGGAAAGTGGCTGTGGCTAGCCAAGCAAATCTCACCGCACCATAGCTGGCACCGCCCCTGACATCTGACGTCAGCTACCCAAGTCCTGAGTTCTCTGTCTGGAAGGTAAGAGTTAACGAGCTCCACCTGTGGTGATTAATCTTCAGTGTGAGTCTGAATTCAACAATCTGAAGTTTAGGCCTAAAAGCCAGCATCCTCTGTTTGTTTTCAGAAGTTCAGGCTTCAGTGTTCTTTCGGCCTGCTAGGCCTCACTCCATATCACAGCCTAGTCTAGAGTACTCACATAACAGTGACTGTTCACCTGACCCAGAGCTGTCCAATCCTGTGCCAGCCTGAGACTCTCTGAATCACCTGACACTGCTCACCAATTACCAAGAACCATGAAGTATAAGTCAGGAGACTTGAGTTTGAAACTCTGCCAGTTCCTCATGTCACACACAGCAATGTGTGAACTTAGAAGCTGAGCTTCCTAAAGGTAACACTTGTGCTTCGGTTCCTGTATAACTCTGCTCCTTTGCTACCCAGTCTGGATTACAGTTGTGTTACCATTGATATCCAGTATTTCTACAGTTTCATCTTAAAGTCACAGTTGCAGTATTCCACAGTCTCATCTTAAAGTCACAGCCGCAGTGTTCTTCAGCCTCGTCCTAAAGTCACCGCCACATTCATCATTCTACTTTCAGTTGCGTTTCCAGTTATATCCGGTAGCAGCCCAGATTACAGTTGCGTCCCAGTCTCACGGGTAACCAGCCCGGTTCTCAGTCTGACCAGTAACCAGTCTGTCTAACTATCTCACCAGTAATCTTGAGTACATAAGCACCTACTCCTGTGACACTATATCCAGTTCAATCTCACCTATACATTCATCATCCTGCTATCAAAGTCCCTGGTGATCCAGTGGTCAGGGTACGACTTCCTCTGCCGAGGCCCGGGTTCGATCCCAGGTCAGGGATTGCTCCTTCTTCTCACTGATTTCTACAGACCAGCCTAATATTCACAAAGTCCTCCAGTCACCTGCACAGACTTCACTAACACCGGGTTCACAAAAACCACAGTCCTGACACACCTGTAGTTGCATTTAACTTCCTCTGACAAGTATTATGAATAAGTATACTTATAGTACCAATTATTGTTGATTAATAATTAGTGCTGTAAAATGTTTTGCACCAAAAAGTTATTTATGAGCATAACATTTCACCAACATTGGTAGAACCTTCCGTTTCTGCTGATTAACCATAATAACAGTGTATACTGCAGTGGAATTATTTTAAAGCTTACATAACTGTATGTTTACATCTTACATTTAACATACTAACTCAACATACATAGTTTGTATCTACAAAGAAATTTACTTTCAAGAGCGAATTGCAACAGTAACTTTTGTACAGTAAATGCTGTATTCTAGATAAAATGCAGTACTTTCAAATTCACAAGTAGAGATTCAGTCTACAGCCGGACATCACCATGTCCGGCTGTAGAAGATGGTGGTTGTGTTGCGCTCGATTGCTGTACTCAACTCTTCATCCCTCAGTTTACTCTTATTTTGTGTGTCAACGAATTCCATAGAACTAAGGCTGAGATCTCATGTGTGCCAATATACAGTATATTAAACATTTATCTCTGTTATAGCCAGTAACATTGAATACATGGATTTTTAATGTACAGTATGTTGTTTTACTATTTGTGACCAAGCAACATACAAATAACTGCTAGTTTCACGAGTAACAAATATACTATACATGTAGCAATTACAGTAATGTCCCCACTATTTTTATGTATGTATTACCTCTTTCACTCCTTCATTAGACACTACAAGAAAATCAGCACCAGCTGACAGCTAGGTTGAGCACTGCAGAGGAATTAGCGCACAATCAAGAATGCGTATTGCAGAGTTTAAGGGAGACACTCCAGAGCAGAGAACATGAGGTAAGTCCACCATTAGAAGAATTTTTTTTTTTTAGCTTTGCACAACCTATACAATGTGAGTTTTGAAAAAGCTGATTAACAATTAAATATGACAATGACAATTATTTAAAGTGGATTTTATCAAGTCGTGCTAAATAAGAATCAGTTCTTCCTCTACAGAGAACTGGTATATGAAAATTGTCAAGCAGTATATCTTCACCACCCCACCTCCTGAGTGGTTGCTGCTGAGATAGACTTGCCAAGTACCCAAGGGTGTTATTTTCATTTGTTTAATTTTTTGTTAAAATTAAATGAGTAGGGTAAGGGCACCCCATAGGATTGGGATGGAGGCTAGGTAATATTGGGGCTTCCTTGTGGTGGGGTGCCAAGTTTGGATTATGGGTAAGGCTAACTGAATCCCTGACATTATCATATATATATATATATATATATATATATATATATATATACTGTGCAGTGGGGTCCGGCACTCCTCGTCCCTGCTGGGTACCTGCTCCGGTGCCCTCCTTAAGCTGTGTGAGCTCAATATACGTACAATGGAAGGCGGCACTCGGAGACTGTTATCAGGTGAAAAAATTGGTGCTTTAATCGACGTTTCGGGAGACGTACTCCCTTCCTCAAGACACTGCTGTGTCTTGAGGAAGGGAGTACGTCTCCCGAAACGTCAATTAAAGCACCAATTTTTTCACCTGATAACAGTCTCCGAGTGCCGCCTTCCATTGTACGTATATATATATATATTAGTGATGAGCGGGTTCGGTTCGTCGGAATCCGAACCCCCCCAAACTTCACCCTTTTTACATGGGTCCGAGGCAGACTCGGATCCTCCCGCCTTGCTCGGTTAACCCGAGCGTGCCCGAACATCATCATCCCACTGTCGGATTCTCGCGAGATTCGGATTCTATATAAAGCCGCGCGTCGCCGCCATTTTTCACTCGTGCATTGGAAATGATAGTGAGAGGACGTGGCTGGCGTCCTCTCACTTTGTTTCAGGGGGCTGCAGTGCAAATATCTTTATTCTGGGGACCAGCGGTATTATAGGAGGAGTACAGTGCAGAGTTTTGCTGAACAGTGACCACCTGTATTATACGTTGTCTGATTGAAAAACGCTCCATATCTGTGCTCAGTGTGCTTCATATATCTGTGCTCACACTGCTTTATTGTAGGGACTGGGGACCAGCAGTATTATATAGGAGGAGTACAGTGCAGAGTTTTGCTGACCAGTGACCACCAGTATTATACGTTGTCTGCCTGAAAAACGCTCCATATCTGTGCTCTGTGTGCTGCATATATCTGTGCTCACACTGCTTTATTGTGGGGACTGGGGACCAGCAGTATTATATATATATATACAAAGGGGGGAAAAATATTTGCGCCACTTGTGTACAACACCAAATAATCTAAGATCCACGTATAGATAATAAATGACACTCCCTAAGAAATAGCACAGGGCGTCAGCTGTCCCCCAGAGACACAGGGATGGTAATTCCCTGAAACAACGAGTAAATGCACACAGGGGGGTGGGGGATATAGCGACCGTCGGTGTCTTAAATAGTTCAATAAATATGGATCTAAAAGTGTATCTAAAAACGAGTAACCAGATCAGAAGGTGATTTAAAGAAAGGGGGGTATTTATTTATACACTAAAACAGATGTTAATTACATATAGAGCTAAAATCTAAACAGCAGTTCTTCTTAAAAAATGGGATTTAAAACAACATACACAATGCTTTAAAATACCAGTTAAAATATGTTAAAACTCTGTAAATCAATTTTAACTTAACTTGGTAAAACGGTCACTGCCAGGTAGCCCAACGCGTTTCGTCCTTAAGACTTCATCAAGGGGTCCCCTTGATGAAGTCTTAAGGACGAAACGCGTTGGGCTACCTGGCAGTGACCGTTTTACCAAGTTAAGTTAAAATTGATTTACAGAGTTTTAACATATTTTAACTGGTATTTTAAAGCATTGTGTATGTTGTTTTAAATCCCATTTTTTAAGAAGAACTGCTGTTTAGATTTTAGCTCTATATGTAATTAACATCTGTTTTAGTGTATAAATAAATACCCCCCTTTCTTTAAATCACCTTCTGATCTGGTTACTCGTTTTTAGATACACTTTTAGATCCATATTTATTGAACTATTTAAGACACCGACGGTCGCTATATCCCCCACCCCCCTGTGTGCATTTATATATATATATATTTATTAGTGATGTGCACCGGAAATTTTTCGGGTTTTGTGTTTCGGTTTTGGATTCGGTTCTGCGGCCGTGTTTTGGATTCGGACGCGTTTTGGCAAAACCTCCCTGAAAATTTTTTGTCGGATTCGGGTGTTTTGGATTCGGGTGTTTTTTTACAAAAAACCCTCAAAAACAGCTTAAATCATAGAATTTGGGGGTCATTTTGATCCCATAGTATCATTAACCTCAATAACCATAATTTCCACTCATTTTCAGTCTATTCTGAACACCTCACAATATTATTTTTAGTCCTAAAATTTGCACCAAGGTCGATGGATGACTAAGCTAAGCGACCCAAGTGGCCGACACAAACACCTGGCCCATCTAGGAGTGGCACTGCAGTGTCAGACAGGATGGCAGATTTAAAAAATAGTCCCCAAACAGCACATGATGCAAAGAAAAAAAGAGGTGCACCAAGGTCGCTGGATGGCTAAGCTAAGCGACTAAAGTGGCCGACACAAACACCTGGCCCATCTAGGAGTGGCACTGCAGTGTCAGACAGGATGGCAGATTTAAAAAATAGTCCCCAAACAGCACATGATGCAAAGAAAAAAAGAGGTGCACCAAGGTCGCTGGATGGCTAAGCTAAGCATCACAAGTGGCCGACACAAACACCTGGCCCATCTAGGAGTGGCACTGCAGTGTCAGGCAGGATGGCACTTCAAAAAAATAGTCCCCAAGCAGCACATGATGCAAAGAAAAATGAAAGAAAAAAGAGGTGCAAGATGGAATTGTCCTTGGGCCCTCCCACCCACCCTTATGTTGTATAAACAGGACATGCACACTTTAACGAACCCATCATTTCAGCGACAGGGTCTGCCACACGAATGTGACTGAAATGACTGGTTGGTTTGGGCCCCCACCAAAAAAGAAGCAATCAATCTCTCCTTGCACAAACTGGCTCTACAGAGGCAAGATGTCCACCTCCTCCTCCTCATCGTCCGATTCCTCACCCCTTTCACTGTGTACATCCCCCTCCTCATAGATTATTAATTCGTCCCCACTGGAATCCAACATCTCAGGTCCCTGTGTACTTTCTGGAGGCAATTGCTGCTGGTGAATGTCTCCACGGAGGAATTGATTATAATTCATTTTGATGAACATCATCTTCTCCACATTTTCTGGAAGTAACCTCATACGCCGATTGCTGACAAGGTGAGCGGCTGCACTAAACACTCTTTCGGAGTACACACTAGAGGGGGGGGCAACTTAGGTAAAATAAAGCCAGTTTCTGCAAGGGCCTCCAAATTGCCTCTTTTTCCTGCCAGTATACGAACGGACTGTCTGACGTGCCTACTTGGATGCGGTCACTCATATAATCCTCCACCATTCTTTCAATGGTGACAGAATCATATGCAGTGACAGTAGACGACATGTCAGTAATCGTTGGCAGGTCCTTCAGTCCGGACCAGATGTCAGCACTCGCTCCAGACTGCCCTGCATCACCGCCAGCGGGTGGGCTCGGAATTCTTAGCATTTTCCTCGCACCCCCAGTTGCGGGAGAATGTGAAGGAGTAGCTGTTGACGGGTGACGTTCCGCTTGACTTGACAATTTCCTCACCAGCAGGTCTTTGAACCTCTGCAGACTTGTGTCTGCCGGAGAGAGAGATACAACGTAGGTTTTAAATCTAAGATCGAGCACGGTGGCCAAAATGTAGTGCTCTGATTTCAACAGATTGACCACCCGTGAATCCTGGTTAAGCGAATTAAGGGCTCCATCCACAGGTCCCACATGCCTAGCGGAATCGCTCTGTTTTAGCTCCTCCTTCAATGTCTCCAGCTTCTTCTGCAAAAGCCTGATGAGGGGAATGACCTGACTCAAGCTGGCAGTGTTTGAACTGACTTCACGTGTGGCAAGTTCAAAGGGTTGCAGAACCTTGCACAACGTTGAAATCATTCTCCACTGCGCTTGAGTCAGGTGCATTCCCCCTCCTTTGCCTATATCGTAGGCAGATGTATAGGCTTGAATGGCCTTTTGCTGCTCCTCCATCCTCTGAAGCATATAGAGGGTTGAATTCCACCTCGTTACCACCTCTTGCTTCAGATGATGGCAGGGCAGGTTCAGGACTGTTTGCTGGTGCTCCAGTCTTCGGCACACGGTGGCTGAATGCCGAAAGTGGCCCGCAATACTTCTGGCCACCGACAGCATCTCTTGCACGCCCCTGTCGTTTTTTAAATAATTCTGCACCACCAAATTCAATGTATGTGCAAAACATGGGATGTGCTGGAATTTGCCCATATGTAATGCACGCACAATATTGGTGGCGTTGTCCGATGTCACAAATCCCCAGGAGAGTCCAATTGGGGTAAGCCATTCTGCGATGATGTTCCTCAGTTTCCGTAAGAGGTTGTCAGCTGTGTGCCTCTTATGGAAAGTGGTGATACAAAGCGTAGCCTGCCTAGGAATGAGTTGGCGTTTGCGAGATGCTGCTACTGGTGCCGCCGCTGCTGTTCTTGCTGCGGGAGGCAATGCATCTACCCAGAGGGCTGTCACAGTCATATAATCCTGAGTCTGCCCTGCTCCACTTGTCCACATGTCCGTGGTTAAGTGGACATTGGGTACAACTGCATTTTTTAGGACACTGGTGACTCTTTTTCTGACGTCTGTGTACATTTTCGGTATCGCCTGCCTAGAGAAATGGAACCTAGATGGTATTTGGTACCGGGGACACAGTACCTCAATCAAGTCTCTAATTGCCTGTGAATTAACGGTGGATACCGGAAACACGTTTCTCACCACCCAGGCTGCCAAGGCCTGAGTTATCCGCTTTGCAGCAGGATGACTGCTGTGATATTTCATCTTCCTCGCAAAGGACTGTTGGACAGTCAATTGCTTACTGGAAGTAGTACAAGTGGTCTTTCGACTTCCCCTCTGGGATGACGATCGACTCCCAGCAGCAACAACAGCAACGCCAGCAGCAGTAGGCGTTACACTCAAGGATGCATCGGAGGAATCCCAGGCAGGAGAGGACTCGTCAGACTTGACAGTGACATGGCCTGCAGGACTATTGGCTTTCCTGTCTAAGTAGGAAATTGACACCGAGGGAGTTGGTGGTGTGGTTTGCAGGAGCTTGGTTACAAGAGGAAGGGATTTAGTGGTCAGTGGACTGCTTCCGCTGTCATCCAAAGTTTTTGAACTTGTCACTGATTTCTGATGAATGCGGTCCAGGTGAAGTATAAGGGAGGATGTTCCTAGGTGGTTAACGTCCTTACCCCTACTTATTACAGCTTGACAAAGGCAACACACGACTTGACACCAGTTGTCCGCATTTCTGTTTAAATAATTCCACACCGAAGAGGTGATTTTTTTGGTATTTTGACCAGGCATGTCAATGGCCATATTCGTCCCACGGACAACAGGTGATTCCCCGGGTGCCTGACTTAAACAAACCACCTCACCATCAGAATCCTCCTTGTCAATTTCCTCCCCAGCGCCAGCAACACCCATATCCTCATCCTGGTGTACTTCAACAGTGACATCTTCAATTTGACTATCAGGAACTGGACTGCGGGTGCTCCTTCCAGCACTTGCAGGGGGCGTGCAAATGATGGAAGGCGCAACCTCTTCCCGTCCAGTGTTGGGAAGGTCAGGCATCGCAACCGACACAATTGGACTCTCCTTGGGGATTTGTGATTTAGAAGAACGCACAGTTCTTTGCTGTGCTTTTGCCATCTTAACTCTTTTAAGTTTTCTAGCAGGAGGATGAGTGCTTCCATCCTCAGGTGAAGCTGAACCACTAGCCTTGAACATAGGCCAGGGCCTCAGCCGTTCCCTGCCGCTCCGTGTCGTAAATGGCACATTGGCAAGTTTACGCTTCTCCTCAGACGATTTTGATTTAGATTTTTGGGTCATTTTACTGAGCTTTAATTTTTTGGATTTTACATGCTCTCTACTATGACATTGTGCATCGGCCTTGGCAGACGACGTTGATGGCATTTCATCGTCTCGGCCATGACTAGTGGCAGCAGCTTCAGCACGAGGTGGAAGTGGATCTTGATCTTTCCCTATTTTACCCTCCACATTTTTGTTCTCCATTTTTTAATGTGTGGAATTATATGCCAGTAATAGATCAACATATAATACTGGTGGTCACTGGTCAGCAAAACTCTGCACTGTACTCCTCCTATATAATACTGCTGGTCCCCAGTCCCCACAATAAAGCAGTGTGAGCACAGATATATGCAGCACACTGAGCACAGATATGGAGCGTTTTTCAGGCAGACAACGTATACTGGTGGTCACTGGTCAGCAAAACTCTGCACTGTACTCCTCCTATATAATACTGCTGGTCCCCAGTCCCCACAATAAAGCAGTGTGAGCACAGATATATGCAGCACACTGAGCACAGATATGGAGCGTTTTTCAGGCAGACAACGTATACTGGTGGTCACTGGTCTGCAAAACTCTGCACTGTACTCCTCCTATATATATATATATATATATATATATATATATATATATACATACACACACACACACACACACACCACACACACACACATCTGAATATTTATCATAAATTATTTCTATTTATAAGTGAATGTCTTTCTCATCACTTTGTAGGGTTTGGAACTCTATCAAGTAATAGATGATCACAATAATACAATAGCTAAACTGCAGGATATGGCATTGAAAAGTCAAAGTGAGCATTTGCAGGTAAGTGATTGAGAACATTAGCATATTGGCACTTTTAACGCCACACACAAATATGTATATGTGTGTAGAGTTTGAACTCTCATCGTGTCAAAATGCAAATTCTAGATTTTGATGTCTCTTTCATTAAGGTTTATGAAAAATAACACCTATAGGATAATTATTTTACTAAACTTAAAGTGAACTGCATCCTCTGAGCATGGAGGGACAAAAAACACTGGTACAGGTTGATATTCCCATATCCGAAAATCCGATATCCATCATTTCTGCTGCGGGGTACACTTGGCTCCACAAGGATTAACATCGGGGTGTAGAGTAGGATCTTGATCCGAGGCACCAACACGCTCAAAGCTTTGACTGTACCCAAGATGCACAGCGCCGCCTCCTCTATAACCCCGTCTCCGTGCACAGGAGCTCAGTTTGTATGTTGGTGCCATGCAGTAAGAAGGAAATCAACAGGGGGGTAGCCCTTGCAGCCCATATTAAGCTAATTTCAGAAGAAAAGAAGAACTTTTGAAGACTTCAAGGGATGCAGCTTTTATGTATGTCAAATAGACATCCTCTGCTGCATTTCCATCACTCCCCCAGCGGCGCTGTATACTCCCGCGCCCTGGTTGCCGGGTAACTACAGCGGAGGCTCCGGTGTCCTTCTGTTAGTCACACACACTCGCCGCTGACCTCCGGGATCGCGTGGCCGCAGGTACAAGGGGAGGTAAGGGGTCTGGTTGGCCAGCTCTTACCGCGATCCGGTGCGGTCGTGGAAAGCGGGCCGCGCGCGCTGGTGTGGACACTGTAAAGGGCAGCCGCTCCACTAGTCATCAGGGCACAGGTGGGGATTTTTCTCTGATAAAAACTCGTTTTTAATAGCCCGCAGCGCCCGGTGGGGAAGCCAGCAGTGGGATAAGGCCTGACCTGTAGCCCCTCCCCCAGCCCCAGGGCGCCATTTGGGTTAATGTTCCCGCCCTGGAGCTGCATATCTCTCCCTCACTCCCTGTCAGCTGCCATTACACGGAGCTGCGCTGTTCGTGGGACTGCTGTGGCAAATCCTCCTCTGTAAAGCTGCCTGCTCGCCAGCGCTGTGCATTTTACAGGACACTTAAGTATTCTACCTGTCAAGGGATAGTGATAGTTAAGAAACAGTGCATACATTCAGGGCTGTGTGGTACAAACGCCCTGTGATATACATCCAGTATTTACTGTGTTTTGTTATATCTACTGTTTAAATATATAGCTATACTGAGTATTACTTTGTATTGCTAGTCCAGTGCAGTTTTACGGTTGAATAATTTCTGCATGGTACGCTTGTGACTATATATGTGTGTGTGCATGTAGCCGCTGCGTGGCTGCCATCTCAGGTATTTCACTCAGCGTGCTACTCCTATATTCTGTAACCTGAGGGGGCTAAGTGTTTCAGGTTTTCTGAATAATATAGGTATTTCACAAGATATACTTGCTGTGTATTTTTATAATCTCTTGGATTCCCGGTTTGTGCTGACAGGTAAGTCACACTACACTGGGAGTTCTTGCTAGGTATATCGCTGCTAACATTGTACCAGGTTGCCTGATATTGTGCTTATTATTATGTCAGCTACACGAGGCAACGGAGCTAGGGCGTCTCCCACATTGCGTGATGGTGATGCTGCAGACACTTTTGAGGAAAATATGGCAGCAAAGAGTTCAGGTTCAGGGGGTTCCTTACCCCCCAGTGGGTCTGTAGCACCGGGGTCAACAAATGACCCACCTTGGGTTACCTTTTCCACACTGTTAAATAAGCTATAACTGACGCCCCCTGTGGGACCACCTGTGCCAATGCAGCAGTTTATGGTTCTTGCAGTCAATCTGCCGTGGGCGGATCAAATCTCAACTCAGTTACAGCACTTGAACCGGTCACTGACTAAATTTCACTCTCGCCCACCTAACACGTCTTCTAAACGTGCCTCTACGTCCTCACAATCCACTGCTATTCCGGACACATCCTCTGAGGATGATGGTGCATGTACTGACCCCACAGACACAGACTCAGATGCTTCTGATGGGGACGGGAAGTCAATGGTGGATGTCCCTGATTTGATTAAGGCTATCAGGCTCATTCTTCAGGTCTCTGATGAACCTGAGCCTGTGGCTGTCTCTAAAAATCCGGACAGATTTAAAGGTAAGAAAGTGGTTGAACAAGTTTTACCTCATTCTCAACACCTGGCTGACATACGTCAGGAATCCTGGGAAAACCTGGGAACAAAATTCACACCGCATAAGAAACTGTTGGCTCACTATCCTCTCTCTGCGGAGCTGGGTAAAAATTGGGAAACTCCTCCGCCTGTAGATTCTCATGTGGCACGCATGGTAGTTTCCTCTGCTCTGCCAGTAACTACCGTCACCTCTCTGAAGGAACCGATGGATAGACGCGTGGAGGGTTGTTTTGAAAGCAATTTACACCCTAACGGGGGCTGTGCATAGGCCAACCATTGCAGCAACTTGGGCTGCTGAAGCTGTAGAGGCGTGGGCTCAGGAGCTAGAGGTGGCGCTGCCTTCCAACACATCTGAGCATACTCGACAATGTCTCTCATATATTGCCACGGCTTCTCTGTACCTTAAGGAGGCGGCCTCCGATGCTGGGGTGCTGGCGGCCAAGGCTGCTACTACGTCCGTCTTGGCCAGACGTATCCTTTGGTTGAGATCCTGGTCGGTAGATATAGATTCCAAGAAACCCTGGAGGTGCTTCCTTTCAAGGGAGACATGCTCTTTAGAGAAGACCTCAATAAGATTGTGGCTGATCTGGCTCCTGCTAAAACAGCTTGCCTACCTAGAACGGCTCCTTCCACGCAGAAGGCTAAAAGTACTTTCCCTCGGCCCTTTCATCCTCCAGGTAAAGCAAAAGGTCAGGCGTACCCAAAGCAAGCTCATGCTTCCAGACCTGCCAAGACCAGACCGAAGCGGGCCTGGGCTGCCCATCAGCCTGCTTCCAAAACTAACAAGCCTGCCACATGATGGGGCGGGCCTCCCTCTGGGGGATCCCAGGGTGGGGGGCCGACTTCTAGGTTTTGCCCAGGAATGGTTGAAGACCACTTCTGATGCCTGGGTAAGGGAAGTCGTCACTCGATGTTACGCCGTACCCTTCAAGAATCGTCCCCCTAATCGATTTTGCCTGACACATGTTCCTCTGGACCCGACAATGGCAAACACTCTGCATAGAGTGGTACATTCCCTCCTGACCACAGGAGTGGTAGTACAGGTGCCTCTGACTCAGAGAGGCAAGGGGTACTATTCACCGCTGTTTCTAGTCCCGAAACTGAACGGGTCCTCGCGGCCCATTCTCAATCTGAAGTTCTTGAACAAGTATGTGCGGGTCTCCAAGTTTCGTATGGAAACTCTGCGCTCTATTGTTCTGGCCTTGGAGCCTGGGGACTATATGGTCTCCCTGGACATACAGGATGCCTACCTGCATATTCCTATTGCAGTGTCTCACCAGCATTACCTGAGGTTTGCGGTGGGCAACCTTCATTACCAATTTCGGGTATTACCTTTTGGTTTGACAACGGCTCCGCGAGTTTTCACCAAAGTAATGGCGGTAATGACGGCTGTACTACGCCGTCAAGGGGTCAGGATTCTACCGTACTTGGACGATTTGTTGATCCTGGCAAATTCCCCCAGAACTTCTCCTGTGTCATCTAGATCTGACGGTCCAGTTCATGAAAGCCCACGGGTGACTAATCAACTGGAAGAAATCCTCCCTGGTTCCTGCTCTGAGCATGGTGCACTTTGGAACGTTATTCTTGTATCAGAAAAAAAGTCCTTAAGCTTCAGGACAGGATTCAATGCTTCCTATCTCATCCGCAAGTGTCGATACATTCGGCAATGCAAGTGGGAGGTCTCATAGTGTCGGCTTTCGACATGGTGGAGTATGCTCAATTCCATTCTCGCCCTCTGCAGAAGTTAATTCTGACCAAGTGGGACGGCCTGCCTCACCGGATCAGATCTCACATGATCTCCTTGTCTCCGGAGGTCCGCCTGTCACTGAGCTTCAGGACCATCGATTGAGCAGGGGCCGTCCCTTCTGGATATACAGCTGGGTCCTGCTGACAACGGATGCCAGTCTGAGAGGTTGGGGCGTGGTGTTGGAACAACTTTCCCTTCAGGGTCGGGGGACTGAGGAGGAGTCTCTACTCTTGATAAATATTCTGGAACTGCGGGCATTGTTCAATGCGTTGACAATTGCCCAGCATTTGATACAGAACAGACCTGTTCAAGTACAGTCGGACAACGCCACCACGGTGGCGCACATCAATCATCAAGGCGGCACTCGAAGCCGCATGGCAATGAGGGAAGTATCACGGATTCCTCAATGGGCAGAACGCCATCTGCCGGCCATATCCGCAGTGTTCATTCCGGGTGTCCTAAACTGGGAAGCAGACTTTCTCAGTCGTCAGGACGTACACGCTGGAGAGTGTAGCCTTCATCCAGAGGTGTTTCAACTTCTCGTGGACATGTGGGGCCTTCCAGATGTGGACCTTATGGCGTCTCGACACAATCACAAGGTTCCGTTCTCCGGAGCAAGGTCAAGGGATCCTCAAGCAGCATTCGTGGATGCTCTGTCAATCCCATGGAACTTTAGGCTGCCGTCTGTCATCCCCCCAGTGTCATTACTGCCCAGAATAATACGTTAGTTCAAGCAAGAAGGAGGAAGCCTACTTCTGATCGCTCCAGCGTGGCCCAGGCGGCACTGGTTCTCCGATCTACAGGGCCTCTTGCTAGATCGTCCCCTTCTACTTCCACAACGACCAGATCTCCTCTTTCAGAGCCCTTGTGTTTACCAGGACTTGGCCCATCTGGCTTTGACGGCATGGCTCTTGAAGCTTCCGTCCTGAGGGCCAAGGGTTTTTCTGAAGCGGTCGTTCAAACTATTGAAAGCCCGTAAGCCAGCTTCTGCTCGGATTTACCATAGGGTTTGGAATGCTTACTTTTCTTGGTCTACATCTCACAATCATGACGTTTTCAAGTTTAGCACGGCCAAACTGTTGGCCTTCCTACAACAGGTCCTGGACTTAGTCCTTCGTCTGGCCTACCTCAAGGTTCACATTTCTGCCTTGTCAGTTTGGGTTCAGAGAAAGATTGCTGCCCTACCTGATGTTCATACATTCACTCAGGGCATGTTGCGGATTCAGCCTCCTTATGTACCTCCTGTGGCCCCTTGGGATCTGTCGGTGGTTCTGGAGGCCTTGCAAGAGTCTCCGTTTGAACCTCTTGCCTCTGCTGACCTTAAGTGCCTTTCCCTTAAGGTGCTGTTTTTGCTGGCTATTGCTTTACTTAGAAGGGTCTCGGACTTGGGTGCCTTATCCTGTAAGTCCCCCCCATTTGATTTTTCACCGTGACCGGGCAGTTCTTAGAACGCGACCGGGTTATTTACCCAAGGTGGTGTCTTCCTTCCACCTTATCCAGTAGATTGTGGTTCCGGCCTTTAATTCTCCTGAGTTGTCTTCCAAAGAACGATCTTTGGATGTGGTACGGGCTCTCCGTATCTATGTGAAGAGAACATCCTCCATTAGGATATCTGATTCTCTTTTTGTACTGTTTCGTTTTCACAAACGTGGCTGGCCTGCTTCCAAGCAGACCGTGGCCAGATGGATTAGAATGGTGATTTCACATGCTTATGTGTACATGCTGGTCGTCAAGCTCCTGCTACCATCAAAGCCCATTCTATTCGGTCGGTTGGACCTTCTTGGGGCGGCCCACCGTGGTGCGACCCTTGAACAATTCTGCAAGGCGGCTATGTGGTTCTCAGTGAACACGTTCATAAGGTTCTATGCCTTCGATACTTCCGCCTCCCAGGATGCTTCCTTTGGACGCCGGGTTCTTGTGCCCGCTACAGTGCGTCCCCTCCCATAAGGAACTGCTTTAGGACATCCCCGATGTTAATCCTTGTGGAGCCCAGTGTACCCCGCAGCAGAAAACGAGATTTATGGTAAGAACTTACTGTTGTTAAATCTCTTTCTGCGAGGTACACTGGGCTCCACATGGCGCCCACCCTGACGCACTTAGCTTCTTTGGGTTGGTGTGGCATTAACCGCTGACACCCTCTCCTGTGGTGAGTGTGTGGTGTAATTGGCTACGAGCGATTGTCGTCTCTAGTACCTGCTACTGCATTGGGCTGGTTAACGAAACTGAGCTCCTGTGCACGGAGGCGGGGTTATAGAGGAGGCAGCGCTGTGCATCTTGGGAACAGTCAAAGCTTTGAGCCTGTTGGTGCCTCGGATCAAGATCCTACTCTACACCCCGATGTTAATCCTTGTGGAGCCCAGTGTACTTCGCAGAAAGAGATTTAACAACGGTAAGTTCTTACCATAAATCTCGTTTTCTTTAGGGCAACTGAAACAGTGACACCTTTGTGTTGATGGTTTAATGTACACAAACTTTGTTTCTTGCACAAAATTATAAAAAATATTGTATAAAATTACCTTCAAGCTATGTGTATATGAGGTGTTATTCAGGTTTGTTAAAAAGTTACAAGTGTAAATAGGGAGAAAAAAGACAATTTTTTTCCCCCTTATATATATATATATATATATATATGTATATATATATATATGTATATATATATATATAGAATTTGGATATGCAGGCACTCACCAATAATTTCAACAGGTATTTATTGATAACTCACAGAGACATAGAGACAGTGTATCGACGTTTTGGTCGCCACATGACCTTCTTCAGGACATCATATAAGGACATCAAAAGTGCAACATCATGGTGTTGCACTTGACTGTTGCCCTTGATGTCCTTGTATGATGTCCTGAAGAAGGTCATGTGGTGACCGAAACGTCGACGCACTGTCTCTATGTCTCTGTGAGTTATTAATAAATACCTGTTGAAATTATTGGTGAGTGCCTGCATATTCAAATTCTATATACTGGCCTTTGGACTTCCAGTGGAGCACCCCATCGTTGACTTCATTAAGCTTGGAGTGTGGACTTTATCGCTTTTTTTTTTATATAGATAGATAGATAGATAGATAGATATATCTATGTATAATATACCAATTCATGTTGAAGAGTGCTCCCAAAAAGAATTTTTTTTGTCTTTTCTTTCCCTATTTACACTTTTAGTTGATCTACAAAAATTTTTGCACCACTTGATCAAAAACTATTAAATAACACTGCTCATATTGGTAATATATATATTTACATATGTGGAAGCATACTTTGGATGTTGTGTAAGTTGGTGCGGGACTGATAACTTGTATTGTTAAAAAGTTAGCAATTGGGCAAAACCATGTTGCACTGCAAGTGGGGCAGATATAACGTGCACAGGTGTGTTGTGTTCAAACTGAAATCTAAATTGCAGTGTAGAAATTAAGGGCCAGTCTTTTCCAAGCACATAAATAATATAACTCACCCAAATCTAAATATCTCTGCACATGTTAAATCTGCCCCACCTGCAGTGTAACATGGTTTTGCCCAATTACAAACTTTTTTACTTTGCTAACAAACCTGAATTACCCCAAGTTGTATATGAAACATATATAAATACATTTTGTGTTTATATTTGTGACCCATCCTCAAGATATCTCATTATAGTATGCAAATATTCCAAAATATGGAAAAATCTGAAATCCAAAATACTTCTGGCCCCAAGCATTTTGGATATGGGAGATACAACCTGCACATGCTTGTCTGAGAAATGTATTCTGTGCAGGTGCTTTTAAAGAGCATTGTAAGAGCATTTACTCACTTGTAATGCCTTTCGGTGCTTGCCTGTGATGTTGGCAATCAGTGAGCATATAGAATGTATATCCTCCGATAAAACCTGTATCCAGAAACGACTGATTAGGGCACCCTTAGTGGAACTAAAGAACTTTTAATACTTGTTTTGGATATTGATGGTATTTCAAGACAAGTAATTATGTCACGCACAAATAAAGAACTGTTCATAAGTGCTACATTTTAGACATTATGGGATATGTATAGTGTATTGTTTTGTTAGTCTTTCCAGGTAATGCCAACACAGTTGCAGTTTTTGGACCTCCAGAACACATTATTCTCTACCCAGATGGAACTTCAGAAAAAACAGATGGCACTGCGGCAAAAGGAGCGTCAGCTGACTGATGCTAAAAGATCTCAGAGGTTGCTTGAGGTTGACTTATTAGAAGGACAGCAACAGAAGGAAACCACGTGGAAGCATAACCAGGTAATTGCAACCTATATTCACTAAAGATCTTTTTTTGTTTCAAGATATATTTTACATGTATTACTATTGCATTCTTATTTCTTGCTTTCAAAGTCTCTGAGAATGTCATCATCTTTGAAAAAACAATCTTTAGTAAACATACCCTTAGGAGTTGGTTGACATTTGGTAGTCACTTGAATGACTATTCTTGTAGTCAGTTAATACATTCTCAGTCATTCACTCAGTGTGTCTTACATGTATTTGCATTGTGAGTGCCCTGAAAATAGTGCAGAAAGCATTCTTGATTGAGCGTTAATTCCAATGCATTGCTCAACCTAGCTGTCAGCTTTGCATAATTCTTCCACTCGCCTAGGTAGATATGATGACAGTATATATACATTCGAAACGTACAGTAAATGGTGTTCAAGCAATAACAAACACATCCAAACAGGAGAAATACCTATATACAGTTGTGCTGATAAGTTTACATACCCTAGCAGAATTTGTGATTTTCTGGCCATTTGTCACAGAATATGTATGATAACTTACAAACTTTTCTTTTACTCATGGTTAGTGGTTGGGTGAAGCTATTTATTGTCAAACAACTGTGTTTACTCTTTTTAAATCATAATGACAACAGAAACTACCCAAATGACTGTGATCAAAAGTTTACATACCCTGGAGATTTTGGCCTGATAACATGCACACAAGTTGACACAAACGGGTTTGAATGGCTACTAAAGGTAACCATCCTCACCTGTGATCTGTTTGCTTGTAATCAGTGTGTGTATAAAAGGTCAGTGAGTTTCTGGACTCCTGAAAGACCCTTGCATCTTTATCCAGTACTGCACTGACGTGTCTGGATTCTGAGTCATGGGGAAAGCAAAAGAATTGTCAAAGGATCTGCGGGAAAGGGTAATTGAACTGTATAAAACAGGAAAGGGATATAAAAAGATATCCAAGCAATTGAGATTGTCAATCGGCAGTGTTCAAACTCTAATTAAGAAGTGGAAAATGAGGGATTCTGTGGAAACCAAATCACGGTCAGGTAGACCAACAAAAATTTCAGCCACAACTGCCAGGAAAATTGTTCGGGATGCAAAGAAAAATCCACAAATAACTTCAGCTGAAATACAGGACTGTCTGAAAAAAGTGGTGTGGTTGTTTCAAGATGCACAATAAGGAGGCATTTGAAGAAAAATGGGCTGCATGGTCGAGTCGCCAGAAGAAAGCCATTACTACGCAAATGCCACAAAGCAGCCCGCTTACAATACACCAAACAGCACAGAGACGAGCCTCAAAACTTCTGGAACAAAGTCATTTGGAGTGATGAGACCAAAATTGAACTTTTTGGCCACAACCATAAACGTTACATTTGGAGAGGAGTCAACAAGTCCTATGATGAAAGGTACACCATTCCTACTGTGAAACACGGAGGTGGATCGCTGATGTTTTGGGGATGTGTGAGCTACAAAGGCACTGGAAACTTGGTCAAAATTGATTGCAAGATGAATGCAACATGTTATCAGAAAATACTGTAGGAAAATTTGCACTCATCAGCCCGGAAACTGCGCATGGGACGTACTTGGACGTTCCAACATGACAATGATCCAAAACATAAGGCCAAGTTAACCTGTCATTGGCTACAGCAGAATAACATGCAGGTTCTGGAGTGGCCATCTCAGTCTCCTGACCTCAATGTCATTGAGACACTCTGGGGAGATCTCAAACGTGCAGTTCATGCAAGACAGCCCAAGAATTTACAGGAACTGGAGGCTTTTTGCCAAGAAGAATGGGCAGCTTTACCATCTGAGGGAATAAAGAGCCTCATCCACAACTACCACAAAAGACTTCAAGCTGTCACTGATGTTAAAGGGGGCAATACACGGTATTAAGAACTGGGGTATGTAAACTTTTGATCAGGGTCATTTGGGTAGTTTCTGTTGTCATTATGATTTAAAAAGAGTAAACACAGTTGTTTGACAATAAATGGCTTCATCCAACCACTAACCATGAGTGAAAGAAAAGTTTGTGAGTTATTATTCATATTCTCTGACAAATGGCCTGAAAATCACAAATTCTGCTAGGGTATGTAAACTTATGAGCACAACTGTATTCTTGGGATAAATTGCGTTCTCAGGGCCAGCTGCAAGTACTGGATACACTAGGCATTTTGCAAATGCTGACTGACTGGTGCTGTCTTTGTTCCTCAGTTACAGATTATGGTTTTGTGAGCATGTTTAAGCACTCTTTGCACAAGACAGGGAGTTGTTTCTGTTGTATTGGAGAGTATTTTTGAAGTTTAATTTATGTCCCATAGTGAACTAGTTTTGTGCTTATAAAATAAATGGACAGAGGTGGAGCTTGTAAAGTTCAGATTAATTCTAAATAAACATTTCAAATGCCAGCGTTAATATATGCTGCGGATGCATGGTGCATCTTATTACCATATACGATAAAAGTGTGCTGTACGTTGCAAATACTACATCCCTTAATAGAAAACAAGTACTCGCACACTTTGTAGTCTGAGGTCCAACGCTCAGAGATGCATGTATTTGATATTAAAAGGGTATGCATACAATATGACACATGTACAGTAATCCATTCAGTTATAATATGTGAATATGTGTTTATATATATATATATATATATATATATATAGGAAAAAGGAAGGGATGAGGGTGAGTAGCGACCACGGTGTCCGTAAAAGGTAAACAATTGCCAGTATGTTTAAAAATTTAAAAAGCTATTTATTAACATAAAATTCAAACATAAAGGAGATACATAAAAATTGGGACAATAAATACACAACTGAACTAAAAGCACCAAATAAAAGCGTAAATTAAAGGTATCCTTATCTTAGAGTGAGGTAGGTACAGGTCAACCAACGCGTTTCGTCTGATGAGACTTCCCTTTGAAGAAGTCTCATCAGACGAAACGCGTTGGGTGACCTATACCTACCTCACTCTAAGATAAGGATACTTTTAATTTACTCTTTTATTTGGTGCTTTTAGTTCAGTTGTGTATTTATTGTCCCAATTTTTATGTATCTCCTTTATGTTTGAATTTTATGTTAATAAATAGCTTTTTAAATGTTTAAACATACTGGCAATTGTTTACCTTTTACGACACCGTGGTCGCTACTCACCCTCATCCCCTCCTTTTTCCTACATTGTTTTTAGGGTTTTACCACCCCTATATTCTTTGTGGGTAACAGCAGACGCCCCGTTAGCAGCATAGGGGAGTGTCATAGTGACTAGCCTTTTTAAAACAACATATCTGTCTTATTGCACATGTGGCACAATATTAATCCTTACGTTTACATATATATATATATATATATATATATATATTTAATTACATAGTTACAATTACACAAGAAGCAGTTGTAGTTACATAGGGATCAGATACAGCCAGCATACTTCACCCTATTTGCTCAATGCACAGTCCTCTCCATCTTTGAATCTGCACCAACAGCAACGAACAGAGCTTCCTGGGTGAGGGGAAATACCTATATACTGTGTATTGGGGGAGGTACATGTCTGGGACTGAGTCTTCTGTTATTGGTCCAGGGGAGGGAGATCTCTCATTCATGATGTGTTATTGGTCAGTTTGAGGGCTTTTGTCCTAGGTTGCTGGCACGTGTCTTCAGGATATCCTTTGTATTGATACATTTGGTCATAACTAATCGTTGCAATGTGCTACAATCTACTTATAGTTATCAAATTAACACACACACATTCTCCTGATCATTTTGACACTAAGCATGATATGTTTAACTTGTTCCGTTCCAGTAATACATATATATCTGGTTTTACATTCTCTTATATAGATACATTATAATGTCTGGTGCTTGACATGTTTAATTTATGTGTTGTATGATATATATGTTGAATATATCATAGAAACATAGAATTTGACGGCAGATAAGAACCACTTGGCCCATCTAGTCTGACCCTTTTTTTTTATCCTTTAGGTAATCTCAACCCTTTTTGAATCTTAATTCTTTGTAAGGATATTCATATGCCTATCCCATGCATGTTTAAATTGCTCTACAGTCTTAGCCTCTACCACCTCTGATAGGAGACTATTCCACTTATCCACTACCCTTTCTGTGAAGTAATTTTTCCTTAAATTTCTCCTGAACCTCCCCCCCTCCAGTTTCAGTGTATGTCCTCGAGTTCTAATATTTCTCTTCCTTTGAAGAATGTTTCCCTCCTGAACATTAAGACCCTTGATATATTTGAAAGTTTCTATCATGTCCCCCTTTCCCTTCTCTCCTCCAAACTATACATGTTAAGATCTTTTAGCCTTTCCGGGTACGTTTTGTGATGTAGGCCATGCACCATTTTAGTTGCCCTTCTTTGTACACTCTCTAATGTATTTATATCCTTCTGGAGATATGGTCTCCAGAACTGGACACAGTATTCCAGATGGGGCCGCACCAATGACCTATACAGTGGCATTATCACTTCTTTTTTCCTACTACTGATTCCTCTCCCTATGCAACCAAGCATCTGACTTGCCTTTCTCATTGCTTTGTTGCATTGCTTTCCTGCCTTCAAGTCACTTGAAATAGTGACTTCTAAATCCCTTTCCTCCTCAGTAGTTTCCATTATAGTACCCTTGATACTATATTTAGCCTTTGGGTTTTTGAGACCCAAGTGCATGATTTTGCATTTTTTAGCATCAAACTGTAGTTGCCACGTTCTTGACCATTTCTCAAGCCTACCTAGGTCATCAAACATTTGTTTTACCCCTCCCGGTGTGTCTACCCTGTTGCATATCTTTGTATCATCTTCAAAAAAGCATACCTTCCCTTCAATACCATCTGCAATGTCACCAACAAAGATATTAAAGAGAACTGGACCAAGTACAGATTCCAGGGGTACTCCACTGGTTACATTTCCCTCCATAGATTGCACTCCATTAACTACAACTGTCTGTTTCCTATCCTGCAACCAGGTTCTTATCCATTTAACTGTTTTATAATCCACCCCCACGCTTTCAAGTTTATTTAGCAGTCTGCGATGTGGGACAGTGTCAAATGCCTTACTAAAGTCTAGATATGCTACATCTACTTCTCCCCCTTGATCTATTATTTTTGTCACAGAGTCAAAAAAGTCAATAAGATTTGTTTGGCATGATCTACCACCAGTTAATCCATGCTGTTTTGGATCCTGTAAGTGGTTTGATTTAAGATATTCCACAACTCTTTCTTTTAATAGTTTTTCCATTACTTTCCCCACTACTGATGTAAGGCTTACTGGTCTGTAGTTACTTGCTTCTTCCTTGCTTCCACTTTTGTGCAGTGGAACTACATTTGCTCTTTTCCAGTCCTCTGGAATAGCACCTGTATTTAGTGACTGGTTAAATAATTCTGTTAACGGTGTAACCAGCACATCTTTTAGCTCTTTGAGTATCCTTGGGTGTATCCCATCTGGTCCCATTGATTTATCCACTTTTAGTTGTGAAAGTTCTGTTAGGACCTTCTGCTCTGTAAATGTACTTTCAACTACCTTATTTTTATGAATGTCCTTGCAACTTAACTGTGGCCCCATCCCTTCCCAGTAGTAAATACTGAACAAAAATAATTATTTAGGTGATCTGCTATTGCCTTGTCACCCTCCACCAAATGCTCACTCTCTGTCTTAAGTCTTATTATTCCTCCATTTGATTTTCTCCTTTCACTTATATACTTAAAAAAAGTTTTGCCCCCTTTATCTACTGACTAGGCCATTTTTTCCTCAGATTCTGCCTTTGCACGTCTAATCACTTTCTTAGCATCCTTCCGTCTGTCAAGATACATCTCTTTGTCATTATTATTTTGAGTCTGTCTGTATTTCCTAAAAGCCATCTTTTTTGCTTTCACACTAGTTGATACTTCTTTTGTGAACCACACTGGCTTCCTTTTCCTGGTTCTTTTCCTAACCCTTTTGATACAAAGATCAGTTGCACTTAGTATTGCACTTTTCAGTTTTTCCCACCTCTCCTGCACTCCTTCCAAGTTTCACCAGTCCGCCAATGAATCATTTAAACATCTCCTCATTTTTGTAAAATCAGCATTTCTAAAATCCAACACCTTTGTTTTTGTGACAGGAGTTGGATCCTGTCTTTATACTAAACCAATACTGCTTGATGATCACTGGATCCCAGGTGCTCACCCACATATATGTCGGATATCCTATCACCATTTGTAAGAATTAAATCTAATATTGAATCTTTGCGAGTGGGCTCCATCGCCAATTGCTTGAGAGATGCTCCCTGTAAGGAATGTAGAAATTTGCCACTTGTAGCTGAACTTGCAAAAGACCCCTCCCAATTTACATCAGGTAAATTAAAGTCTCCCATGATTATGACTTCTCCCTTTAAAGCCATTTTAGTGATGTCCAACAATAGGTTCCTGTCCAAATCCTGCCCCTGGCCTGGTGGTCTATAGATCACCCCAATGCGAATAACATCCTTCTCCCCGGTTTCTATGGTGACCCAAAGGGCCTCAGGTTTGTCTAAAATATTTTGTATTAAAGTAGCATTTATGCTTTTTTTCACATACATTGCTACCCCTCCTCCTATTCTTCCTATTCTATCCTTCCTAAATAAATTGTATCCTGGTATAGCTATGTCCCAGTCATGATTATCATTGCACCATGACTCTGTAATTGCCACAAAATCCAGGTTATCCCTTGTCATTATCGCAATTAGCTCTGGAATTTTGTCTCCTAAGCTCCTAGCATTTGCACACATAGCTTTAAGAATTTTGTCTGTGCATTTGTTATTAGTAGCCATGTCCAGACTGTACAAAATAAATGACAAGTTTAAAGTTGAAATTACCTGTTTGGGGATGTTGCTCAGTGTTTGATATATATATATATATATATATATATATATATATATTTTACTAATCAGGAATCACACTGTGTCCTTTACACCATGAATACACCTCCCTAAATGTAAAGATATAGTACACCTGACCACAATGACCAAATGATCAAAGGAGGTAAACACCAGAGAGCATGCAATAATAAACTATGTTTCACTGAGCAACTTCCCCACACATGCAATACCAATTACAAGCCAATCATTACATCAAAAAACATACATGAGTTTGCATAAGATAGAGCTGTAGTGAGCAGATTGGGGATGTCTTTTCATAGTGTAAAAAGACAGTTAACATTGGTACAGGTGAGAATTCAGATGGTTTTGGTAAGCTATAGCCATAAATTTGAGTAGTTGCGGATGAAGTGGAAAGGTCTAGCAGCGTTCCTAACACAGATTTAAGTTATAAGTATGGGTTACTCAGGCTGGAGTAGTTTGATGTGTAGAGGAACTGGACTCACATTTGTTTGAAAGTTGTCCTTCAGTGGTCCAGATTGTGGATTGATTGTTGTCCTTCTGTATTCCTTCGGTTTAACGTCGAAATTATTTTTAAATTTGTAGTTATCCTTTGAATAATGTCCTTTGAAGTAATGGCCCACAAGCCTATGGCCTAAGCCTTCCTCATGCTCTTTAAGTAATGGACCAAGCATGTGAATACACTGATTACACCCAAACTCCAATGAACCCTCCCCCAGCAATGACTAGTAATAAAAGTTTTTTAAGAAAACAAGCCAACAAACCAACCGAAATTTATCACAGTCATGCCCTCATGCCTATACTCAGGAGAACATTCCAATTGATCAATAGCAACCCATCATGTGCATAAGCAATCTAATATAAAAGCAGATGCCGTATGCCTATAGCAATGCTATAATTCTTAACACCCAATTTGCTAATTACTATTTCAGTGCAATCAGTAGTGATAATCTGCAGCTCTCATTTACAATAAACCTAGACAAGTATATATTCACCAGCAGTTATTTGAGTGCAATGTTCTGCAGGAGTGTAGAAGATGGAATTACCAGCAGTTATTTGAGTGCAATGTTCTGCAGGAGTGTAGAAGATGGAATTACCAGCAGTTATTTGAGTGCAATGTTCTGCAGTAGTGTAGAAGATGTAATTACCAGCAGTTATTTGAGTGCAATGTTCTCTTTGTGGCTTGTCTGTGTGAATGCGTATGCTACTATATATCTCTGTGCATGCCGCATGTATGCGTACACACAGAGACCCATCTGTTTGAAGTTTGTATGTTTGTATGTGGTGTGTATGTAATATGTTTGACTTTGACAGTCCACCCTTTGTCAGTAGACAATAACTGTCATAACTGACACACTAAACATAATTACAAAAAAAAATATTTCAAACACATAATCGGTGACCTAGACACACGTATGTATTCATTTTGCAAATCAGACATTGATTATAGTCGGGGAAGAGAGGGAGGAGGAAGAGACATCCTCTATATGCACTCGGCGGTCACGGCATGACATTTAACCTATAGAGTATGATGGGACAGTGCTATGGCCTGTGATGTCTGATTTGAATGAACGTTGCACACATACATGTACCTACGTCTTTGTACACTGATGTTCGGATTCGATAGAGGTTTTGCTGGGTGGAGGTAGAAAACACAAAGAAATCGTGAAAGAGACATAACATTTTCATGGTATATATTCCTATCACTCCCTGAACATTGTTTCCATTTCTGGATCGTATGCTAGGTCTGTTTCTTCATTGAACAAGGGTTATTATTTCAGGTAGTGTCCTTCCTAGATAAGATAAACCTTCAGAGTTTGGGAAGAGCCACTCATAAACTTTTCTTCCACATATATTAATTAGCTCTTTATCTGCTATGTGTGAATAGCCATTGTCTGATTGTTCCTGATTACCTCCCAATTTCCTGATTTCCTGAAATTGGTGAGATTTAAACATAACAGGGATTTATCTATGGTACTGGTGGATCTTAAGACTAGGGGGTTTAGTTATATTATATTCCTTGTCCACCGGTTACCCCCTCTGTGTAATTCAAGTACCTCAGCTAACTCTAAGGAGGGTGGCACTAGTACTGCATTATATTGTCTTAGAGGTGCCTGTGAGCACATCCAACATTCCGTTTGGTTTAAGACCTTACCCACTAGTGAGTGGTAATCACTCAAGGGATGTCTGTCAAATGCTGCCTTATGGCTAGAATGACATCTCTGGATTCACTCATCTTCAATTATAGGGTCCCAATAACTTC
Source organism: Pseudophryne corroboree (assembly GCF_028390025.1). NCBI lineage: Eukaryota > Metazoa > Chordata > Amphibia > Anura > Myobatrachidae > Pseudophryne > Pseudophryne corroboree. The sequence goes on from NC_086452.1 coordinate 271,679,286, forward strand.
AAAATACAGTATTCCTCAGACAATAGCCTATCACGTTACCTCTGAACTCAGTAACTACTAGACCTACGATTTTCTCTGGCTCTAACAAAGTGATAGGCTGATCCTGGGATCCTATAAAGACATCACTCCTTTCTCCAGAACCAGTTCCAGTCCCACACTCGACGCCTCATGAAAACCTCACAAAAATAAAATGTCCTGAGAAAAAAATGTTTGTCAACGGAAAAAAGAAAGAGAGAACAAAACAATTCTTGCCCATAGCAAATCCATTACAATGACTGGTCTTTCTGTAATCCTTTAGTATGCTCAGGTAGTGTTCAACAGTGCCGCCTTTCAGTCTTCACGGAATAGACTCTTGGGTGATACTTCTGCGATCTCACTCCCTCTACGAGTTCCTTCCGGACTACCGACTTACCTGCGATGGGAATTGTGGCCCCAAGTCTCTCTCTCGGCTACTTTCACTGAAATTGTGCTGTCAACAAAACTTGGTACGGTCCTTCCCACCTCTCTATTAGGCAACCTGAGTGTAAGAACAGTCACACAGTCTCTTAGTTCACAATCAAGACAGTTAGTAGTTGGCATACCAGGAATCAACAGTTTTAAGTTCTTTTGTTCAGTGCTCAAATGCTGGCTCACCTCGAAAAGGTACTGTACTGTCACCTCATTGGTGTATTTCTGGTCATGGTGCGGATCGATCATGACATGAGGTTGTCTTCCAAAAAAAAATGTCAAAGAGGGTGATTCGTTAAGTGGGGATCTGGGAGTGGTTCCGATGCTACATAACCCTAGTGGCAGTGTCTATGACCACAGTAGTCCAGTTTCAAGATATCACTTTGCTCCTACTCTTAAGGATACCATATCTACACACAAATTTCTGCACAATTTTCTTTGCGGTAAACACAGCAGTATTTGTGGTGGCAGGAAATGCCTCTACCCAGTTTGAGAAAACATCAGTGCACACCAATACATATTTCAAATTCCTACAGGGTGTTAACTGTACGAAGTCGATTTGTATTACCTGAAAAGGTCCGTCTGCAGGATGAGTATGGGATGGCTCTGTCAGTGGTACCTTACTAATATTCTTCCTCATGCAAGTAAGACAGGTCATTGCTTTCCCACTTGCCTGAGAAGAGAACCCTGGTGCACGCCAGTATGCTCTTACCAATTTGCACATGCCTTCCCTACCCTAGGTGAGTCAGACCATGTGCCACCTCAGCTAGGCTTGGGAGATACGTCTTGGGGGCCACTGACTTACCTTGTCCATCTCTCCAGAGTCCTGAGGAATCCTGACCATACCCCTTCGCCTTCCAGACCTCCTTTTCCTGTAGGGAACACAAATTTGCATCTCAATTTAACTGTTGTGTGTTTGCAATGTAAAGTACCATGAGCATAAAAAAAAAAAGAAAAAACATCTCTAGAGTGAAAAAGAAAAAAAAAATCAGGTCTGCGTTCACCAAAGGGCTGTCACTTATGTCTGGTCTCGTAGTAAAGGTCTGATTCAGATATTCGATACCATCATGCATATCAGTGTCTATCCAAAATTTTCCTTCACCAGTATGGGGCCAGATGGGATACATCCAAGGATACTAAAAGAACTTAAAGAGGTGCTGGTAGCACCATTGACAGAATTAGTCAACCAGTCATTAGCTACAGGAGTAATTCCATAGGACTGGAAAAGAGCAAACATAGTCCCACTGCACAAAAGTGGAAGCAAGGAAGAGGCAAACAACTACAGACCCGTGAGTCTTACATCAGTAGTAAGGAAATTGATGGAAACACTCTTAAAAGAAAGAGTTGTAGATTATCTCAAATTCGGCATTTTACAGGATCCCAAACAGCATGGATTCACTGGGGGGAGATCATGTCAAACATATCTTATTGACTTTTTTGACTGTGTGACTAAAGTGATGGATAAAGGTGGAGCCATGGATATAGCTTATCTAGACTTTAGTAAGGCGTTTGACATTGTTCCACATCGCAGACTGCTAAATAAACTTGAAAGTTTGGGATTGGATATTAGGATTATTGAATGGATAAGATCTTGGTTGAAGGATAGAAAACAGAGCGTTGTGGTAAATGGAGTGCATTCACAGGAGGGAAATGTAACCAGTAAAGTACCCAAGGGATCTGTACTTGGACCAGTGCTTTTTAATATCTTTATTGGTGACATTACAAATGGCATTAAAGGGAAAGTATGCCTTTTTGCAGATGACACAAAGGTATGCAACAGAGTAGACACACCAGGTGGGGTAAAACAAATGATTGAGGATCTAGGTAAACTAGAGGAATGGTCAAGAGTGTGGCAATTACAGTTTAATGTCAAAAAAATGCAAAATCATGCACTTGGGTCTCAAAAATCCAAAGGCTAAATATAGTATTAATGGCACTATACTGGAAACTACTGAGGAGGAAATGGATCTAGGAGTCACTATTTCAGATGACTTAAATGCAGGTAAGCAATGTAACAAAGCAATGAGGAAGGCTAGTCAGATGCTTGGCTGCATTGGGAGAGGAATCAGCAGCAGAAAGAAAGAAGTAATAATGCCACTGTATAGGTCATTGGTACGGCCTCATCTAGAATACTGTGTTCAATTCTGGAGGCCATATCTTCAAAAGGATATTAATACATTAGAAACTGTACAAAGAAGGGCAACTAAAATGGTGCATGGCATACATCACAAAACATACCCAGAAAGACTAAGAAATTTCAATATGTATAGTTTGGAGCAGAGAAGGGAAAAGGGGGACATGATAGAAACTTTCAAATATATCAAGGGTTTTAACAAAGTCCAGGAGGGAAACATTCTCCAAATGAAGAGAAGCAATAGGACACGAGGACATGCACTGAGACTGGAGGGGGGGAGGTTCAGGGGAAATTTGCGGAAAAATTACTTCACAGAAAGGGTAGTGGACAAGTGGAATAGTCTCCCATCAGAGGTGGTAGAGGCTAAGACAGTAGAGCAATTTAAACATGCATGGGATAGACATAAGGATAGCCTTACAAAGAAATAAGGATCTAATAAGGTTAGAGATAAAAATAATGTAAAAAAAAAAAGGGGCAGACTAGATGGGCCAAGTGGTTCTTATCTGCCTACAAATTCTATGTTCTATGTTCTCATCCTCCACCCTTTGTGCATGACAAGGCACACTGCAGTAACATACTGGTGCCATCGTGCTGATGAGACATACCAGGTTTGGGCAGAACTTTGAAGGACCAATACGGCAATGTGGTGTATGAACTGTCAAATCATGTACCAGTACTATGTCCCAGGTATTTGACCCTTGTCCTACACAACTGTAGTTTATCCCTTGAGACCTTGTGTCCTGTCTGGAAGAGACTAAACAGAAACTGTTTCGTATCTGCCAGGGACGACTCAAATGAATCAGCGCATAGCAACAAGTCATCAACATATTGTATCAGCACCGACCCTTTCTCAGGCTGAAAGGACTGTAAACAGTCATGTAGGGCTTGGGAGAAAATACTCAGGCTGTCACTTGAAACCTTGGGAGAATCGGGTCCATGTATTGTACCCCCTTTGTGAACGCAAAAGATGAAGAGGAAACTGTGAAGAAAAACAGAATAGAGCTTGGTGACAGATAAGTTTGTAGAGGTGGAGAGGATTTTATTAAAATGACAGCTGGATTGGGCACTACGGGGATTTGATTAACTACTTTGTCTACCACCTTAAAGCTTGTGCTTGCTGTGTCACTACTGGGACTACCTCAGCCATCAATCCAGTGTTCTGTCCATCCTTAGTTCATAGGGAACCCAGTATCTGTGAGATAATTTCCTCTACCTGTGATGGACATTAATCTAGAACAGTGGAATGCAACATTAGTCTTTGAGGAGTATCTAACATACCTTGTACTTCCTGAGCGGGAGTACAATATATGTATTTCACATTTCAATTTACATAACAAAATCTCTGTCGATAAGTTAGTCAGGGCCAATGCTGCTAGGAGAAAAAAAAAGAAAAGTGTTTAGCATCATAGAGGCCCAACCGTAACTTCAGCAGCTTTTGTCAAAGGGTAATGTTGCACTTCTCTCGTTCCTCCCATTTGCCGAAATAGTGTTTACCAGTGATCTTGTCCTGACGGAGAATTTTCTAGTACTGCAAAAAAAACACAAACAAGCTTCTAGGTCATGCAAAGTATTCATTCAATCCTTCTCATCCCGTATTAAGGGTCTGTACATGGTCCAACAAACATTTCCGAGCTTATCTAGACAAGGATAGTCCTAGAAATGAATACTTCTTATGTGGTAATTAAAAAGAAATACCCGGGGGTTACCCCATCGCTGTTAGCTTTCATACTGGGAAATACTAATGTGCGGACAGGATATTCTCCATTTATGACATTACTTTCTTGGTTTTTATTTTATTTTTGGGTTTTACTATATATGTCCTTGAATGGCTCCATACTTACCAGTTCCACTGGTCTCTGCCACTTCCCCTGCAGGCTACAGCTCTTCTTTTACCGGTTGGATACTACTCCTCTGAGTGCATGAGAAATGGCTGAAACCAGTCAGGTCACCTTCTCCTCCTAAATAAAACTTTGACATTCATTAGTACATATATAGGTTACATTCACATTTTTCTATTATTTTCTATAGTTCGTATACTGGCTGTAACTGCTTCCGCATCCACATATGGCGGTGTACTTGCTTTCTCTTTTTACTTACTTATTGTTGCTATGAGTTCAAACAGTTATTATGTTTTTGTTCTTGTCTTATATGACTTTGGTTAAACATATTACCTGCAATACCTCAGGATCAAAACCACCAATCACTGGGAATGATATTTCACCATTCATACGTACTCAATCATTACAAAAAGCCTCCGTGTAGGGACCATATTTCCCACACATAATATACCAAGCAGACCCTCTTGGCCTCTGCTCCTCAGCCTGGCTCCTGAACGCCTCTCGCGTGCACATCTGGCTTACTTCGTGGGCCTTTTAACTAGTGATGTGCACCGGACATTTTTTGTGTTTTGTGTTTTGGTTTTGGATTCGGTTCCGCGGCCGTGTTTTGGATTCGGACGCGTTTTGGCAAAACCTCACCGAAATTTTTTTGTCGGATTCGGGTGTGTTTTGGATTCGGGTGTTTTTTTCAAAAAACCCTAAAAAACTGCTTAAATCATAGAATTTGGGGGTCATTTTGATCCCATAGTATTATTAACCTCAATAACCATAATTTCCACTCATTTCCAGTCTATTCTGAACACCTCACACCTCACAATATTATTTTTAGTCCTAAAATTTGCACCGAGGTCGCTGGATGGCTAAGCTAAGCGACACAAGTGGCCGACACAAACACCTGGCCCATCTAGGAGTGGCACTGCAGTGTCAGGCAGGATGGCACTTCAAAAAAATAGTCCCCAACAGCACATGATGCAAAGAAAAAAAGAGGCGCACCAAGGTCGCTGTGTGACTAAGCTAAGCGACACAAGTGGCCGACACAAACACCTGGCCCATCTAGGAGTGGCACTGCAGTGTCAGGCAGGATGGCACTTCAAAAAAATTGTCCCCAAACAGCACATGATACAAAGAAAAAAAGAGGCGCACCAAGGTCGCTGTGTGACTAAGCTAAGCGACACAAGTGGCCGACACAAACACCTGGCCCATCTAGGAGTGGTACTGCAGTGTCAGGCAGGATGGCACTTCTAAAAAATTGTCCCCAAACAGCACATGATGCAAAGAAAAAAAGAGGCGCACCAAGGTCGCTGTGTGACTAAGCTAAGCGACACAAGTGGCCGACACAAACACCTGGCCCATCTAGGAGTGGCACTGCAGTGTCAGGCAGGATGGCACTTCTAAAAAATTGTCCCCAAACAGCACATGATGCAAAGAAAAAAAGAGGCGCACCAAGGTCGCTGTGTGACTAAGCTAGTATACTTGACGACACAGAGGTAGGTAGAGCAGTAGCCTTCCGTACCGTACTGCTATATATACTGGTGATCACTGTGTCAGCAAACTGCAAAACTAAAATGCACCACAGGTATAGAATGTAGATGGATAGTATACTTAATGACGACACAGAGGTAGGTAGAGCAGTGGCCTTCCGTACCGTACTGCTATATATACTGGTGGTCACTGTGTCAGCAAACTGCAAAACTAAAATGCACCACAGGTATAGAATGTAGATGGATAGTATACTTAATGACGACACAGAGGTAGGTACAGCAGTGGCCTTCCGTACCGTACTGCTATATATAGTATACTGGTGGTCACTGTGTCAGCAAACTGCAAAATTAAAATGCACCATAGGTATAGAATGTAGATGGATAGTATACTTAATGACGACACAGAGGTAGGTACAGTAGTGGCCTTCCGTACCGTACTGCTATATATAGTATACTGGTGGTCACTGTGTCAGCAAACTGCAAAACTAAAATGCACCACAGGTATAGAATGTAGATGGATAGTATACTTAATGACGACACAGAGGTAGGTACAGCAGTGGCCTTCCGTACCGTACTGCTATATATAGTATACTGGTGGTCACTGTGTCAGCAAACTGCAAAACTAAAATGCACCACAGGTATAGAATGTAGATGGATAGTATACTTAATGACGACACAGAGGTAGGTACAGCAGTGGCCTACTGTACCGTAATGCTATATATTATATTATATACTGGTGGTCACTGGTCAGCAAAACTGTGCACTGTACTCCTCCTATATAATATTAATTATACTGGTGGTCCCCAGTCCCCACAATAAAGCAGCACACTTAGCACAGATATGGAGTGTTTTTCAGGCAGACAACGTATACTGGTGGTCACTGTCAGCAAAACTCTGCACTGTACTCCTGCTATATAATACAACTGCTCCCCAGTCCCCACAATTAAGCAGTGTGAGCACAGATATATGCAGCACACTGAGCACAGATATGGAGCGTTTTTTTCAGGCAGAAAACGGATAATACTGGTGGTCACTGATCAGCAAAACTCTGCACTGTACTCCTCCTATATTATACAGCTGCTCCCCACAATTAAGCAATAATGCACAATCAAGTTCAACAATAACGGAGAGGACGCCAGCCACGTCCTCTCCCTAACATTTCCAATGCACGAGTGAAAATGGCGGCGACGCGCGGCTGCTTTTATAAAATCCGAATCTCGCGAGAATCCGACAGCGGGATGATGACGTTCGGGCGCGCTCCGGTAAACCGAGCCATACGGGAGAATCCGAGTATGCCCCGGACCCGTGTAAAGTTGGTGAAGTTCGGGGGGGTTCGGTTTCCGAGAAACCGAACCCGCTCATCACTACTTTTAACACAATCACCAAATGGCCAACACGAGACAACAGTGAAAAGTCCTCCGAGCACTTTTCACCTGCTCCTTCTCCGCTGGAATGTACCACGACTCAATCCTGTAGTGATTTCCCGCATACCCAGTGAGGTTCCCTACCAGACCCCTGCACTGGAAGTATGGAGCATTAACAGAATTAATACCCCACCTTTTTCAGTGGAGGTTGAAAGCCTGTTGGAATGTTTCCTGAGAAAGAGTCAGCGAAACTTCCTTTTCTTTACACAAATCACATCTGCGTATGCTATCACAGCGCTTATGATGACTCACGTTGCGCCACATATCTCACACACAGAAGTGCAGTCCAATCGCACAGCTTATAGATACTTGTTATCTATACGCCCTATGATCACGGGAGTCAAATTCCACTAGCTGCGTTCCACAGCCAGAGCGTAACATCAAATCACGCTCCTCCGCACGTTTTTTCACTACGTGCGCCAGTCTCCATAAATACGTGAGGTCGCTAGCCTCCATGCCTCTGAGCCTCTGCTAACGCAATGTCTTCTACGGGAACCCGAATTGGTCATGGAGTTCAATGCATTCACACTTACTTTTCAACAACCCACACTTTTAGGTTTTCTGTACAGAAAAAAAAGTAATTTACCAGTGATTGATAACATCCCCTTAAAGGTATTACACTTTAAACAAAGTATTATAGTAATGTGCTTTAAAATCGGATAGTTACCTTTTAAAATGGGTTTTATCCCACCTTAACAATCAATTTCTATTATGCAGCTAACTTCCGCTTGCGTAAATACGCACTCACGTTTCCCGCCTGTGCGTCCACGTGTGTACACGTGCGTCACTATATACGCGTCCACGTACTATTGTACTATGACACGTGTATACTTGCGTACGCAAATGTGTATCGCTGCGTACCTTTGCACGCAGCGTGCCACACTCGTTACCCAACTCTAGTAATACAATAAAAATAAAAATAAACTTTTTGTATTGTATTGTAGTAGTTAGATAAATGCTTCCAGGTTCCCTTTGAGCACCGGAAGTCCCCTGCCAGAAAGCTTCCGCTACGCGCTACCTAAACTTTTAGGCAGGAACGGAGCTTCTCTTATGAAATGCAAATATTTTGCACATTTTTCAATTTTAAAACACTTCAATATAATATGGCTATTGACTATAATTTAAATGCTATGATTCAGATTGGATAGCAATCTTGCAGAACATACACTGATATAAATACCCATATAATAATAACAATAATAATAATAATAATAATAATAATATAACATTATTTATTACACTGCTATGAAACCCCTCACACAGCATATGTATTCATACACACAAACTGAATGAATGTAGTTTCTACAGAGCCTCTAATTTGCATATCAACAGATGTTCACATGCTTGTTGGTCCAGAGTGGTTGAACAGGATCATTAACAGTTCAATTGCCTATCTTGTAGCAAGCAGAGGGTTAACAAATCCTGGAAAAAAGAAAACTCTTCATCTGTGTGTAATTCTTACATCAAGTATTTATTTATCTCACTATTTCTCTCTCTAGTCCCAATTGAAACACTATTTATAATTGACTATGGCATGGGTTAGTTAGATTCATTGGTAGCTTTTAAATGGTGTTGGATTTGTACATATATTTGTTTATATTGTGACAAAGGCTACAGATTGTTTAAACAAAGTGAAAGTCAGCTGTTCGCTAAGTGGATAGTGAGTGACCTTACATACCTAAACTGGCCACTGCTCCTCCCCCTTCCCAAGCCATGTGCATGGACAAAATGGTGATCACACCATGCGGCCAGAATACATAAACACTCTATCCTTTGTCACAAATAAATCCCAAGTTATACAAGCACCGGATGTTTGTTACTTCAGGCCTGCGTTAGCAGTATGCGAATAGGCCTCAGCATGCTAACACAACTACGGTATATCCATACTATGCATCAACTTTTAAATGCTCTCAGTCTGAATCAAACACAATATGACTTATTGAACTTCGTTTAGCAACAATAAAAACATGCTGTAGCATTTCTAATATTGTTCGTTTTTGTCACACTCACACAACAAAGTAATATATATATAAATTAATATATTGTCCCTTGATTCATATCAGCGCCTTACTGATAACACAAAAACAACAACACATGTGGTTCAGCAGCATCTAGATGCATCCATCCTTAGCTAATAAACATTTCAAATGTAAGCGTTAATATATGCTGCGGACGCATGGCGCATCTTATTACCATATACGATAAAATTGCCCTGTACTTCGCAAACACTACATCCCTTAAGAGAAAACAAGTACTCGCACACTTTGTAGGCTGAGGTCCAACGCTCAGAGATGTATATATTTGATATTAAAAGGGTATGCATACAATATGACATATGTACAGTAAACCATTCAGTTATAATATGTATATATATGGTTACAGAGTTACAATTACAAAGAAGCAGTTGTAGTTACATAAGGATCAGATACAGCCAGCATACTTCACCCTATTTGCTCAATGTGCAGTCCTCTCCATCTTTGAATCTGCACCAACAGCAACGAACAGAGTTTCCCGGGTGAGGGGAAATACCTATATACTGTGTATTGGGGGAGGTACATGTCTGGGACTGAGTCTTCTGTTATTGGTCCAGGGGAGGGAGATCTCTCATTCATGATGTGTTATTGGTCAGTTTGAGGGCTTTTGTCCTAGATTGCTGGCACATGTGCATACCCTCCAACATTTTACACACAAAAATCGGTACAAATTAGAAAAAGGGGCGTGGCCACAGGTAAAGGGGGCGTGGCCACACCCCTTTTCCTTTACTTTCAATGGAAGTTTGGAGAGCCAAAAATAGGTACAGACCATAAAAAAAAGGTACTGTACCTCTTAAAAAGGTACAGTTGGAGGGTATGCATGTGTCTTCAGGAAATCCTTTGTATTGATACATTTGTTCATAACTAATCGTTGCAATGTGCTACAATCTACCCATAGTTATCAAATTAACACACACACATTCTCCTGATCATTTTGACACCAAGCATGATATGTTTAACTTGTTCCGTTCCAATAATACACATATATCTGGTTTTACACTCTCTTATATAAATACATTATAATGTCTGGTGCTTGACATGTTTAATTTATGTGTTGTATGAAATATGTGTTGAATATATCTTTGTGGCTTGTCTGTGTGAATGCGTATGCTACCAAATATCTCTGTGCACGCTGCATGTATGCACACGCACGGAAACCCATCTGTTTGGAGTGTGTATGTGGTGTGTATGTTATATTTTTGACTTCGACAAGCTGAACAGAGGCCTGTGAATTCTAGGCACATTAGGCACCCTCCTGACTCCAGACATATCTCACCATTTCCGGAATATCTGGAAATCGGTATCCCAACAGGCACATTAACAATTATTTGCTGGTCAGAATGACCTGCTTTTGTGTGAATCACTGAATTTTTCCTTATGTAAGAACGCCACATCCCACCTTAGTTCTGCCTCTTTGATTGTAAGAAAGGGATGGTATCGATATCCCTGCAGCTGAAATCCTGACATTCAAAAGTATTTTAAGCAACCCATCCCTCCCACAACCAAACCATAACTGTTCTCTCCCGCAGCCTGACCCTATCCCCCTGCAGCCTAACCCTCACTCTCTCCCTAGTGCCTAACCCAAAACCCAGTGTTTGCCATTGGAATCCATTGAGATGCCGCTGTCAGCATTATGACTGTCCAGATTTCAACCGCCGGGATCCTGACCACATCCTGTAAGAAATTATGAACCAACCAGATTTGCTAAATTTTTGTGAATCCTTTTTTTGAGCAGTCACAGACTGAAGTAAACTGGCATAATTCAACTCTGCATTAACCTCTGTGTCAGTTTTGATGTTTGCCTTGCATTACTTTCCAGTACCCGCAAATGTTCAATAATAACTTTTTGAATATTCAACTATAACACTACTATAATGCGGGTTATTTCGAGCAAGGTGTATACTCCTGTAGTTACTTGTAGTGTGCCTTCCCATGGATGCCAGTGGTGAGGCGCTGAGTCATGTTTACACCAGCAGGTCCCTCCGCAAAAAGCTGTGCTTTGCTGTATTTTACAGGGGGATTTTCCAACGTTTTTATTCACCACAATCCTTTCCAACCCATTATACTGCATAAGTGGATGTTATGTAGGAGAATTGTCTACATGGGGTCCTTGGATAATTCCTGGAAGTTTCAGAAAAGTATAGTATGTATAAGGATCCAGACTGCTTGAACTGTGAAATTGTTCTTTAGCTCTTCGCTATTGGAGGAAGTATCTTCTGATAAATCTAAATATATAAAAGTATTTTGTTGTTACATCTAAAAGACATGTAATTCGGGATCTGCTCAATTTTTTTTGTTATAATTTTTCTCTTACATCCTAGAGGATGCTGGGGTCCACATTAGTACCATGGGGTATAAACGGGTCCACTATGAGCCATGGGCACTTTAAGAGTTTAATAGTGTGGGCTGGCTCCTCCCTCTATGCCCCTCCTACCAGACCCAGTTTAGTAACTGTGCCTGGTGGAGCCGTTCACAGCTAGGGGAGCTCCTAGGAGTTCTTTTAATTGTATTATTTTTTTAAGGCGTTAGGTACAGGGAGGCTGCTGGCAACTGGGACTTAGGGGGGAGTAGCATCCAACCCTCTGAGGTTAATGGCCCCTATCTCTGCTGACAGAACACTGAGCTCCTGAAGGTGTCGATCGCAAGCCCCCGAGGCGACCGCTCGCTCCCGCAGCACTGCCGCCACCCACTAACAGAGCCAGAAGACGGTGGTGAGTAGGACGCCAGCGCCCCGACAAGCGGGGAGCCGGTGAAAATGGCGAAATCGGGGTGGGAGCGCAGCGCTGATGCTGTGCTCCGGAGGGCTCAGAGGTACAGTGTGCTGCGCTGTGAGGGGTGCCCTGGGCCAGCACAAACACCCTTACACTGGTCACTATTGCTATCAGGGACATCTGTACTATTGCTAGCGCCATTACCCCAGGCCAGTATAATCTGTATAAGGGCGGGAAAATGCGCCATTTTAGGGCGCGGAGCTTCTCCTCAGAATGGATCCAGCACTCACCAGCGCCATCTTCTCCCTGCAGGTCACACTACAGAGACGCTGACAAGGATCGCTGACCCTCCACATATCTCCAGCTATCCTGTGCCGTACCAGGGGGTTATAGAAGGGGGGGGGGGGTGTTCATTCACATTACTGTGTAGTCTTTAGGTTACTCAGTTAGCGCCAGGCATTTCTTTTATAACTGTCTACTGGGCATTGTGTGGGTTGGCTCCCTAACTCTGTGTCTCTCTGAAGGTACTTGGGGGAAACTGTGTCTGACATTTTCCTGTGTGTGTGTGTGTGTTATATATCTCACATTACCATGTCTAGGGACTCTGTATCTTGTGCTGCAGAGTATGTATCTTCTCCAGAAGAATCTATTCTATGTACTCAGGAATGCAATATACTGTCTCAGCCCTCTGAATCCCAACCCCAGTGGGTGGCTTCTATTAAGAGTATGATATCCCAGATTTCATCTATGATAGCTCATTAAGGGGGTATTTACTAAACAGTGATAAGAGCGGAGAAGTGAGCCAGTGGAGAAGTTGCCTCATCCACCAATCAGCAGCTCTGTATAATTTTATCGTATGCAAATTGTAGCTGTTACTTCAGTGGTGATTGGTTACCATGGGCAACTACTCCACTGGCTCACTTCTCCGTTCTTATCACTGCTTAGTAAATGTCCCCCTATGAGACTGAAACACAGGTTTTAAAAAAACTCTGTAGAGGTTTTGTCGTATTCTGCTCCCACTACCTCAACAAACTCTCCTAGTATATGCCCAAAAAAGCGTGCTTTTGCCCAGGTAATGCAAGTTGACACGGATACAGACTCTGATACGGGTGATGGGGATATACTGCGGGGGAGAGGCATCCCTTGCTAAAGGGGTGCAGCTAATGATTGAGGCCATTAGGGACATTTTACACATTACTGACGAGGTACCTGAACAGGTCGAGGAGGCTTACTTTACAGACAATAAGAAAGTCTCCCTTACCTTCCCTGTGTCTAGGGAATTAAATGCATTATTTGAAAAATCCTGTGAAAGCCCGGAGAAAAAATTCCAGATCCCAAAGAGAGTTCTAGTTGCTTTTCCGTTCCCTGAAGAGGATAGGAAAAAGTGGGAAAACCCTCCGTATAGTAGACACTTCTGTTTCTAGATTGTCTAAAAAGGTGGTTTTACCTGTCCCTGGGTCTACCGCTTTGAAAGAACTGGCAGACCGCAAGATTGAGACTACTCTCAAATCCATATACACTGCTTCAGGCGCCCACTATTGCTTGTGCATGGATCTCTAAAGCCATAGTAAAGTGGACAGGCACATTACTAGAGGATTTAGATACTGTGGATAGAAGTGACATTGAAATGTTTTTATGTCACATACAAGATTCTGCGGGTTTCATGGTGGAGGCCATGAAGGTTCTTAGTAATCTAAATGCACGGACGTCTTCCATGGCTGTCTCAGCACGCAGGGGACTCTGGCTGCGCCAATGGTCTGCAGATGCGGAATCCAAGAAGAGTGTGGAAAACCTACCCTTCACAGGTCAGGCTCTATTTAGGGAAGCTTTGGATGTGTGGATCTCCACGGCAACCGCGGGTAAGTGAACCTTTCTTTCCTCAGCCACTCCGACGCCGAAAAGATCATTCTCTGCATCTACAATGCAATCCTTTCGGACCACAAAGGTTAAGAAGTCCAAGAAAATCCAGAAAACCTGCACCGGCAGGTTCCAAGGAACAGAAGCCGGGTTCTGTTTCCTCAAAATCCTCAGCATGACAGTGGACCTCCCACCCTGGAAGGCGGGCAGGTGGGAGCACGTCTAAGAAATTTCAGTCAGGTCTGGGCGTCCTCAGGCCTGGACCCCTGGGTACAAGATATTGTATCTCAGGGGTACAGACTGGAGTTTCAAGAGCTCCCACCTCACAGATTTTTCAAATCAGGCTTACCAGCTTTGCTGACAGAAAGGGCTATCTTACAGGAAGCCATTCAAAAATTGGAAAAGGCAAATGACATTGTTCCAGTTACACCTCATCTGGAAAACAAGGGTAACTACTCAAACCTTTTTGTAGTGCTGAAGCCGAACGGTTCGGTCAGACCAATATTGAACCTCAAATCGTTAAATCCATATTTGAGGGAATTCAAGTTCAAGATGGAATCTCTGAGAGCGGTGATCTCAGGTCTGGAGGAGGGGGGATTCCTGGTATACCTTCACATTCCTATTTGGCCGTCACACCAAGCTTATCTCAGGTTTGCGCTGTTGGACTGTCTCTATCAGTTCCAGGCACTGCCATTCGGCCTATCCACGGCACAGAGGGTGTTCACCAAAGTAATGGCAGAGATGATGATTCTACTCCACAAGCAGGGAGTGAACATAATTCCATATCTGGATGATCTGCTGATAATAGCATCATCCAGGGAGAAGTTGTTGCAGTCCATTGCTCTCACAACTCGACTGCTCTGGGATCATGGATGGCTCCTGAATCTTCCAAAGTCACATTTGGAGCCAACAAGGAGATTGTCTTTCCTAGGGATGAACCTCGACACGGAAGTGCAGAGAGTATTTCTACCACTGGAGAAAGCGTTGGTGATACAAACACTGGTCCGGGATGTCTTGAAGCCTACCCGGGTATAGGTTCATCAGTGCATTCGTCTTCTGGGGAAGAAGGTTGTCTCCTATGAGGCTCTACAGTATGGAAGATTTTATGCACAGTCCTTCCAACTGTATCTTCTGGACAAGTGGTCGGGATCCCACCTACACATGCACCAGAGGTTACGTCTGTCGCCGAAAGCTAGGATTTCGCTCCTATGGTGGCTACAAAT
Organism: Pseudophryne corroboree; assembly: GCF_028390025.1. Taxonomy (NCBI): domain Eukaryota; kingdom Metazoa; phylum Chordata; class Amphibia; order Anura; family Myobatrachidae; genus Pseudophryne; species Pseudophryne corroboree. Next base: position 271,694,434 of record NC_086452.1, read on the forward strand.
GCCTCACCTTCTTGAGGGCCGCAGGTTCGGGATTCAGAACTGGATCCTTCTAATTATGGATGCAAGTCTCAGAGGTTGGGGCGCGGTCACACAAGGGGAAAACTTTCAAGGAAGGTGGTCAAGTCTGGAATACATTCTTCCAATAAACATTCTGGAACTGAGAGCCGAATTCAATGGCCTTCTACAAGCGGCACATCTTCTGCAGGGTCAGGCCATTCAGGTGCAGCCAGACAATGTAACATCTGTGACCTACATCAACCGACAAGGCGGAACAAAGAGCAGAGCTGCAATCACAGAGGTAACAAAGATCCTCCTCCAGAAAGACACGCATTGGCGCTGTCAGCAATCTTCATTCCAGGAGTGGACAATTGGGAAGCGGACTTCCTCAGCAGACATGATCTCCATCTAGGAGAGTGGGGACTCCACCCAGAGGTGTTCGCAGAAGTGACAAGTTTTTGGGGCTTACCTCACATAGACATGATGGCCTCCCACCTCAACAAGAAGCTTTGCAGGAACTGTTCCAGGTCAAGAGACCCGCAGGCATGGGCGGTTGACGCACTGGTGGCTCCGTGGATCTTCCAGTCGGTGTATGTGTTCCCTCCACTCCCACTCATCCCAAAGATTCTAAAACTTATAAAAAGAACAAGAGTTTAGGCAATCCTCATTGCTCCGGACTGGCCAAGAAGGGCTTGGTACGCGGATCTTCTGGAGTTACTGCTGGAAGATATGAGGCCTCTTCCTCTTCGAGAGGACCTTCTGCAACAGTGGCCGTTCGTATTAAGACTTCCCACAGCTACGTTTGACGGCATGGAGGTTGAATGCCAGATCTTAGATCGGAAAGGCTTTCCGAAAAAGGTTATTCCTATCCTGATCCAGGCTAGGAAAGGAGAAACGTCTAAACATTACCATCGCATTTGGAAAAAGTTTTTTTTTTTGTGTGAATCCAAGAAGTTTCCTACGGTGGCGGTTTCTCTTCTTCCTGCAAGCAGGTGTGGATGGGGGACTACGTTTGGGCTCCATAAAAGTCCAGATTTTGGCCTTGTCCATTTTCTTCCAGAAACAGTTGGCTTCCCTTCCTGAGGTTCAGGCTTCCTTGAATGGGGTGCTGCACATCCAGCCTCCCTTTGTGCCTCCTATGGCACCTTGGCATCTTACCGTGGTGCATCAGTTCCTGCAATCAAATTGGTTGGAAACCTTTACAGGAGGTTGAGGTCAAGTTTCTCACTTGGAAGGTGGTCACACTGTTGGCATTAGCTTCTGCTAGGCATGTGTCTGAATTGGGGGCTTTGTCCTGCAAAAGCCCCTACTTAATTTTCCATGAAGATAGAGCTGAGCTCAGGACGTGTCAGCATTTTCTTCCGAATATTATGTCGGCTTTTCATATCAACCAACCTATTGTGGTGCCAGTGGCTACTGTTGCCATATAGGTAATTGTCCGCACTTAACATAATATTAAGGCAGTGGATATTGTCTGAATTAAAATATAATTCACTATAAATAGTTGATGTAACCAGTGAATAGTGTAGTGGAGATATATATATATATATATATATATATATATATATATATATAGTAAGAAATAGATCAATTAGGTTTGTATATGTATAAGTTAAATGTTTAATTTACAAAACTACAATGTGTTTATATAGATATACTGTATATATTTGTGTTTTGCTACAGGGTGAGATGTTGTGAGGGCTTTGAAGATTTATGTGAAGAGAACTTCTTGTCACAGAAAATCAGACTCTCTGTTTGTCATTTATGACCCCAATAAGATTGGGTGTCCTGCTTCTAAGCAGACGATTTCTCGCTGGATCAGGTTCACTATCCAGCGTGCTTATTCTACGGCAGGTTTGCCGTGTCCAAAATATGTTAAGGCTCACTCTACTCGTAAGGTGGGTTCTTCTTGGGCGGCTGCCCGGGGTGTCTCGGCTTCACAATTTTGCAGAGCGGCTACTTGGTCAGGGTTGAACACGTTTGCAAAGTTCTACAAGTTCGATACTTTGGCCTCTGAGGACCTAAAGTTTGGTTGATTAGTTCTGCAGGAGCCCCCGCGCTCTCCCTCCCGTACTGGGAGCTTTGGTACATCCCCATGGTACTAATGTGGACCCCAGCATCCTCTAGGATGTAAGAGAAAATAGGATTTTAATTACCTTCCGGTAAATCATTTTCTCGTAGTCCATAGAGGATGATCGGCGCCCGCCCAGCTCTTCGTTTTTCTGCAGTTGTTACTTGGTTCAGTACTGCCTTGTTACTTGGTTAAGTACTGTTGTTCAGCTGTTGCTGAATTGTTTCAAGCACGTTAGCTTGGGTTGCCTTGTTATGTGTGAGCTGGTGTGAATCTCACCACTATCTGTGTATTTCCTTCTCTCGAAGTATGTCTGTCTCCTCGGGCAAGTTTCTAGACTGGGTCTGGTAGGAGGGGCATAGAGGGAGGAGCCAGCCCACACTATTAAACTCTTAAAGTGCCCATGGCTCCTAGTGGCCCTGTCTATACCCCATGGTACTAATGTGGACCCCAGCATCCTCTACGGACTACAAGAAAAGGATTTACTGGTAGGTAATTAAAATCCTATTTCATTACTCATTTCATTAATACAAAATTTTTTACAATAAATTATGATTCTACAACATTAGATTTCTGACAAAAGGTTGTATGTAATTCAGAGACATGCGGCGAGATGTAAAGGCTGCGCGTTTGCACAGATGTGTGAGTTTAGCGCTAAACTCACACATTTTGCAAACTTGACCAATGTAATGGGGTGCAGGAACATGCAAACTCGCATTGGCAAAGCTCGCATAGAGATGTTTTGCCATTAGAGACATACAACTCAGGCAATGTAGTAGGGTGCGATTTTACAACTCGCACCTAAAACATTATCAAAATATCTCCAATAAATAGTCCAGCTTCTGGCTGGCGAGTTTGACGAAAGCATCCATAGATCAATAAGATCCATGCATGCTTCTGTCTGTAAAGGTCCATACACACGGAGCGATATAGCTGAGAGATTTTTACTATGTAGTCAAAATTGCTCAGAAAGTGCATATCGCTCTGTGTCTACACAGCGAGCGATAGCGATGCGCGTCCCCACCAGGTCGCTATCACTGTTAAAAATAGACTGTGCAGGCAAGTCAATTTTGCTTAGGTTGCTGGAAAAGAAAAAGCATCCCCTTGCTTAAATGATTTAGTCAAATTCGCTGGAAAAGTTAGTCAAAATCACCTACTGCCAGTTCAAGGGAAAACGCTCAGTCAAAATCTCTCCAGGTGTATGCACCTTTAGAGTAAAGAACCCGTCAAAAAAGTAAAAAAAATATATAATAAAGATGTGCAGTCCACCCCACCAAAACCTTGTTTGAATGCTGAAGACGTGCAGTCCACACCACCTTGGTTGAATGCTGAAGTCCGTTCCCTGCTAAAGTCTAGGGATAAGGATGCTTATTCAATCGCAAGAGCTGATTTGAGGAGAGGAATAAAAAAGGCAAAAGTGGAGTTTTCAAAAGAATGGAGGATAGGTTTAAGCAGTGTAGCGACTCCAAGAGTATGTGGAGGAGTCTGCAAGACATTACTGATTATAAATCTAGGAAAGTGGTGTCTAGTGCAGCAAATAGTACAATGGCAGAAGATCTAAATGTCTTTTATTCCAGATTTGATAGGAATAATTCAATTATTGCTGAAGCTGTTGAGACTAGACCTGGTGAGGCCCCGGTAGTATTGGATGAGCAAGATGTTCTGAAGTGTCCTAGAGGTGTCAGCATGGGTAAATCTGCTGGGCCAGATGGGATCCAAGGTAAAATCCTTAGAAAATTTAGTAATGAACTAGCTGGGATTTTTACGGTAATATTTAATACCTCTTTACAGGTCTGTAAAATACCAAACTGTTTTTTAAGTTTACAGAAATTATCCCTGTACCCAAAAAGGGCTCACCCAAATGTTTAGACGATTATCGGCCTATTGCGTTAACGTCATTAGTTATGAAATGCTTTGAACGATTGATGTTAAAACATATAAAATCCCATTTTCCTGCAAATTTGGATCCTTTTCAATCTGCCTATTTGCAGAATCGGTCTACGGAGGATGCAGCTCTGACTGTTTTAAATCAGGCACAGAACCACTTAGAAAAGAAAGGGACTTGTGTGAGAATTTTATTTGTGGATTTTAGTTCTGCGTTTAACACTATTGTACCGGCATCTTTGGTTTTTAAGCTTTTTAATTTAGGCTTAAATGGGTTTACGTGCAACTGGATTTAAAAAATTTTGACCGATAGGCCTCAAGTAGTTAGGTTAGGTAAATCTGTGTCCGGTGAGGTCCACATAGGGTGTGTTGTGAGCCCGTTATTATATTCATTATTTACGTATGATTGTTTTTCAGTCTCTGATTCTGTTAAAGTGGTGAAATTCACAGACGACACAGCGGTTGTCGGTCTCATAAGTGGAAATGATGAGATATCCTAAATATCTGAGAATGGAGTAAATTGATTTTAAACACATCCAAAACTAAGGAAATGGTCGTTGATTTTAGACGTGGTAGCAATAGTAACATAGTAACATAGTATCTGAGGTTGAAAAAAGACAATTGTCCATCGAGTTCAACCTATTTGTGGTGTCCTATGCATGATGATTTGACTAAAATTTCTGACTGATGCTGCTGTCAGCCATTGCATTTTATCCCTATTTATAGTAACTATAATGCATGACTATGCACCATACCCCTGGATATCCTTATCCAATAGGAATTTATCTAACCCATTCTTAAAGGTGTTGACAGATTCCGCCATTACAACTCCCTCGGGCAGGGAATTCCAAACACGTATTGTCCTTACCGTGAAAAAGCCTTTACGCCGTATTGTGCGGAATATCCTTTCCTCTAACCTGAGCGAGTGTCCACGAGTCCTCTGTGTTGATCTAACCAAAAACAGGTCCCGCGCAAGCTCTGTGTATTGTCCCCTTATATATTTGTAGATGTTGATCATATCCCCTCTTAGTCTCCGCTTTTCCAATGTAAACATGCCTAGTCTTTCAAGCCTTTCCTTGTATTCCATCGTCTCCATGCCCTTAATTAGTTTGGTCGCCTCCTCTGTACCTTTTCAAGCTCCAGGATATCCTTTTTGTAGTACGGTGCCCAGAACTGTACACAGTATTCAAGGTGTGGCCTCACTAGTGATTTATATAACGGGAGTATAATACTCGCGTCCCTAGCATCAATACCCCGTTTTATGCATGCTAATATCTTATTAGCCTTCTTTGCTGCAGTCCTACTTTGGGTACTACTGCTTAGCTTGCTATCTATGAGGACACCTAAGTCCTTTTCCAGTACAGAATCCCCTAATTTTACCTCATTTAGTAGGTAGGTGTAATTTTTGTTTTTGTTACCACAGTGCATTACCTTACACTTGTCTGTGTTGAAGCGCATTCTCCATTTGGCTGCCCATGCTTCTAATTTAACTAAGTCGTCTGAAGAGACTCGGCATCCTCCTCTGTATTTATAGCCTTACACAATTTGGTATCATCTGCAAATATTGACACCATGCTCTCTAGACCTTCTGTTAGGTCGTTAATGAAAATATTGAACAATAGCGGTCCTAATACTGAGCCTTGCGGCACACCACTTAGCACTTCAGTCCAAGTTGAAAAAGATCCATTAACCACAACGCGCTGCTTCCTATTATCTAACCAGTTTTTGACCCAAGTGCATATTGTGCTTCCTAGCCCTGATTCTTGTAGCTTGTAGATAAGTCTCATGTGTGGTACAGTATCGAACGCTTTGGCAAAGTCTAAAAAGATTACATCCACGTCTTTACCCTGATCTAGGTTTGCGCTTACTGTTTCATAAAAGCCAAGTAAGTTGGTTTGACAGGATCTGTCCTTCATAAACCCATGTTGATTCCTTTTAATGACCTTATTGGTTTCAAGGAACTTCTAAATACTATCTCTTAGAATATCTTCCAATACTTTCCCCACTATAGATGTAAGACTAACTGGTCTATAATTACCTGGTTCAGCTTTACTTCCCTTTTTGAATATAGGCACTACTTCCGCTATACGCCAGTCTTTGGGAACCATACCTGATATAACTGAATCCTCAAAGATCAAAGATAGCGGTTTTGCCAGTTCAGAGTGAAGCTCCATTAGAACCCTTGGATGAATACCATCGGGCCCTGGTGATTTATTAATCTTTAAATGTTTTAATCGGTCACAGACTACTTCCTCGCTCAAATAAGTACCTATCAGTGTGATATTGTCATTATTGAGATTGTGTGTCAGTCCCTGAATTGGGTCCTCTCTAGTGAATACTGTTGAAAAAAACTCATTTAGTGTGTCCGCTATGTCATTATCATTTTTGCTTAAGACTCCCAACTTGTCTTTCAAAGGGCCTATACTCTCCTTTTTTAATCTCTTGCTATTAATGTATTTAAAGAATTTTTTGGGATTCGCTTATTTCCTGTATTTTTGGATGGAAAGCCTGGGCATGTACATTTCAAATGAGCTAACTTGGTCCTTGAATAGATTTTTTGGATTAAGAAGGCGCAGCAGCACCTTTTCTTCTTGAGGAGCCTCAGGGCTGTCTGTTTGAGTGCGAGTACCTTAGGCTTTATCGTATCATCATAGAGAGTGTTTTGACGTACGGAATGATAGTGTGGTTTGGAAATTGCACTGTAGCGGAACGTATTACCCTTGAACGTGTGGTTAAAACTGCTAGTATGATCATTGGGGTGTCCCTGCTCTGTATGAAGGATTTTTATATTAAAAGTGTATTAAGGAAAGCTAGGTGTATACTCGCTGATGAGTCATCCAAATTGTTTGATCTTTGAAATATTGCCATCCTTAAAACATTTTAGGAGTGTTCGTGCTCAAATCGCATGTCGAACAGCTTCTTTCCAACAGCTGTTCGGTTGTTAAACAATCACCAGACTTAGGGGTATATGCAATTGCGGTCGAATTCCGGCTGGAATTCAACCGTTTTTGGATTCGACACAATTCGACCGTCAAATCCCGGCCGCTGGGACCCGAATTCGACATACTGTATTCAATAAAAAACGGATTTGACAGTCCCGCTGTTGAAAAACGGACCAATTGACGATAGTGTGTGTCCTGGATTCGACTTCATGGACCGCACAAAAGTGTTAAAAAAAAACCCTGAACGAAATTGCGTGGGGTCCACCCTCCTAAGCATAACCAGCATACGGGGGAAAAATGACATGGGATCCCCCGTATTTTAACAACCAGCACCGGGCTCTGCGTCCGGTCCTGGTGCCAAATATACGGGGGACAAAACACTTGGGGGTCCCCCGTATTTTTAACACCAGCACCGAGCTCCACTAGTCAGAGAGATAATGCCACAGCCGGGGGACACTTTTATATCGGTCCCTGCGGCCCTGGCATTAAATCACTAACTAGTCACCCCTGGCCGGGTACCCTGGAGGAGTGGGGACCCCTTAAATCAAGGGGTCCCCCCCTCCTGCCACCCAAGGGCCAGGGGTGAAGCCCGAGGCTGTCCCATGTGTAAAGGGAAAGGGGTCCCATGTGTAAACATGGGACCCCTTGCAGTGCGTGGTCCATGGTTTCCGTTTTTTATTTTGCCACGTACGTGGATTACAAACTAAGAAGAGGACCAATCTACCCCGGATTGTTGTGAGTATAATTTTATTTACAGGTACCCCGTGGATTCTACGTGGAGAAGGGGACCGACACGTCGTGTCAACATAGGTAAGTATGTGTGTATGTCGGTGTGCATGTATGTAATAAAGTTATACTGTCACGGTGTGTGTGTACTGTTTTTATTTGGGTATTTTTTTTGTAGTAGAATTACAGGTACCAGCGGGCCCGATTTCCCCCCGCATGCTGGTACTTGTGGTTCTCCAAGTACCAGATTGCGGGGGAGGCTTGCTGGGACTTGTAGTTCTGCTACAAAAAACAATATTCTTTTTTTTCTGACACATGGCTATCAGCCCCCCATCCGCCGCCCTTGGATGGGGGGGATAGCCTCGGGCTTCACCCCTGGCCCTTGATTGGCTGGAGGGGGGGACCCCTTGATTTAAGGGGTCCCCACTCCTCCAGGGTACCCCGGCCAGGGGTGACTAGTTAGTGATTTAATGCCAGAGCCGCAGGGACCGATATAAAAGTGTCCCCCGGCTGTGGCATTATCTCTCTGACTAGTGGAGCCCGGTGCTGGTGTTAAAAATATGGGGAACCCCTACGTGTTTTGTCCCCCGTATTTTTGGCACCAGGACCAGACGCAGAGCCCGGTGCTGGTTGTTAAAATACGGGGGATCCCATGTCATTTTATTCACGTATTTTTACAACCAGGACCTGCTCAAAGAGCCCGAGGCTGGTTATGCTTAGGAGGGGACCCCACGCATTTTTTTCCTGAAATTTTTACCCATTCCCACCCCTTCCCTTCCCACTGAAAAACATGCTCTGATCTCTCCATATTATTTTAGTCAGTAAAAAAAAAAATTATTCTTTAAAAAAATATATTAAATAATACTTGTGGCTCCTAAATAGACAAACCAAGTAGATAATCCCTTCTAATATAAATAGATATGCTATTAGCAATCAAAAAAACACAAAAAAACATGTTTTTTTAAATTTTTTATTAGATCACGACAGCAAAATGAGGCGGAATGAAATTGACAAAATGACTGTCGAAAGCACTGTTGTCGAATCGACATTCTTCAATTGAATATACTTTTGTCAAAAAGCCGCATTTTTACCATTGCAGACATGTCGAATTTGAAAAATGTAGAATTGCAAAAAGTCGAATCTGAAACGGCAGGTTTTTAGACGAAAAGTACTGTATTGCATTGTCGAATCCAATTCGACAGGTTTTTTTTTTTTGTTTTTTTTTCGAAAATGCCCTGTTTTTCGACATTTGCGGCAATTCGACGGCAATTGCATATGGCCCTTTGTGCTAATCTTTTAGAAAAGAAGTATGGTTTTACTGTTTATCTAATTGCGCTGAATGCTCATATTGTATTTCATTGACATCTTGTTGCTGTTTTGTTAATGACAAATAAAGTATATTATTATTATTATTATTATTATTATTATTATTTCCAGCCCCAGGCTTTTTGATCTGGTCCTGGTTGCTAAAATACAGGGAAAAAATTGTGTAGGGGTTCCCCGTATTTTTACAACCAGCACCAGGCTCTTGGACCGGTCCTGGTTCCAAAAATATGGGGGAATAAAGACGTAAGTGTCCCCCGTATTTTTTAAACCAACAGCGGGCTCCACTAGTCAAAGAGATAATGCAGCAGTTGACGAGTTTGTCCCGCAAGTTAATCTCGCACCTTTTTACATCCCGCCAATGGTAAATATTATCCTGTAGCATGTGTGTTTTGTTAGGAGCTGCATGGAGCATTGCACAATCTGCAGAGAGAATTGCATGAGAAAAATCAACATCTTAAGAAATTAGAAGAAGAGAAAAGTACAAAGCTACTGGCTCAGGAGCACAGCATCCAGAGATTAAAGCAAGCAGTGTCCCAGAAAGAGCAGATGTTACAAGTGAGTGACGTTCAGAAAATGTATGTACATGTCTATTACAGCAAGTCAAATAAGCAAGTCCACCTTCTTTCTAAAATTCCAGTTTCAGTGAAAAGTTTAATTGTCAGATGATTTTAAGCAAAGTGTCCACCAAAATCTTCTTTTTTTAATATAAAGAACCTTTTTCTGATATGTCAGATTGGCAGTATTCCAGTGCCTGGGCCAACCAATTCACCTGCCATTTTCACTGTGTGAACATTGTAATGAATCTTCTCCTGACATTCATACCCTAACAAATTTTTGTATTAAATTCTCTCTGGGGAAAAAGGGATGAGTATTCTTGAACTCTAGCGGACCTGGCCATTGAGCCAATAGTGATTGTCAGGTCTGTAACTGTGTCTGGGGCACTAGTGGGTCAGTGGTGGTGCGGTGGAGGAAACGAGGCTATAGAAGATTCCTGCGCATGTGCGCACTGATATTTATTTAGCACACAGAGGTATGACAGGCAATAGTAACTCCGGTAATTGGTCTGGAAACCAACAGCAATAGATTCACACAGTCTGTATATATGCACAAGTCCACAAAGCCAAGCCAGGCCAAAGCAGGAGACAGTTTGTAAATTGCAAGCTGGTTGTTTTAAGTGCCAGATGGAATAGCACAGTGCTAAACGCAGACAAACGACACACAGGTGAGAATGGTAAGTAGCACCTGGAGAGAGTCTCTTACTGTATGCAGAGGTGGAAGCTGACTGTGGAAGGAGTTGTAGGAGAGCTGGATTGCTGGAGCATGTAGTTCCACGGAAACACTGGAGCAAGGAAATCACAGGAGACTGGAGCCAGGAGACGCTGTACACTGGATGTGACGCGTTGTTCAAGGCGATGAGACTGAGCCGATGTTCTGGATTTATACCCCTTGGTCAGCAGGCAGTGGATGCTTGAATCATGTGTGCAGACACAGCGCAGGATTGGGTGTCATTGGTACACAATGATAATGGGCACTGCGCCCGCGGACAGAGCATTCATGCAGCCGCAAACTGGAGCCGTGACCTCCGGAGGCCTGCACACCAGCGTGCTGGTGAGATGCCACTGAATGCCGATTCCTGACAGTACCCCCCTCCTCCCCCTTTATGGGTGGGCACCGAACACCCACAAGGCTTGGAAGGAAGACGTCTATGAAAAGCTTGAACTTAGCATGGAGCATGTACATCAGTGACATTGACCCAACTCCTCTCTTCAGGACCATACCCGGACCAGTCGATATTGTAGACGACCATAACGATGTCGGAAATCCAAGATCTTCTCAACCTGGTACTCTACGCCCCGATGAGTTTGAACTTTTGGAGCCGCTGAAAGAGCTTTCTGAAAACGGTTAAGAATCAAAGGTCTGAGGAGAGAAATATGAAATGAGTTCGGAATTTTTAAATAAGAAGGTAATTTCAGTTTTATGCCACTGGATTGATGACACGTTCAACAGGAAACGGACCAATGAACCGTGGAGCAAACTTCATAGAAGGATTTCTGAGACGGAGGTTATGGGAGGATAACCAGACTTTACCACCTGGCTTTAATCTTGGAATTGCTCGCCTTTTCCAATCTGCAAAGACTTTTTACTGGTTAGATGATTTCGCGAGAGAAAGATTAATCTTTTTCCAAATCTGAGAGAACTGCTGAAGAACTGAAGAAGCAGTGGGTACATCAACAACAGGAAGATCTTCAAAATCTGGGTCTCTGGGATGTTGACAATGAACTGCAAAGAAAGGCATAGTATCGGTGGCTGAATGATAACGGAAGTTGTGAGCAAATTCGGCCCAGGGCAACAAATCCACCCAGTCGTCTTGCGAAGAAGAGATGTAGAGTCTTAGAAAAGTCTCAAGCTCCTGGTTTACTCTCTCCGTCTGCCCATTCGTTTGCGGATGGTATGCTGTGGAAAACTTGAGTTTGACTTGCAAGGCAGAACATAAGGCCCTCCAGAATCTTGCCACAAATTGAACTCCACGGTTGGAAATTATCTCAGTTGGAAGTCCATATAATCTAAAGATTTCACATAGAAATAATTGTGCAAGTTTAGGAGCAGAGGGCAAGCCAATGAGAGGAATGAAGTGGGCCTTCATAGAGAACCTGTCGACCACTACCCAGATGGTATCATACCTTTTGGAGGGAGTTAGATCTGAAATAAAATCCATCGACAGATGAGACTAGGGACGACTTGGTATGTGTCACGTCCCAGAGTCTTACCGGGGTATCGGCGCCGCGGGTACTGCCGCTCAGGTGGCTGGCGGGCAGCGGCGGTGCTGGGCTGCTGTGGCGGGGCCATCTGTGGCTCTGAGGGGCTGTTGCGGCGCGTCCGTTCGTGGTGGCCAGAGGCTGCTGTGGCAGGCTCACTGGCACAGGGGGCAGCTTCCGGGGAGGGCAGAGGGAATCCTGGTACTGTAGCACTGAAGGTGTGTCTGCTGCACAGGGGCCGCTATGTTGGAGACCAAAGCTCTGAACCAATTGCACAGGCTCATTTTGTTCAGCCAATCCAGGGAGATCTCTCATCTTAAAAGGGAGCTGGTTCAGGTTATGGGTGCCAGTACTTCAAGTTACTACTTAGGTTTAGGATCTCCAGCTCTGTGCTCCCAGGATACTTCGGTACCTTAGTTACTCTCCAGCATTGCTCTGCCTCGGTCTTTCTAGTTGCAGTAGTCCCGTCATTCCTAACCTGCTACCATCTGAGAGGGGCGCTCTCTGTAAGCTTGATTCCTCATGGGTCTTTGGTCATAGACCGTTACCATGCTCTTCAGCCTCGTAATTCAAGCCACAGCTCACAGTCTTCGGTTCATTATCGTCCGTGTTCTTCAACCTCGCCTTTCAAGCCACAATTCACAACCCACAGGTCATTATCTTCAGTGTTCTTCAACCTCGTCTTTCAAGCCACAGTTCACAACCCCAAGTTCATTGTCTTCAGTGTTCTCCAACCTCGTCTTTCAAGCCACAGTGCACAACCCGCAGTTCATTATCTTCAGTGTTCTTCAACCTCGTCTTTCTAGCCACAGTTCACAGTCTTCAGTTTTTCAAGTCAAAGTTTACCACCCGCAGCTCATCATCTACAGTGATCATCCTGTCTTGGATTCCTCCACTTCCGTTGCGCCTAACCCATGAGAAGGAATTTCATCCAGCCATCTCGTCTTCTTCCCTCGCAAGTGTTCGCTTCCTCAGGCAAACCTCAGTCACAGGATCCTCGTTCCAGGCCGAGCGTGACAGTAAGCACTGGCCCCATGAATCCGATGGGTGATCAGGCTTCGGGAGGCAATGCTACCGCGGATATTCTGTCACGTCTGAGTAAACAGGAGGCTGTACAATCTCAAATTGTGCAGTTCATGCAAAGTATGTCAGATCACCTTCATTCTCTCCATGCAGTTATGGCAGCACCTCAAGTCTCCGTGCCTGCTCCCATAATTGCGTCCCCAGCTGCAACTCTGATTGCATCTGTCATCGCCTAGTAAATTCGATGGAAATCCGAAACAATGCCGCGGGTTTCTTAACCAGTGTGAAATCCAGTTCGAATTGCAGTCTGCCAACTTCCCATCTGCCCGGACCAAGATAGCGTATATAATTTCCATTTTAACTGGACAAGCTTTGGAATGGGCTTCACCTTGTGGGAAAGAGCAGATCTCATCCTCTCCAATTATTCAGGATTTGTGTCAACGTTTCGTAAAATTTTCGACGAGCCGGCCAGAACCACTTCCGCCTTGTTGGAGATCCTACGACAGGAGACTCGGTCTGTCAGCCAGTACGTGATTCAATTCCGTACCCTCTCCTCTGAACTAGGCTGGAACGAAGAAGCACTTATCGCTGCCTTCTGGAATGGTCTATCCGATAAGATCAAGGATGATCTGGCAACTCAGGACGTTCCTGATAAATTGGATAAGTTAAGTTCTTTGTGCAACAAACTGGATCTAAGGTACAGAGAATTCTGCCTGGCGAAAGCAAAGTCAAACCGACCCAAGCCACGGGGCTATCCTCCACCCCGACCATAGTCTTCAATAATGGAGAAACCCATGCAGATCAATTGTTCTCGCCTCTCCAATGAGCAACGCCAGAGACGGAGACAAGGGTATCTGTGTATGTATTGTGGCGCATCCGATCACTTTAAGTTCTGCAGTCAACGTCCGGGAAACTCCCGCTCCTAGCTTATGCCGGAGAAGTTAAGCTAGGAGATTCCATAGAATTACTCACCAGAAAAGAATCTGTTCTACTAACTTGTCTGGAGCTTCCTTCATCGCCCCTTCCCATTCCTGCGCTACTCGACTCAGAAGCCGCCAAAAGTTTCATTACAGCAGCCCTAGTCAAACGATCTGGAATACAAATGGTCCGATTGGATCAGGCTATTTCTGTCACTGTGGTGGATGGTAGTTATATCACCGAAGGGATAATGTCCTTTCGTACAGTACCCCTTAAGAGAGAGAGCATTTCTTTCCTCGTAATTCCAAAAGCCTCTCATGAACTAATCCTGGGATTACCGGGGTTACAGAGACATCATCCACACACAGACTGGCAAACTATGGACGTACTCACCTGGGGAGAATTCTGCTTCCGAATTTGCCTGTCTACAGTGAGACCTCTTCGCACTCGTAAGTTCCTCCGGTTTCCCACGGAATACCAGTCTTTCTCAGATGTCTTCAGCAGGCAAGGAGCCGACACTTTACCCTCGCATCAAAGTTGGGACTGCCCTATTGACCTGATATCTGGCAAGACCCCTCCCAGAGGTTGGACTTATCCCCTATCTCTCCCAGAGATGCAAGAAATGTCCGAATATATCCAGGAGAATTTGGAAAAGGGGTTTATTCAGCCTTCTTCCTCTCCGGCCGGGGCAGGGTTCTTCTTTGTTAAAAAGAAAGATGGAGGTTTGCGACCCTGTATCGACTACCGGGGTCTTAATGAGATTACTGTTAAGAACAGATACCCCTTGCCACTGATTTCAGAATTATTTGACTGAGTAAAGGGAGCCACAGTGTTCACCAAGTTGGATCTGCGGGGAGCTTATAATTTGATGCGCATTCGCCCGGCAGATGAATGGAAGACAGCATTCAATACCCGTGATGGGCACTATGAATACCTGGTAATGCCCTTCGGCTTGTGTAATGCCCCAGCAGTCTTCCAAAATTTCATGAACAAGATCTTCAGGGATCTTCTTTACAACTGCTTGGTGGTATCCTTGGATGACATTTAAATTTTTTCCAGAGATCTTAAGACCCATTGTGTTTAAGTCAAGGAGGTTCTTGGGCGTTTGAGGAGGAATAAATTGTTCTGCAAATTGGAGAAATGTACCTTTTGAAGTGTCCTACATTATCTCAGGATAGGAGTTACAGATGGATCCTGCCAAGGTCCAAGCGATTCGGGATTGGTCGTTACCAACCACTCTAAAGGGGGTTCAGCGTTTTCTTGGTTTTGACAACTTCTATAGAAAATTTATCAAGAATTACTCTTCCAACATTGCTCCCATTACCGCTTTAATTATAAAAGAAGCAGATCCAGCCAAGTGGTCGCTAGAGGCCTTGGATTCCTTTTCTTCGTTAAAGAGTTTTCACAACTGCTCCAATTCTTCGTCAGCCTGATCTCAGTCGTCCTTTTGTTGTGGAAGTGGATGCTCCCACCGTGGGTGTGGGAGCAGTTTTATCTCAACTCTTCGAAGATAAAAAAAAAAGTCCATCCATGCGCATATTTCTCATTAAGATTTTCACCTGCTGAACAGAATTACGCCATTGGGGAACAAGAACTACTGGCAATTAAGTTGGCTTTGAGGAGTGGAGATATCTATTGGAAGGAGCACAACATCCAATCTCCGTAAACACCGATCATAAGAACCTTCTATACTTGCAAACCGCTCGATGTCTAAATCCACGCCAAGCGAGATGGGCCCTTTTCTTCTCCCGTTTCAACTTTACACTCAGTTACCGTCCAGGTTCTCTTAACAGAAAAGCGGATGCCCTTTCTCGCTCTCTAAGTTCTGATGCCTCTGCTGATTGCACAGGAGAACAATTCATTTTGGATCCCATTTCTTTCTCCGCCACTCATACAACCCAACTTCCCCCACCAGGAAGAACTTTCGTTGCTCCGAATCTTCACAAGAAGTTATTGACTTGGGCTTATACGTCACCTTTTATGGGCCATGCGGGGGTCTCAAAACTCTCAAGTTTTTACAGTGTTCATACTGGTGGCCTCGTCTCAATACTGATGTGCAGGAATGTATAACCGCTTGTCCAAAATGCATACAGCATAAAATTCCAAAAGGTTCTCCTCCTGGTTTACTTCACCCATTGCCAATACCACAAAGACCGTGGACACACATCTCTATGGACTTTATAACTGACTTACCTGCTTCTGGAGGACTAAACACTATCTGGGTCATTGTGGACCAGTTCTCTAAAATGGCACAATGTTCCTCTCCCTGGCCTTCCAACAGTATCTTGTCTGGCAAAGTTATTTATAACAGAGATCGTCCGACTGCATGGATTACCACAAGAGATAGTATCATATCGAGGACCTCAGTTCGTAGCCAGGTAATGGAAATCACTCTGTTCAGCACTTGAAGTTAAACTAAACATTTCCTCCGCATATCATCCTCAGACGG
The DNA here is from genome assembly GCF_028390025.1 of Pseudophryne corroboree. Lineage (NCBI taxonomy): Eukaryota > Metazoa > Chordata > Amphibia > Anura > Myobatrachidae > Pseudophryne > Pseudophryne corroboree. Next base: position 271,710,526 of record NC_086452.1, read on the forward strand.
ATGGCCAGACTGAAAGAGTAAATCAGTATCTTGAAACCTTCCTACGTCTATTTATGTCTTCTTCCCAAGATGACTGGTTGGATTATCTTCCGTTTGCTGAATTTGCCCATAATAATCTTCCATTCCGCTACCAAATCTACTCCATTCTACATAAACTACGGTTATCATCCGATAATTCCCGATTTTCAACATATTCCAACACTTGAGGTTCCTGCAGCAGAGCTAGCATTACGACAGTTCACCAAGACTTGGAAACAAGTACACAAGGCTTTGCTTAAAACAAGAGATACAAAACTTGCAGATCGAAGACGGAGGGCTGTTCCAAATTTCAAACTGGGAGATCATTTTTTTGGTCTCTACTCGTAACTTGAGACTGAGAGTACCTAGTAAGAAAGTTGCATCCAGGTTTATTTGACCATACCCAATTGAAAAGGTCTTAAACCAGTGGCTTACAAGGTAAAGTTACCTCCCCATTTGAAAATTCCGAATGCTTTTCAGATTTCACTTTTGAAACCTCTGGTTCTCAAGCGATTTCGTGCTGCATTGCCTAAGACTCCAAAAATCCAGTCTGCTCAAGAAGACAAATTTGAGGTTCACCAGATCATCGATTCTCGAAAGAGGTATGGTCGTCTCCAGTATCTTATCGACTGGAAAGGGTATGGACCCGAGGAAAGGTCTTGGGTATCTTCAGAGGATGTCCATGCTCCAAGACTAATTTGAGCCTTTCATGCCAGGTACCCAACCAGACCATGAGGGTGTCCGGAGTTCCCCCCTCAAAGGGAGAGGTACTGTCACGTCTCAGAGTCTGACCCGGGGATCAGCGCAGCGGGGGCTGCTGCGGTGGGTCCGTTCGTTGTGGCCGGAGGCTACTGCGGCAGCATCACTGGCACAGGGAGTAGCTTCCGGAGAGGTCAGAGGGAGTCCTGGTGCTGTAGCACTGAAGGTATGTCTGCTGCCCAGTAGCCGCCATGTTGGAGACCAAAGCTTTGAACCAATTGCACAGGCTCATTCTGTTCAGCCAATCCAGGGAGAGCTCTCCTCTTAAAAGGGAGCTTGGTCAGATTATGGGTGCCAGTGCTTTAAGTTACTACTTAGGTGTAGGATCTCCAGCTCTGTGCTCCCAGGATACTTCGGTACCTTGGTTACTCTCCAGCATTGCTCTGCCTCAGTCTTTCTAGTTGTAGTAGTCCCGCTGTCCCTAACCTGCTGCCATCTGGGAGGGGCGCTCTCAGTAATCTTGATTCCTCAAGGATCTTTGGTCATAGACAGTTACTGTGCTCTTCAGCCTCATTATTCAAGCCACAGCTCACAGTCTTCGGTTCATTATCGTCAGTGTTCTTCAACCTCGTCTTTCAAGCCACAGTTCTGTCTTTAGTTTTTCAAGTCATAGTTTACCACCTGCAGCTCATCATCTACAGTGATCATTCTGTCTCGGATACCTCCACTTCCGTTGCTTCTAACCCATGAGAAGGAATTACATCCAGCCACCTCGTCTTCTTCCCTCTCAAGTGTTTGCTTCCTCAGGCAAACCTCAGGCGCAGGATCCTAATTCCAAGCCGAGTGCGACAGTATGGAGTTTGGCAACAGTTGACCAGCAGGAGCTTGACGAGGAACTGTATGCTGGGTGCATTTGGGACATGAAGCTACAAATTCTTGGATATCGGCTTCCATATGTGGCTCCCAATAGGACTGCAACAAGAACTTATAAGTTTTGAGGATTCCAGGATGACCAGTGAACTTGGAAGTGTGAGCCCAAGACAGGAGATTTGGACGAAGCTCAGGTGAAACAAACATCTTGCCAGGAGGCGGAGCTGGAGACACATTAGTGGAAGCAAAAACCACAGGATTGAGAACTGGACGAGAGATTTGTTCTGAAGACTCTTCATTAGCACTCATGGAGCGTGATAAAGCGTCCGCTTTAACATTCTGAGAACCAGGACGAAACTGCAATTTGAAATTAAAATGAGAAAAGAATAAGGCTCACCTTGCTTGCCGAGGATTCAGACACTGTGCTGCCTTTAGGTAAAGGAGGTTTTTGTGGTCGGTATAGATGGTGATAGGAAACTTGGCGCCCTCCAACAGATACCTCCATTCTTTGAGGGCCAGTTTAATTGCTAGCAGCTCCAGGTCTCCGATGGAGTAGTTCATCTCGGCGGGTGAAAATCTACGGTAGAAAAACCTACAAGGGTGAGTCTTACCATTGGCTCCCGCTTAAGACAAGACTGCGCCAACACCAACCGTCAAGGCGTCCACCTCTAACACGAAAGCCCTGTTGACATCTGGCTGCTGTAACACAGGAGCTGACACAAAAGCTTGTTTAATTTTTCGAAAGGCAGACCGTGCTTCTTCAGACCACTGGGAAGGACTCGTCCCTTTCCGAGTGAGGCAAGTAATGGGAGCTATCAATGTGGAGAATCCTTTGATAAATGTTCTATAATAGTTGGCGAAGCCAATGAAACGCTGAATTGACTTGAGTGTAGTGGGAAGAGACCAGTTCTTTATGGCTTCCAACTTGGCTGGATCCATTTAACGATCGGAACCAGAAATTATGTACCCTAGGAAGGGCACTGAAGAAGTTTCAAAAGTACACTTAGTTTACCATAAAGATGATTCTGTCGAAGAACCTCTTTCACTTGTTGGCGATGGGAGGCCAAGTCATGGGAGAAGATCAGGATGTCATCGAGGTAGACTACCACATACTTGTACAATATGTCTCGGAATATTTCATTGACAAAGTTCTGGAATACCGCCGGGGCATTACTTAGGCCGAAGGGCATTACTAGATATTCGTAGTGGCCATCGTGAGTGTTGAAGGCGGTTTTAGACTCATTGCCATTTCGGATCCTGATGAGATTATAAGCCCCACGGATATCTAACTTTGTGAAGATACTGGCACCTTTGACTCTGTCGAATAGTTCCGTGATTAATGGCAGAGGGTAGCTGTTCTTAATAGTGATATCATTTAAACCTCGGTAATCGATGCAGGGGCGTAATCCTGCGACTTTTTTCTTGACGATGAAAAACCCCGCTCCTGCTGGAGATGAGGATGGATGGATGAACCCTTTCTGCAGATTCTCTCTTATGTACTCACTCATATATGTGCATCCTTTGGGTGGGTTTTTCCCTTGGAGGAGATCAATGGGACAATCCCATTCTCGATGGGGAGGCAGAATGTCAGCGGCCGTTTCACTGAAGATGTCAAAAAAATCCTTGTAGGCCTCAGGAAGTCCAGACTGGAGTTTTTCCCCTGAAGATCTCACGGGACAGATTTGAGCCAAACAGGAATGGAAACAGGAAGGACTCCATGCTGTGAGCTGTAGTGTGGACCAGTTCATTTGTGGGTTGTGTATTTGAAGCCAGGGCATGCCCAGTATGATCTCATGAGTGGCTTTAGGAATTACCAAAAGTTCAATGAACTCGGAATGGAGGAAGCACACTCCCAGGACCACTGGCTTAGTCTGCTGGTTGATGGAACCCTCGGCAATACGACTATCATCCACGGCTGTGAGGTAGACTGGGCAAGACAACTTTAAAACAGGAAGATGGATCTTATCAACTGCAGCCTGTGTAATAAAGTTCCCAGCAGCACCACAATCTACTAAAGCAGAAAAGGTATGTAATCCACTCTGTGTTTCCAATGTTACAGGGAGGATGAGGTCTCGAGACAAAGGAGCTTTGGCTGAAATTCCTAACTTGACTCCTCTTTTACAAGTTTGGATCTGGCGTTTCCCAAATGAGAAGGACAGGAACCAATCATGTGACCAGCAGCAGCACAATATAGGCACAGTCTCTCCCGTAACCTTCTTGACCGCTCCTCGGGGTTAAGCGGGATCTATTCACTTGCATAGGCTCATCAGAATTAGTGGGCTGGGACTGTACTTGAGGCATAGCCCGATGCTTGCGAGGGTCACTTCGAGAACGTTCACTGGTTCTTTCGCGTAAACGCAGGTCCAATTTCACACATAGGGAGATTAAAGCCTCCAGTTGCCCTGGGAGATATCGGGTTGCCAACCCATCTTTTATACGATCAGACAGTCCTTGCCAAAACATGGCAACCAACGCTTGATTATTCCATTTAACCTCTGATGCCAATGTCTGGAACTGGATGATATATTGTCCCACGGTGCGTGTTCCCTGGCGAATCTGGAGGATGTCTGAAGAAGCAGATATTGTATGCCCAGGTTCATCAAAGATGCGTCGGATTGCAGTAACAAATTCTGTATAGTTGTTTTGGAGAGAATCTGCTTGCTCACATAATAGGGAGACCCAATTCAAGACAGGACCAGTCAGGAGGGACACAATGTATGTGACCTTTGTCCTAGGTGTCGGGAAGTTGTGTGGCAGTAATTCAAAGTGGACTTCACACTGATTCAGGAATCCACAACACATTTTGGGATTGCCATCGAACTTACTAGGCGTAGGAAGATGGAGACGAGACCCTGGAGAGGTAGCGACTGGAGGACCCGAAGCTGTGGAACTGGAAACTGGAGCTGGAGTAACAGAACTTGAAAGAGACTGTTGTAAAGTGTCCAGTCGGGAAGACATCCCTTGCAGGAATTGTGTAATCTGCTGTTGTGCAGCACCACAGTATAAAAAGTGAAATGAAATAAATATGACATATACGTCCCTTAAGGATGTTTGGTATGTAGATCCTCAATTGTTCAACAGATGTTCTCAATTGATGTAGTTAATGTCCATCAGTTTTATATGAAAACAGAAAAGAGCAGACATACAATGTGTAATATTGTTTTATGCGATTTTTCTTCTTATATACAGAGCTGTCCTTATCCCATCAGAATAGAAGGGCACGGTAGCATAAATAGGGGATCTATATACGGTGCGTACCCAGACTCACACTAGGAAGAACAAATATGTGCACAAAAAGGTTTCTTTAAGATTCTTCACCCTCTCCGTGTGTCCTTCACCATATAGTATGCAGGAAGGAGCATACCTAAACTCACTTTAAAGTGTGAATGAGTCAAGTATATAAAGGTATCTTTCTCCTATATTGCTATATCAATAAAGATGCGTACCACGCTCACAAAAAAGAAAATGAAGATGTTCCTATCAAGGTATCTTTCAAATCCACGGCCATTTCAGACTTCAGGAGACCAATACGCAGTTTGGCAGTCCCAAAGCAAAAAAGTAAGAATGGTGCCAATCAGTCCATTTTTTTTTTTTTTTAATTTATACAAAATCCCATAGTTGGGAAGAAAAAACACGTACATGAATGGACGACAAACACTCCTTAGAAGGAGAGTCAAATTAAAACATAATTTGCACCAATAAAAAATAAAGAAATCCAAATGTCATAAAGTGCAATAGATGATGAAAAAAATACCTCAAAGGCTGGCTTTTGGAGTTGAGAGAGGTTGCACAGTGCCCAGTATTGTCGACGCGTTTCGGCTCAACAGGAGCCTTCCTCAAGACATGTGGGCACTGTGCAACCCTATGCTATTTATCTGGGCACTGGCCAATAAGGTATACAGGAAATGACCTCACACTTGCATAATCAATTATTAAAAGTATTGAAAGAATTGTAAATTCTTATACTATAAATTAAAAGATCACGTATAAGAAGCCAGCATGTTATACAATAACTGGAATTTAATAAATATTTAAGCTGAGTTGTAAGTCATCTGACAGGAAACACCCTCCTAAGGTGTGTGCTGATATAGATATTCCCCCCCTAAACCTATACCTATAGAGGAAGTTCCCGCTAACACACTCCCACAGACTCGGAGGTGTCAGCGCACTGCGCCTGCCTCTGCTTCGTCGTGGCGCATGTATGCGTTCCACGGCGCATACATGCGTTCCACGGCTTGTTTCCGGGAATGGACCCTTAGTGGTGACGCGGTTTGCGTTCCACCACCGGGTCTATGCGTTCCACATGTTACTTCCGTGTTAGGGACAGAAGAGACCGCTATGTTTAGCGGTGCTTATCCCTAACAACGTCAAAGGCAGGAATTGGAAAACCTTCTAATGGACATTATTGCCATAGTTACCCTACCATAAATATAGGAAGGTGAATTACATGAGGGTGTTTACTGTCAGATGACTTACAACTAAGCTTAAATATTTATTAAATTCCAGTTATTGTATAACATGCTGGCTTCTTATACGTGATCTTTTAATTTATAGTATAAGAATTTACAATTCTTTCAATACTTTTAATAATTGATTATGCAAGTGTGAGGTCATTTCCTGTATACCTCATTGGCCAGTGCCCAGATAAATAGCAAGGGGTTGCACAGTGCCCACATGTCTTGAGGAAGGCTCCTGTTGAGCCGAAACGCATCGACAATACTGGCCACTGTGCAACCTCTCTCAACTCCAAAAGCCAGCCTTTGAGGTATTTTTTTCATCATCTATTGCACTTTATGACATTTGGATTTCTTTATTTTTTATTGGTGCAAATTATGTTTTAATTTGACTCTCCTTCTAAGGAGTGTTTGTTGTCCATTCATGTACGTGTTTTTTCTTCCCAACTATGGGATTTTGTATAAAGTAATAAAAAAAAAAAAATGGACTGATTGGCACCATTCTTACTTTTTTTGCTTTGGAACTGCCAAACTGCGTATTGGTCTCCTGAAGTCTGAAATGGCTGTGGATTTGAAAGATACCTTGATAGGAACATCTTCATTTTTTTTTTGTGAGTGTGGTATGCATCTTTATTGATATAGCAATATAGGAGAAAGATACCTTTATATCCTTGACTCATTCACACTTTAAAGTGAGTTTAGGTATGCTCTTTCCTGTATACTATATGGTGAAGGACACACGGAGAGGGTGAAGAATCTTAAAGAAACCTTTTTGTGCACATATTTGTTCTTCCTAGTGTGAGTCGGGGTACGCACCGTATATAGGCCCTCATTCCGAGTTGATCGCTCGCAAGGCGATTTTAGCAGAGTTACACACGCTAAGCCGCCGCCTACTGGGAGTGAATCTTAGCTTCTTAAAATTGCGACCGATGTATTCGCAATATTGCGATTACTAACTACTTAGCAGTTTCTGAGTAGCTCCAGACTTACTCTGCCTGTGCGATCAGTTCAGTGCTTGTCGTTCCTGGTTGACGTCACAAACACACCCAGCGTTCGCCCAGGCACTCCCACCGTTTCCCCGGCCACTCCTGCGTTTTTTCCGGAAACGGTAGCGTTTTCAGCCACACGCCCCTGAAACGCCGTGTTTCCGCCCAGTAACACCCATTTCCTGTCAATCACATTACGATCGCCGGAGCGAAGAAAAAGCCGTGAGTAAAAATACTTTCATCATAGTAAAGTTACTTGGCGCAGTCGCAGTGCGAACATTGCGCATGCGTACTAAGCGGATTTTCACTGCGATGCGATGAAAAATACCGAGCGAACAACTCGGAATGAGGGCCATAGATCCCCTATTTATGCTACCGTCCCCTTCTATTCTGATGGGATAAGGACAGCTCTGTATATAAGAAGAAAAATCGCATAAAACAATATTACACATTGTATGTCTGCTCTTTTCTGTTTTCATATAAAACTGATGGACATTAACTACATCAATTGAGAACATCTGTTGAACAATTGAGGATCTACATACCAAACATCCTTAAGGGACATATATGTCATATTTATTTTATATCACTTTTATACTGTGGCGCTTATACTGAAAATTGTCTTTTCCTTGTACAATTTCTGTTTCTGTGGGGTGTGGTGGCATCCTGCCAGACAATTTATATCGGTTAAAGCTGCCTTGCGCACATTTCAAGTACTCTAAAACTTTTTGTTTTTATTGCTGTTGTGCAGCCTCTTGACCATCGAGTCGTGGCACTAAACTTTGAAGTGCCCCTGCCCCCACACTCTGACCACCGTCCGTGTCCATAGGCCTTGAACAAACTGTCAGGTCTGTAACTATCTGTTCCCGGAGGGGGCACTAGTGGGTCAGTGGTGGTGCGGTGGAGGAAACAAGGCTGTAGAAGATTCCTGTGCATGTGCGCAATGATATTTATTTAACACACAGAGGTATGACAGTCGCTGAAGCACAATAACAATACTGATGGTTTGAGCAAGGAAGCTGACAGAGGTATAACAACAGTCACAGGTGATGATCTGTAAACTAGTGAGATTAACACAGTGATGACCGGTCTGAAAGCCGATGGCAGGCATCGATGGTCGACTTGGAAGTCGATGGTAACAGGATCAAATATGCAGATGATGATAAAGCAACTGATGACAGTGAACACAGGCAATAGTAACTCTGGTAATTGGTCTGGAAATCAACAGCAATAGATTCACACAGGATGTATATATGCACAAGTCCACAAAGCCAAGCATGGCCAAAGCAGGAGACCGTTTGTAAATTGCAAGCTGGTTGTTTTAAGTGCCAGATGGAATAGCACAGCGCTAAACGCAGATAAACAACACACAGGTGAGAATGGTAAGTAGCACCTGGAGAAAGTCTTTTACTGTATGCAGAGGTGGAAGCTGACTGTGGAAGGAGTTGTAGCAGAGCTGGATGGCTGGAGCATGTAGTTCCACGGAAACACTGGAGCAAGGAAATCACTGGAGACAGGAGATGTTATACACTGGATGTGACGCGTTGTTCAGGGTGATGAGACTGAGACGATGTTCTGGATTTATACCCCTTGGTCAGCAGGCATTGGATGCTTGAATCATGTCTGCAGACTAGCGCAGGATTGGGTGTTACAGGTCAGCTGACCGCAAGTGTCATAGCGGCGCCCATTCTGCACAGATGGTGGGTACACACTGGATGGACTTCATGGGTACACAATGACAATGGGCACCGCGCCCGCGGACAGAGCATTCATGCAGCCGTAAACTGGGGCTGTGACCTCCGGAGGCCTGCACACCAGCACGCTGGTAAGTGAGATGCCACTGAATGCCGATGCCTGACAGTGATATTTGGAGATATGGGTTTTAATAATAAGAAAACAATTTGTGTTAATGCCTTTTTTAATCGCTTATTGTGTCACTATGCTCGAGGACTTAAGCTGGCCATACATTTGTCCGATATGGCCTCTTTTCAGCCGCATGTCTTTGACATCTGATCTAATCCGATCCAATGCACGGTCCCGTGCACATCGGGGCTGAGTCGGTGGTCGAACGTGCTGCACATAAGATAAATTGGATACGCAGCCATCAGGTGCACATCGCGGCTAGTTTTTTAGCACCTGCGATATATCGCATATGATTTCTCGGATGTCTTCACTTGAGTGGGTTTTCTCTGAACCCTCCCACCCACTCAGTCAGCGGCAGCAGCAGCTGCATGCGATATATCATATGCGATAAATCGCATGTAAAAATGGCACATCAAGTACCAAATCGGATGGAAGCACTCCCAGGGAGCAGCTGGGGGAGGTCCAGGGAAATCGGATCCAACTTGTGCCTCAGACAAGTTGCAGTTATGTATGGGACCTATAGAATCAGTTAAGCAATCCGTTTATGCTTTTCTCCTAGGAGTACATGGAAGTCTTGCATTGTCCAGAGAGTTTAGACAAAATCCAAGTCGGTAATGAACACATGTTGGAGAAACTGCGGCAGAGAATCAAAGAAAGAGACACTGCCTTAGAGGTAAATAACTGATAAGTTTTAGTACATAACTGGGATTATATAGTTTCATGTTGCATTCAAATAATTTAAGATTTACATGGAGAAAAGCAAAAAAGTTTTTAGAGTGCATTGAATACCAGTTCACTTTTAATATGTAATTTACATCAACCAAACATCTAGACTGCCTATGGGCATATTCCCATCTGGTTCAGACACCAGCGCTTTTTCAGTTCTCCAGTCTTATAGTATGTAGTAACGGGATCTCATGGCAAAGTGTATATGTAAGACAGCGAATGCAACTCTCCTAATAGAATCACTTTATTCGGCTCTGTTAAGTAACACTAGATGGATTGTTCCCTCCTTCGCTGCTAATTGCAGCAGCTTCCTAGATAAAGTTCAGTCTTGCTTCCATGTTCATGTAGCATGTGTATCCCGGGGCTGAGGCAAGTCTGTTTTGTGGGCGTATCTTGTGTGTTTTCACATTGCGCACATACACAGCCCCATTTTCAAATACACAGCCCCGTGGCATCTCCACTTGTGGCTGAAGGGACATTACTTGGTGGTAGTGGGGTGCTCCCACGTAGGCTAAGTTCACTGTGGGTGTTTTAAAGAAATTGTGGTTAGTGCACAAATGTACCTATCTTTCAGGCTGACCAAGTATAGGGCTGGTGCATGTCTGTACTGATAGTGGTGACAGCTATGAAACCAAGCATACTGTAGGTGTAGTTTTCCCACAGATTGGCAAATATACTCCTTTATTTCCATGCATGCAATGTAGGAGCAAGTACAACCGATTGCGTTCATCTCTGTATCTGCCCCAATATGCCTGTGAACTGTTTGGTTTGTTATAACTGATGTAGAGTCACATATAAATACTATGTAAAATTCCACTTTTCAATGAAATATTGAATCAGAATACTTCTGTTCAATAAAACAGCAGGCTGTGGACGATAAATTCTGTGCTCTGGAGGAGAAAGAAAAGGAGATTCAGCAGCTAAAAATGGTTATCCGTGAGAGAGAGCATGACTTGGAGCGGCTGAGTAACATTCTTTCCGGGAACGAGGAGACAATAAACGTATGTTCTTTTTCATAGCATGTAATATACACTTAGATGAAACATCCATTATATTTCTGATGTTTATGTTGAAGCTAGAACATAATACCGTATTTTACATCAGGTACTGAAAAATTAGTTAAGATAATTTCAAATCATTATGGTTAACAGGCAGCAAAAAAAAGGCGTTTCAGAGTGAAAAGTAGTTTTGGCAGTTCCAAGAGATATGGGCAGTCCATTTACCAATAATAAATGAGCTGGAGTATTTAGGAGAGATAGGGCTTTAAAGTCCAGGAAACATTCCTTTGCACTTTTATTTGATAAAGGTAATTTCTTCTTCCTCCATAGGGATTTCAGACTTTACGCGGGGTATAGGCTAGTGCAGGCCTGGCCAACCTGTGGCTCTCCAGCTGTTGCAAAACTACAAGTCCCATCATGCTTTGCCACAGTTTTGCTATTAGGGAAAGCTATAACTGTGACAGGGCATGCTGGGATGTGTAGTTTCACAACATCTGGAGAGCCACAGGTTGGCCAGGCCTGGGCTAGTGAGTAGGAGTCTGGGCACCAAATGGCTAACTTTTCTTTCCCAGCAACCCAGGCTCCCTCTCATACTATACCCTGCCCCCAGCCGGGTGTGGTATTGAAAGTCGACAGTAACTAGGTCGACAATGTCTAGGTCGACCACTATTGGTCGACAGTAACTAGGTCGACAGGGTCTTTAGGTCGACATGTTCTAGGTCGACAGGACAAAAGGTCGACATGAGTTTTTAATGTTATTTTGGTGTCGTTTTCTTCGGGCATGGTGCCTTCGCTCTGCTACCGCTTCACTCGGCACAGATTACCATTCCAATCGTAGTCCACGTGGATCGTTAAGTATGAAAAGGTTCAAAAAAAGAAAAAAAATTGTGAAAAACTCATGTCGACCTTTTGACCTGTTGACCTAGAACATGTCGACCCAAAGACCCTGTCGACCTAGACACCCCATCGACCTAGTTACCCCCGACCAATAGTGGTCGACCTAGACATTGTCGACCTAGTTACTGTCGACTTTCAGTCCGGATCCCCCCCCAGCCACAGGCAGCCAGTTTATCATTTGACGCCTGCAGGAGTGGGCACTGTTTTATGACGCTGCTGTTAATCAGCTTCTACTTTTCTTTCTTTCTTTTACCTTTATTTTTACTGAGTCGGCAGCACTAGGTGTCCTACCCGACACCTGCACTGCCGCTCAACTGACCCCCAGCAGCATCTATGGCCGGGCTCCACAGCACACACCAGGAGCCACAGCCGGAAAGCTTGCTGTGAGGGAGACCACCGGCTCTTCTGACAGTGGTTGTACAGGTTGCTTGCACCCCCATTACACCACTAGGGCAGTTAAGCAATGGGGAACTACATTGTAGGATACCATTTGCCCTTGTGTCCATGTCGGACCAACCTCCTCTTGGTTTGGTATACGAACAGTTCATTACGACTAATACTCAGCCAGAAGTCGCCAACAGGTACTTGCGGGTTCTCAGGTTCCGCATGGAGTCTCTTTGTTCCATCTTACAAGCTTAAAATTGGGGTCTACATGGCCTCCTTGGACATCCAGACTGCCTCTGGGCATATTCCTATTCTGGCTCAGTAACCAGTGCTTCTTCAAGTTTGCTGTACAGAAGAAGCACTTTTAGCTTTGGGCATTTCACTTTTGTACCTTCCACAGCTCCTCATATCTTCACGAAGGTTATGGCAGTTATGACAGTTCCTCTTCGACACAGAGGGGTCTGCATTCTGTCTTATCTGGGCGTCCTGCTTTTTCAGTCCCAGAGAGTACATCCATCTCGTTTTAGGCCTTCTCCAGTCTCACGAATGGATTATCAGTTGAAGGTAATCATCCTTGACTCCATCTCAGAAGATGTTACTTTTAGGCCTTGCTGGATTCCAGAGTTCAGCAAGTGTTCTGTCCCATAGACAAACTCCGGAAATTAAAGGCCAACATTTGCTCATTTGTATGCCATCGCTAGTGTCACTAAACCCTTGCATGCAGATCCTGGTCTCTCTAGTCCCCACCTTCGACATAGTGTAGTATGCCCAGTTTCACTCCTGTCCTCTCCAGTGGGAGACGCTGTCCTGGTGGAACAAATCCCGTCTGCAGCTCAAGTCACAAACGATCATCTACTTTTGAGAGGTCTATCTCTCCCTCTTGCGGTGGCTCCTTAAATCTTACCTGGCCTGGGGCCTTCGCTTTCAGATTCAGGACTAGGCCTTGTTCACCACCTTCACAAGTCTTCAGGGGTGGGTGAGTGGTGTCTTGTCAACCGACTTTTCAGAGTCGCCTATCTTCATTGAGGGTACAAGTTTCAGCACTTACCATCCTCTTCCAGAGACAGATTGTGCTGTTGCCTCATGTTTGGACTTTCCTACTGGGTGTCCTCCACATGCAGCCTCCATTTGTACCTCCGGTGGTTCCATGGAACTTAACTTTGGTTCTTAGGGCTCATCATGCTTCTTCTTTTGAGCCCTTGGACACTGTGGACATTCGTTGGCTTACGTGGAAGACTGTCTTCTTTCTTGCCATGGATTTGGCCCGGTGGGTGTCAGATTTGAGTACGTTGTCTTGTCGCACTCCATATCTGATTTTTCACTCAGACCGGGCGGTTCTTTGGACATAATTTGGTTACCTCCTTAGGGTAGTTTCGTGGTTTCACTCTACCAAGAGATCATAGTCCCTTCTTTTCAGGAACCAGATTCTTTACCGGAGGAGGCATTCTTGGATGTTGTGTGGCCCTTCGGATTTATGTGGACAGGACACAGAATCTCTATACAGGTATTGACTCCTTGTTTGTCCTATATGGCTTTTTCAAATGGGACTGGTCGGCTACCAAGCAGACTTTGGACTGGTGGCTTAGTTTGTTCATCTGTAATACTTATTCTGCAGCATACCTTCCTGCCCCAGCCTTGGTGGCAGCTCTTTTCATCCAGGCGTGGCCAGCTCAACGCAGTGCCCCCTGCGTAGCAGCTTTGTAGAGTGGCCACATGGTTCTTTGACCATATGTCTCTCTAATTCTTTTCCTTTGACACCTTTGCCTCTACAGTTGCCATTTTCGGATGAAGGGTTTTCAGGCAGCTTAGGCGCGTCCCCTCTCTTAGAGGAATAGCTTTGGTATGTCCCAGCGTAAATCCCCCATATGGAGGAAGAAGAAAAGGAGATTTATTTGTTTAACTGTTAAATCCTTATCCTCGATTCCATAGGGGACACAGGGCGCCTGCCCTGACATACTTGGGTTGCGGAGCTTTGCTCTGCTTCCAGTTCCCCTGTACACATCTTCTATGTGGCTCTCAAGACCCACTTCTTCACCAAACCCAGCCAAATCTCATCCTAAGCCTCTGTTCCACATTCTCTATGTACCCCATCTGTGTCACCCCTGTCTGTCTACCCCTCCCCTTTAGATTGTAAGCTCTCACGAGCAGGGCCTTCTTCCCTCATGTGCTTATCCTTTGTCTTACTATAATGTTCTTCAACTGTACCACATCCAGCAGTCTTCTGCCACCTGATACTTATTCCAGTGTCATCTGCTGATGTAACTATGTTTATTTACCCTGTACTTGTCCTATACTGTCATCAACTGTAAGTTGCTGTTTTCCTGTTTGATTATTTATGTACTCTGTAATTGGGCGCTGCGGAACCCTTGTGGTGCCATATAAATAAAGGATAATAATAAAATAATAATAATGTGTTCGGACCTGAGTGTGTGCCTGTCTTCCTTCTTATCACTACTGCCTTGGGCTTGGTAACTTAACTAGCTGCCTGTGGCTGGGGTATAGTAGGAGAGGGAGCCTGGGATTGAAAAGTTAACCATTTGGTGCCCAGACTCCTTCTCACCAGCATAGACCCAGCGTAAAGCCTGTGTCCCCTATGAAATCGAAGAAATAACTTAACAGCTAAGCAAATAAATCTCCTTTTTGACTTTTTGTCACTTCCTGAACACTAGCAGAAGTGCTAGAACAAAAAGCCCCATTCATAAGTGTTTCTTTCAACTTTTCTATTGAGGCAATAAAAAAGTTAATAACCCTAATCTGCAAATCAGATTGTGATGTATTCTGGTCTATGATATGTGTTAATATGGAGGTGTTTATTTATCCATAGTAGCGCCCAATTAGTGTTTGTGGTTTATGATACTCATTTTGATTTCTCAAAGTTGTAGGTTGTGAGTTATTTGCTTTATGACAACTCTTGCCCAGTTTTAGTAGAATTAATGAAGGTGAGGCACTCAGGATGACAATAAAAGTAACGTATAACCTGCATGGACAACAGCATGAAGCCACCTTGTAAAATATTTACTTGCCAAAATGTGTCACTCAGTTGTAAAGATATCACACTGATAATGTCCCCCTCTACTGACTGTGGCCCTCATTCCGAGTCGTTCGCTCGGTATTTTTCATCGCATCGCAATGAAAATCCGCTTAGTACGCATGCGCAATATTCGCACTGCGACTGCGCCAAGTAATTTAACAATGAAGATAGTATTTTTACTCACGGCTTTTTCATCGCTCCGGCGATCGTAATGTGATTGACAGGAAATGGGTGTTACTGGGCGGAAACACGGCGTTTTATGGGCGTGTGGATGAAAACGCTACCGTTTCCGGAAAAAACGCAGGAGTGGCTGGAGAAACGGGGGAGTGTCTGAGCGAACGCTGGGTGTGTTTGTGACGTCAAACCAGGAACGACAAGCACTGAACTGATCGCACAGGCAGAGTAAGGTTGAAGTTACTCAGAAACTGCAAAGTAGTTTGTAATCGCAATATTGCGAATACATCGGTCGCAATTTTAAGAAGCTAAGATACACTCCCAGTAGGCGTAGGCTTAGCGTGTGTAACTCTGCTAAATTCGCCTTGCGACCGATCAACTCGGAATGAGGGCCAGTGTTAATAGATTGTATTAATATCATATTGGACCAAGCATATGCTGGGTCACGTCAATCTGACTCCCGTCTAGCATAGAAAATGATAATCAATCACGGACACATTGGATGCCTATAGTTATGCCTGAGTACAGATTTTTAGTGGTCCATCCATGGTATTGAGTGGGTGCAGACTGAAAGGCTGAATGCGACTGTCCACTCATATGTGATTATTTAATGTCCTGGACAGACCACTAGACACAAAATAAATCCAAACCATCACTTCTTGGTGAGTAGTATTAGTGTGAAGATGGATTTGGCTAACTTCCCCAGGGGGGTCCCGGGGATCCTGTTCTTGGATTACTAATGAGAGGGATTGGAAAGGCTAAAACATTTTTTAAGTGTACATTTACAAAGCACCTTATATGCCAACAACACCACTTTTATTATAAACACTCTTTCACTGCATTTACAAATTGAATTTTTCAAGAATACTACCCTCAAAACAAAATGTTTAAAGTTGTTGCATAACTTAATCAGATGTTAATGCCAAGGAAGTTAATTAAATCTTAAAATATGAATACGTTAAGGGTAACTCCAAATTAATTTACATTTTTCTTGCATTTGTTGTCAGTAGCTTTTAACATATCTATCACGCTACTGGTGAAGAAAACCAAGGGATTTTATTTAAGATAATTTAAAATATACATAGTGATGTGTGTGTGTGTATGTATGTATGTATGTATGTATATATATATATATATATATATATACACTAGAAAAGAGGCATCTAAGAGATGTTATTAATATCTTCAAATATGCAAAGGGTCATTACAAGGAGTTAGCAGGGGAGTTGTTTATTAAGAGAACTCTGTATAGGACACGTGGACACTCACTGAGGCTAGAGGAGGGAAAATTCCGTACAAATAGGAAAGGGTTCTTCACCGTAAAAGCAATAAGGATTTGGATCTCCCTGCTGGAGAAGGTAATAATGGCAGACTCTGTAAATGCATTTAAAAACGGATTGGACAGCTTTCTAGCTGTAAAAAGTATCCAAGGCTATAGCATTTAATATATTAATATATTAACTTTAAGTATCTGGGAGTGGTACAAAATCTAGTTGTCAATTGGTACGAAACCATTACTTCAGCCGGTGCATTATAATGTGCACAGCTTAATACAGAATGCAGGTTGAACCTGATGGGCATTTTGCCTCTTTTCAACCTCATTAACTATGTTACTATATATATATATATATATATATATATATATATATATATATATATATATATATATAAATACCACTTGTCCGGCACTCTATGTTCCAATCAGATCAACTTGTCCTGGTGCGCAACCTCTTGCAGAGCATACAAACAACAAACCAAATGGAGGCACTCAGAAAGAAAAAAGACGACACACCGCTGGATAGGTCCTATCCAGCGGTGTGTCGTCTTTTTTTTTTTTTTTTTCTTTCTGAGTGCCTCCATTTGGTTTGTTGTGTATATATATATATATATATATATATATATATATATATATATATATACCCGTGTGTGTGTGTGTATATATGTATGTATATATATATATATTTAGAGGCAAATATAGGTGGCACTCAGAAGACTTCATCTAGTTCCTTTTATTTATAGGTAGATCATCCTACAATTGTTTCGGGCATCAGCCCATCGTCGGGGATGCACATACCATCACATACAACACTTAAATACCCCAAAAAGACCCTTCCCCCTTAGTCAGCGTGCAAAATCAGCCTCATGTGAGGGTATGTGCATCCCTTATGACGGGCTGATGCCCGAAACAATTGTAGGATGATTTACCTATAAATAAAAGGAACTAGATGAAGTCTACTGAGTGCCGCCTATATTTACCTCTATCTTTTGGCAATTACTTCCCAGGAGGGCACCGGAGCAGTTGCTGTCTATATCACGTGAGTGCCGGGTGTTTCAAAAGATTGTATGTGTGTGTGTATATATATTATATATATATATAGAGAGAGAGAGAGAGAGCGAGAGAGAATACAAATGTGTGTGTAATCTTTGTGTTGATGTTAAGAGCTACCATTGTTTTTGCATTTGTTCGTACCTGAATATATGTGTAAATAACTATATTTAACAAGTTAGATTACCTGCATGCATTTTAGAGTTTGGACAATCTTGTGAAGGCTAAGGACCTGGAATTGGAACAGATCATTGCTGATTACAAAAATCTGCAGTGGTTAAAACAGGAAACAGAGGGGAAATACAGATGTTCCCTGAATGAGAGGGAGGCCATTATTCTGCAGCTGCAAAAAACACTTCAAGAGAGGAACAAAGAGATTGAGGTGAGAACATCAGTGAGTAACTGTAGTAATAGTGAACAGAAAATCTTAAACACCCTTTATACAGATTTATTATAGATTGAGTTACTATTATAGAGTTTGTGTTATTTAATTAGTTGTCTACAGTTATGTGTATCTTTTTAAAAAGCTGTCATGGATACTAAGAGAAGAAACTAGATTGTGGTATAATTATTAAAGTTATTTTGCCGGGAATTTCCCCAAAACTAACATTTTGGAGGGATCTAAACATCTCCAGAATGTAACAAGGAGGGAGCACAATAGATATCTCGGATATCTGCTGCGGTCACTTCATTTCCGACTGCAAAAACAGCCCCAAACAAACTGTTGGATTTACAAACTTAATTTTGAAGCTTGGCGCCGACAATTAACGCCATCTGAAAATAGTGTTAACTAATAGTAGCCTATGGACTACTTTAGGGCATATTTTACCAGAGAGGGTTCCTCTAGAGCCCTCCTCATCAACATCCATTGATGCATACGCACTACACGCACCAAGTCCAAATTAGGAAGCAGTGGAACTATATCTTTGCTTGCAGCCCTTGCCAGGACAAAGCTTTCTCAGAAGCTCTGGCCCGGTGCCCCAACTATAGTAGATACATGCAGTCATCTGCAAGACCGCATTGCGAGCTAGGGTGAAATTCTAATTTTATATGTGGTTGTTTGTAAGTACTGTATGTTCCAACCAAGTGTTACAGTGTTATACTGAGAAAATTGGAACAATGTCTACCTGTTTGAAATAAATAAAAAAAATTCTGGTGATTGATGGAATATTTAAAGGGTTTTACAATATTAAGCAACATATATGTATTGGTTTGTTCATGCCCTCAAGAAACATTTCCCTGATAATTATCCTGGCTACCTCATGTTTTTATATCATGAAGACATAGTTGTTTATTGTTATTGCCTTTTTGTTGTATTAACACACAAAGCAGACACGGCAGCATCTAAAGGGGTTTTAAAAGTATGGACTTGACAGTGGGAGGAACTAGGTAGAACGTGGGTGATCCATGTTGATAGGCACTGGCAGGGGCTACCCAGGTCTTCTAGCACCCTGTGGGAGAATTTTTGGAGCCCCCCCTGTCCTCCCAATCCAACTAGTTCCCCCCACCTTCCCCGCCATACACAGTAACAAAAAAACAACAACACATTGGTCCCTATAGAAAAAAATGAAGAAGGATGGATTTATGTCATTACATTTGTATTCCATGCAGCACACTCCCCTCCAGACTGACACAAGACACCTTGTGTATTTACATCCCCAAATTACCTCATGCAGACCCTCCTGTCCGTCCCTTATGTAGTGTTACACCCCAATGCCCAATACAACATAATGCTCTTATAGGAGAAGGATTGGTGTAATGTAGGTGTGGAGGGCACTAACCACCAGCATCTAATAGACATATCAGCTCATCTTTGAACAAGCAGGCTAACACTGGAGTCACTGATGTGAAATCAGTTACATTTTGAGCAAGTTCATAATTGAAGCATGTGGAAAGGTGAGGGCTTAATGATAGGTAGAGTGAAGGAAAGGGTAGATTACTAAAGTAATTGTTAATGCAGAATGGAGGGGCTTATTATGAAGCAGAGAGGAAGGGTTGGCTGTATTGATGAAGGGGAAGATGTTGCTATAAGTGGAGAGGAGTAGGATTAATTAGATAACGACAATTCTAATTTGACTTACAAAACAGTACGAACACTTTGCATATACTTTCATGCTTCTGACATTCATAGTACAATTCTCTCAAAGTACAAACAGGAAAAATGGGTTCTAGAGAATTTGAATATTCTTTTCTGGGAAGCATACTTGTTGCAATGCATTATATAAAAGTGGCAGTTCACTGAAGAGTAAACAAAGCTAAACTGAGCCTAAATTGAGAAAATGACGATGAAATTGGCAACAACCGTGAAATGGACTTAGCAGACAAGTAGGCACACATAAAGAAACATTCCGGCACTGCTTTTTATGTAGTTGGAAGTTCGTTAAAGCCTGCAAACATTTTTACAGGTGTATTAATATTGTGCATATTTTAGGAGATGACTGCATGCTTTCTGGGCAAATCTGAGGTTGGCAGTGGGGAGATGATTGAAGAGTTAAAAATTTGCCTACTGAGGAAAGAGAAGATGCTACAGGATGCTGTATTTGCTAGGAGCCAGCAAGCTGAAGAGCACATGAGTGAGGTCATGGAACTCCTGACAATGGTGAGGCTATTAAATGCAACCCCCTCTGATAGTACAGTAATATGTTTCAAGATGTTTCAAGAAATGTACTAATGCTTTATACGCCATATTTTAGTTATTGTAGTTAATGTGTACCTGTAGCAATTGCTCATAGAAAGCAGGAGAGAGCGCCCCCCCCCCCCCCATTCACTTTCAGCTACCATTGGCTGCCTGATGCCCAGTCGCAGTCTCTCTTTTCCTTCTTCTACCAGGGTTGTATGCATGTAAAACTAAATTGTTCCCTCATGTCGTATATCTCTGCCTACCAAACAAAAAGAAGTACTCCATCACCATCATAAAAAAGCCTATAGACTTGACTGACAGTAGTATTCTACAAAAGCGTTACAATACAGAAATAAAGTCAAGTCTAACTTATTGACAACTAGAGGTAGTTAACACCTGCCTTACCATTCATTATGTGCGCAGGGGACCTCATTCAGGTCTGGGTGTATCTGCACCCCAAGCCACAAATTACAGATGTCCAGTACTTTGTGCGTGCGCAGGACCCGTTCTGCGCGTGCACGAACGGGCCCTATAACACAGGATGTAAGTCTGATGCTGTTTGCGGATGGGGAGGGGGCAGCGACAGCCTCTGCTGAAAACGGAGGCGTGTCGCCAGCCTTTATGGGAAGGGAAGAGGCCAGGATATCCATAATTAGACGGAGATATCCTGACCTCTTACAAGGATCTGTAACGGCTGGCTTGCACTGTCCAGTGGTGTCGCAGTGATCCGATGCTGCGTCCTAGGTCCGTCCACAGCTCTGATCACTACTGCAGCAGGAGGCGTTTACTTCCAATAGACACCTCCTGCTGCATTTACAGACAGAGCTATCACTGCTTCTTCCATACAGTAATGTATTTCATTTATTGCATATTCATATTATTCTGTGATGTGCTGTCCTCAAATGATCTAAATAATTATATGCCTGTGATAAAATAAATCGCTGTCAGTTTGACACTTTGGGCTTGATTTAGATGCGGTGGGAGTTACTATTGCTGCTGCTTACATGGAAACGGCAGCAATAGCACTAATACTGTTTGTTATTGCAGCAGTTGGCGTCATGCCTCCTGCTTGCATTAGTGATCCGAGCTGTGTCCTAGGACGCAGCATCGGATCATTTGCGGCACCATAAACGGCTCCAACAAAGAGGATCTTCCGGCGCAGATACTGGCCTCGCCACTCTCCTAAACTGGCAACGGCACGCCTCTGTTTTAGGAAACTGAGATGGTTGCCACCCCCTCCCAGCTCCCAAACAGCAGCAGACTGTCAATCACTTACTGCCTGCTGCCGATCTACATCTGACACCACAGAACCGTATTGCACATACGCAGTACGGGGCCGGCACATGCATAAAGTACCAACATTGGTACTTTTGGCATGCTCCACACCTCCAACCACATTTGAATTTGCCCCTCTTTGCCCAGTCCCAAATATAAACTTTTCAGAATTCTTTAAATTAGCACTTTAAAATATTGCCTGGGACAATTTAGGTTGTGCTATCCAATTAACCCTGTCACAGATTTTCCATAACAACTTTATCTGATTTATTGCGATTTATAGTAATGTATGTAACGCTTTCACCTGGAGGTAGTATCCCCTCCTCCCCTCCCCCTTGGGCGGAGTGGGGACGGGGAGATCTTGCCAGTTTGTAGAGGTATTACCAGTACCATAACAACTGAAGCCCTGGTATTCTGTACTGGGGCTCTCCCCATCTCAGTACCCCTGCTGGCGTTATCGCTTACACGGGGCACCTGGATGCTGATGCTTCCATTGCCTTTGGGAGTTGCATCTCGTTTTCTACAAATTCATAACTAAACTAAAATAAATAGGATTCAGGGCTGAACACAATGGTAACCCATCCAGAATGTGTTTCATATATAATTGCCTTGTGTTTTGTATCTTTTTTCCAAAGTTTGTACAGCCACAGTCACACACAGAATATAGGCATGTCGCATATCATTCTAATAAGAATAAGCAGTTTGTGTGTCCTGTTCCTATAGTGAAGCGACTAAGACGAATTATTATGAAAAAAGTTGCACATAAAGACAGTCAACGCTACCCAGTCACACCATGGCATGGTGTGACTAGAAGAGCTGTTTAACATGACTGCAGCAAGAATATAGGAGGACACATCTGTATGACATCAAAATAGCAGGGTACCATGAAAAGCTCTTAGGGGGAATGGCCAATAGTGGTGGACAGCGGCGGCTCCTAACTTTTAAAGGTAAGGGGGCTGCCGCTGCCCATGCTGGAGAGGGAGACATGAGAGCCGGCCCCCGGGCAGCCGAGTCTTGGCGCCTGCGCAGTAGATCTGGCAGGTGCCGGGACCTGCGCATGCACACAAGTGGCAGCTTGAGTGCGCATAAGCATACCCCTGGCTTCTAAAGGATGCATCGGCTGCAGACCATAGAAGCCGGGTAGGGCTGACGATCAGGCAGGAAGTGGCTTCCAACAGGAAGCCAGCTCTCTCCTATTCCCAGTCTTGTCAGGCAGTCCTGGAGGTAGGAAAAGCCTACCAATGAGACTGCCTGTCCTGCAGGTGACTGGCAGGTAGGACTTTCAATAGGAAGTCACTGCCAGTCACAGTGAAGACAGTGCGGTCACGGACTGCATCTTGTTTCACTAACACTGAGCGGGGTGGCAGATTTTACCTGGGGGGTAAGTCCTGCAGCCCATAGGTAAAATCCACCATTAATGGTGGACATACTGTATTTGTACTACTACTCTACTACTACCCCCCCCTCCCCCCCCCCCCCCGGTGTCCATGGAAGACAATAGCAACAACCCACTAACATCTTCCTCTTAGAGGCTAATGATTTTAGTTTGCAAGACTTGTTCTTCATAAACCCGTGCTTGCTGATATTAGTATAGTTTCAATAATACATCCATAGCATAGTGGCTTTTCTTACTTTCATTTCAAATATTTTAGGCAAGACTGCTCCTATGTACAATATATAATTTCCTTGCTGTGCTTTTGTTAGCTGTTCCCCCACCAATTGTATGGTGCTGCTCATGCTAAAAATGACTAGTGGGTGATCTGTTATTGTACCTCAGGTTCCTAACAGTATATGTGGTTGTCATCTGTAATAATAGTTGTATCTATCTATCATAGGGCCTAATTCTGAGTTGATCCCAGCAGCAATTTTGTTAGCAGTTGGGCAAAACCATGTGCACTGCAGGAGGGGCAGATATAACATGTGCAGAGAGAGTTAGATTTGGGTGGGGTGTATTTAAACTGAAATCTAAATTGCAGTGTAAAATTAAAGCAGCCAGTATTTACCCTGCACAGAAACACTATAACCCACCCAAATTTAACTCTCCCTGCAAATGTTATATCTGCTCCCCCTGCAGTGCACATGGTTTTGCCCAATTGCTAACAAACTTGCTGCTGCGATCAACTCAGAATTACCCCCATAGTATTACTAGTCTGTTATTTTTTCTGTGTAAGGCGCAATGTAATGGTATGTTTGGGTAGTTGTGTCACAATGCTTTTTCAAATAAGTTTCTATTACTTTGTATTTGCAGATCTCTTCAGAGAAAATGGATCAAACCATAATTTGTCAGAACTGCTCAGTAAAAGAACAGCAAAGCCCTGCTAGTGTGAGTCAGTCTGTGGAACATTTGACTCATTTTATCCATCTCCAAAAATTTCTGCAGGAGAAGGAGAAAATAATTCAGGTAGTTTTGTCTTAACTATGTCTGACATCAATTTCTAAAGATGATTTAGAGCAGATGGTAAAACTTAATACTCCCCAATGCTTCTCTGCAAATATAATTTCTTTGGTGAACAAGGGCAAGACTTTAACCCCTTTGGAGTTGTTTCATTGCCCACGGGCGGGATGTGCAACGAGAAAATGTGATAAAAACCCTGTTTTCTGGGTTTTACCGCATTTCCCGTATGTACCAATACCGGGAAGCCATGTTTCCGGTCCGCAAAAGCTGGCATTACCCTTTGGAAGCCTATGGACTTCTTTTCGCATCGGTGCTGCCAGAGGGATCCGATTGGATCCCTCCCAGCATCCCCCGCTGCCTTTGCATCAGTATGCGCATGTGCAGACGGACTCCCGGGTCATAAACCTGGAAGTCCAGGGACCGGTGGCTATTGCAAAGGACAGCTCTTATCGGGTATGTTAGTACATATGCGATTAGTATCGGCATGGTAAGTGGCTGGATGTACCGCAAGATGTACGGGATGTTTTAGACCAACATACATATTTCTCTGACGTCCTAGTGGATGCTGGGGACTCCGTCAGGACCATGGGGAATAGCGGCTCCGCAGGAGACAGGGCACAAAATTTTAAAGTTTGACCACTAGGTGGTGTGTACTGGCTCCTCCCCCTATGACCCTCCTCCAAGCCTCAGTTAGGTTTTTGTGCCCATCCGAGCAGGGTGCAATCTAGGTGGCTCTCATAAAGAGCTGCTTAGAGTAAAAGTTTTGATAGTTTTATTATTTTCAGTGAGTCCTGCTGGCAACAGGCTCACTGCAACGAGGGACCTAGGGGAGAAGAAGTGAACTCACCTGCGTGCAGGATGGATTTTCTTCTTAGGCTACTGGACACTAGCTCCAGAGGGACGATCACAGGTACAGCCTGGATGGGTCACCGGAGCCGCGCCGCCGACCCCCTTGCAGATGCCGAAGTAAGAAGAGGTCCAGAAACCGGCGGCTGAAGGCTTTTCAGTCTTCATGAGGTAGCGCACAGCACTGCAGCTGTGCGCCATTGCGCTCAGGCACACTTCACACCGGCGGTCACTGAGGGTGCAGGGCGCTGGGGGGGGCGCCCTGGGCAGCAATGTTAATACCTTTCTGGCTAAAAAGAATACATCACATATAGTCCATGAGGCTATATGGATGTATTTCACCCCTGCCAGGTCTCAGAAAAACCGGGAGAAGAGCCCGCCGGAATAGGGGGCGGGGCCTATCTCCTCAGCACACAGCGCCATTTTCCTACACTGCTCCGCTGCTAGGAAGGCTCCCAGGCTCTCCCCTGCACTGCACTACAGAAACAGGGTAAAAAACAGAGAGGGGGGGCATTTTTTGGCGATATTATATATATTTAAGCAGCTATAAGGAAACAACACTTATATAAGGTTGTTCCTATATAATTATAGCGCTTTGGTGTGTGCTGGCAAACTCTCCCTCTGTCTCCCCAAAGGGCTAGTGGGGTCCTGTCTTCTATCAGAGCATTCCCTGTGTGTCTGCTGTGTGTCGGTACGTGTGTGTCGACATGTATGAGGACGATGTTGGTGTGGAGGCGGAGCAATTGCCGGTAATGGTGATGTCACCCCCTAGGGAGTCGACACCGGAATGGATGGCTTTGTTTATGGAATTACGTGATAATGTCAGCACGCTGCAAAAGTCGGTTGACGACATGAGACGACCGGCAAACCAGTTAGTACCTGTACAGGCGTCTCAAACACTGTCAGGGGCTGTAAAACGCCCTTTGCCTCAGTCGGTCGACACAGACCCAGACACGGACACCGAATCTAGTGTCGACGGTGAAGAAACGAACGTATTTTCCAGTAGGGCCACACGTTATATGATCACGGCAATGAAGGAGGCTTTGCATATCTCTGATACTGCAAGTACCACAAAAAGGGGTATTATGTGGGGTCTGAAAAAACTACCTGTAGTTTTTCCTGAATCAGAGGAATTGAATGACGTGTGTGATGAAGCGTGGGTTACCCCTGATAAAAAACTGCTAATTTCAAAGAAGTTATTGGCGTTATACCCTTTCCCGCCAGAGGTTAGGGCGCGCTGGGAAACACCCCCTAGGGTGGACAAGGCGCTCACACGTTTATCCAAACAAGTGGCGTTACCGTCTCCTGATACGGCCGCCCTCAAGGATCCAGCTGATAGGAGGCTGGAAAATACTCTAAAAAGTATATACACACATACTGGTGTTATACTGCGACCAGCAATCGCCTCAGCCTGGATGTGCAGTGCTGGGGTGGCTTGGTCGGATTCCCTGACTGAAAATATTGATACCCTGGATAGGGACAGTATTTTATTGACTATAGAGCAATTAAAGGATGCATTCCTTTATATGCGAGATGCACAGAGGGATATCTGCACTCTGGCATCAAGAGTAAGTGCGATGTCCATATCTGCCAGAAGAAGTCTATGGTCAGGCGATGCGGATTCCAAACGGCATATGGAAGTATTGCCGTATAAAGGGGAGGAATTATTTGGGGTCGGTCTATCGGATTTGGTAGCCACGGCAACAGCCGGGAAGTCCACCTTTTTACCTCAAGTCCCCTCCCAGCAGAAAAAGACGCAGTCTTTTCAGCCGCAGTCCTTTCGTTCCTATAAGAACAAGCGAGCAAAAGGACATTCATATTTGCCCCGAGGCAAAGGAAAGGGTAAGAGACTGCAGCAAGCAGCCCCTTCCCAGGAGCAGAAGTCCTCCCCGGCTTCTGCAAAGGCCTCAGCATGACGCTGGGACCTTACAAGCGGACTCAGGGGCGGTGGGGGGTCGCCTCAAGAATTTCAGCGCACAGTGGGCTCACTCGCAGGTGGACCCCTGGATCCTGCAGGTAGTATCTCAGGGTTACAGGTTGGAATTCGAGAAGTCTCCCCCTCGCCGGTTCCTAAAATCTGCTTTGCCAACGTCTCCCTCAGACAGGGCGACGGTATTGGAAGCCATTCACAAGCTGTATTCTCAGCAGGTGATAATCAAGGTACCCCTTCTACAACAGGGAAAGGGGTATTACTCCACGCTATTTGTGGTACCGAAGCCGGACGGCTCGGTAAGACCTATTCTAAATCTGAAATCTCTGAACCTGTACATACAAAAATTCAAGTTCAAGATGGAGTCACTCAGAGCAGTGATAGCGAATCTGGAAGAAGGGGATTTTATGGTGTCCTTGGACATCAAGGATGCTTACCTTCATGTCCCAATTTGCCCTTCACACCAAGGGTACCTCAGGTTCGTGGTACAAAACTGTCATTATCAGTTTCAGACGCTGCCGTTTGGATTGTCCACGGCACCCAGGGTCTTTACCAAGGTAATGGCCGAAATGATGATCCTTCTTCGAAGAGAAGGCGTATTAATTATCCCTTACTTGGACGATCTCACGATAAGGGCAAGATCCAGAGAACAGCTGGAGGTCGGAGTAGCACTAACTCAAGTAGTGCTCCAACAGCACGGGTGGATTCTGAATTTTCCAAAATCCCAACTGATCCCGACGACACGTCTGCTGTTCCTAGGGATGATTCTGGACACTGTTCAGAAAAAGGTATTTCTTCCGGAGGAGAAAGCCAGGGAGTTATCCGAACTCGTCAGGAACCTCCTAAAACCAGGGACAGTGTCTGTGCATCAATGCACAAGAGTCCTGGGAAAAATGGTGGCTTCTTACGAAGCGATTCCATTCGGCAGATTCCATGCACAAATTTTTCAGTGGTATCTGCTAGACAAATGGTCCGGATCGCATTTGCAGATGCATCAGCGGATAAAATTGTCGACAAGGACAAGGGTCTCTCTGCTATGGTGGTTGCAGAGTGCTCATCTGTTAGAGGGCCGCAGATTCGGCATACAGAACTGGGTCCTAGTGACCACGGATGCCAGCCTGAGAGGCTGGGGAGCGGTCACACAAGGAAGAAACTTCCAGGGCGTGTGGTCAAGCCTGGAAACGTTTCTTCACATAAATATACTGGAACTAAGAGCAATCTACAATGCTCTAAGCCTGGCAAACCCTCTGCTTCAGGGTCAGCCGGTGTTGATCCAGTCGGACAACATCACGGCAGTCGCCCACGTAAACAGACAGGGCGGCACAAGAAGCAGGAGGGCAATGGCAGAGGCTGCAAGGATTCTTCGCTGGGCGGAAAATCATGTGATAGCACTGTCAGCAGTGTTCATCCCGGGAGTGGACAACTGGGAAGCAGACTTCCTCAGCAGACACGATCTTCACCCGGGAGAGTGGGGACTTCATCCAGAAGTCTTCCACATGATTGTAGTCCATTGGGAAAGACCAATGGTGGACATGATGGCGTCCCGCCTCAACAAAAAACTGGACAGGTATTGCGCCAGGTCAAGAGACCCTCAGGCAATAGCTGTGGACGCTCTGGTAACACCATGGGTGTACCAGTCAGTGTATGTGTTTCCTCCTCTGCCTCTCATACCCAAGGTACTGAGAATTATATGGCAAAGGGGAGTAAGAACGATACTAGTGGCTCCGGACTGGCCAAGAAGGACTTGGTACCCGGAACTTCAGGAGATGCTCACGGAAGATCCGTGGCCTCTACCTCTAAGAAGGGATCTGCTTCAGCAGGGACCGTGTCTATTCCAAGACTTACCGCGGCTGCGTTTGACGGCATGGCGGTTGAACGCCGGATCCTAAGGGAAAAAGGCATTCTGGAAGAGGTCATCCCTACCCTGGTCAAAGCCAGGAAGGAGGTGACTGCACAACATTATCACCGCATTTGGAGAAAATATGTTGCATGGTGTGAGGCCAGGAAGGCCCCGACAGAGGAATTTCAACTGGGTCGATTCCTACATTTCCTGCAAACAGGATTATCTATGGGCCTCAAATTAGGGTCCATTAAGGTTCAAATTTCGGCCCTGTCGATTTTCTTCCAGAAAGAATTGGCTTCAGTTCCGTGGGATCTCAATGTAGTTTTGGATTTTCTCAAATCCCATTGGTTTGAGCCACTCAAATCGGTAGATTTGAAATATCTTACATGGAAAGTAACCATGCTACTGGCCCTGGCTTCAGCCAGGAGAGTGTCGGAATTGGCGGCTTTATCGTATAAAAGCCCATATCTGATTTTCCATTCGGACAGGGCAGAATTGAGGACGCGTCCTCATTTTCTGCCTAAGGTGGTATCAGCGTTTCACCTGAACCAGCCTATTGTGGTGCCTGCGGCTACTAGCGATTTGGAGGATTCCAAGTTGCTGGACGTTGTCAGAGCATTGAAAATATATATTTCAAGGACGGCTGGAATCAGAAAATCTGACTCGCTGTTTATACTGTATGCACCCAACAAGCTGGGTGCTCCTGCTTCTAAGCAGACGATTGCTCGTTGGATTTGTAGCACAATTCAACTGGCACATTCTGTGGCAGGCCTGCCACAGCCTAAATCTGTCAATGCCCACTCCACAAGGAAGGTGGGCTCATCTTGGGCGGCTGCCCGAGGGGTCTCGGCATTACAACTCTGCCGAGCAGCTACGTGGTCAGGGGAGAACACGTTTGTAAAATTCTACAAATTTGATACCCTGGCTAAGGAGGACCTGGAGTTCTCTCATTCGGTGCTGCAGAGTCATCCGCACTCTCCCGCCCGTTTGGGAGCTTTGGTATAATCCCCATGGTCCTGACGGAGTCCCCAGCATCCACTAGGACGTCAGAGAAAATAAGAATTTACTCACCGGTAATTCTATTTCTCATAGTCCGTAGTGGATGCTGGGCGCCCATCCCAAGTGCGGATTGTCTGCAATACTTGTACATAGTTATTGTTACAAAAAAATCGGGTTGTTTATTGTTGTGAGCCATCTGTTCAGAGGCTCCTACGTTATCATACTGTTAACTGGGTTCAGATCACAGGTTGTACGGTGTGATTGGTGTGGCTGGTATGAGTCTTACCCGGGATTCAAAATCCTTCCTTATTGTGTACGCTCGTCCGGGCACAGTATCCTAACTGAGGCTTGGAGGAGGGTCATAGGGGGAGGAGCCAGTACACACCACCTAGTGGTCAAACTTTTAAATTTTGTGCCCTGTCTCCTGCGGAGCCGCTATTCCCCATGGTCCTGACGGAGTCCCCAGCATCCACTACGGACTACGAGAAATAGAATTACCGGTGAGTAAATTCTTATTTTTTATGCATTTTTTGTAATCCCAAAATTGATGCGTTTATTTCTCATACGTCCTAGAGAATGCTGGGGATAGACGGGATCCGCAGGAGACATTGGCACTTTAAGACTTTAAAAGGGGTGTGAACTGGTTACTCCCTCTATGCCCCTCCTCCAGACTCCAGTTATAGGAACTGTGCCCAGGGAGACGGACATTTCGAGGAAAAGGATTTATTTAATTTTTAAAACTAAGGTGAGATACATACCAGCTCACACCTCAAACACACCGTACAACATGGCATTTAACAACAACGCATGCAACGGCATGACCAACATCAGCCACAGACTGACTGAACTTAACTCAACAGTTAGATTCTGTGCCCAGTGAGACTGGATGCACACTGAGGAGCTCTCCAGAGTTTCTCAGAAAAAATACTTTTTGTTAGGTTTATTATTTTCAGGGAGACCTGCTGGCAACAGGCTCCCTGCATCGTGGGTCTGAGGGGAGAGAAGCAGACCTACTTCTGTGAGTTTCAGGGCTCTGCTTCTTAGGCTACTGGACACCATTACCTCCAGAGGGTCTGATCGCTAGGTACGCCTAGATGCTCGTTCCCGGAGCTACGCTGTCAACCCCCTTGCAGAGCCAGAAGTCAGAAGCCGGGTGAGTAGAAGAAGATCAGAAGACTTCAGTGACGGCAGAAGATTTCAGTGACTGCTTTTGAGGTACCGCGCTCCCACATACAAAACGGCACTGCAGGGCGCAGGGGGGGGGGGGGTCGCCCTGGGCATAAGACCTCAATAGCAACTGGCACAAGAGTATACAGTGCACTAAATACAGACCCCCGCCAGTATAAATATATAAAAATAAGTGGGACTGAAGCACGCCATTAAGGAGGCGTGGCTTAGCCCTCACAGCTCTGACCAGCGCCATTTTCTCTTCACAGCTGCAGAGATGCTGAGCCTGGCCTCCCACGCTACTGTACAAGTAACAGGGTGCAAAACGGGGGAAGGGGGCACAAGTGATTTGGTGCTATTTTATTGAATTTAAAAGCACTAACAGGTCTGGGCAGTATATTACACGCTTCAGAACCGGGATAGGCGCTGGGTTGTGAGCTGGCAGAACTCCCTCTGTGTTTCTCTAACAGGCTTTGCTGTGGGTCTGTCCCCTATAGTGTGGTTGTGGGTGTCGGTACGCATGTGTCGACATGTCTGAGGCTGAGTGCTCTTCCCAGGAGGAGGCTGGAGTGGAGACAGAAAAGGCTGTGTCGGCACCACCGATGGCTGATTGGGTAAATATGTTGAGTGTTTTGAATGCAAATGTGGCTCGGTTGACTAAGAGATTAGATGAATCTGAGTCTAAGAACCAGACATGGAGGAAATCCATGGAGGATGCATTGTCGCAAGCTCAGACCCCTTCGGGGTCACAGAAACGTGCATTTACCCAGATAGCAGATACAGATACCGACACGGACTCTGATTCCAGTGTCGACTATAGTGATGCCAGATTGAATCCTAAACTGGCTAAGAGCATTCAGTACATGATTGTGGCGATAAAAGACGTATTACATATCACGGAGGACCCTGCTGTTCCTGATACAAGGGTCTGTATGTTTAAAGGAAAGAAACCTGAGGTAACGTTACCTCCCTCTCATGAACTGAACGCCCTTTTTGAAAAGGCTTGGGAAAATCCTGACAAGAAGGTACAGGTTCCCAATAGAATTCCGGTGGCATATCCGTTCCCCTCTGGGGACAGAGAAAAGTTGGTGTCAACCCCCACGGTGGACAAAGCTCTATCGCGTCTGTCCAAAAAGGTAGCGCTTCCGTCTCCTGACACGGCAGCCCTAAAGGATCCTGCGGATTGTAAGCAGGAAAATACACTAAAATACATTTATGTCACTACAGGTTCGCTGCTCAGGCCTGCCGTTGCTTCGGCATGGGTGAGTAGCGCTATTGAAAAGTGGGCAGATAACTTGTCATCTGAGATAGATACCCTGGACCGGGATAGCGTGCTTAAGACTCTGGGTCATATCAGGGACGCTGCAGCATATTTAAAAGAAGCTGCAAGGGATATTGGCCTTTTGGGATCAAGGGCCAATGCCATGGCAGTCTCGGCTAGGAGGGCATTGTGGATTCATCAATGGAATGCTGATGCTGACTCTAAGAAGACTATAGAGTCTCTACCGTTGAACGGTAGTGTCTTGTTTGGTGACGGCCTCACTGACCTGGTATCTACGGCTAACGCGGTTAAGTCATAATTTTTACCTTATGTTCCTGCACAACAAAAGAAAACGCCCCACTATCAGATGCAGTCCTTTCGGCCCAATAAATAGAAAAAAGGACGAGGGTCACAGGGGAAAAAGGTCACAGGCTGTGGCAAGTTCCCAAGAACAGAAGTCCTCTCCGGCTTCTACCAAATCCACCGCATGACGCTGGGGCTCCTCTGCGGGAGTCCGCACCGGTGGGGGCACGTCTCAAACTCTTCAGTCAGGTCTGGGTTCACTCGGCCCTGGATCGTTAGAGTTTCAAGACGTGCCCCCTCGCCGATTTTTCAAATCGGCCTTGCCAGCTTCTCTTCCAGAAAGGGAGGTAGTATGTGCTGCAATACTAAAGCTGTGTCAAAATCAAGTCATTGTTATGGTACCCCCGTCACAACAGGGGGAAGGATTTTATTTTAGCCTGTTCGTGATCCCGAAGCCGGATGGCTCAGTCAGACCGATTCTGAACCTAAAATCCCTCAATTTCTATCTAAAAAAATTCAAATTCAAGATGGAATCTCTCCGAGCAGTGATCTCCAGTCTGGAGGAGGGGGATTTTATGGTGTCGGTCGACATAAAGGATGCCTACTTACACGTCCCCATATATCGTCCACATCAGGCTTACCTGAGGTTTGCTGTTCAGGATTGTCATTACCAATTTCAGACGTTGCCATTTGGTCTGCCCACGGCTCCGAGGATTTTCACCAAGGTTATGGCGGAAATGATGGTTCTCCTGCGCAAGCAGGGTATCACAATTATCCCATACTTGGACGATCTCCTCATAAAGGCGAAATCCAAGGAGCAATTGCTGAAAAACGTTGCGCTCTCACTGACGATTCTGCAACAACATGGTTGGCTCCTAAACTTGCCAAAATCACAGTTGGTTCTGACAACATGGCTGTCGTTCCTGGGTATGATTCTGGATACAGAATTACAGAGAGTGTTTTTTCCAGAGGAAAAAGTTCTGGAAATACAGAACATGGTGAAACAGATTCTGAAACCGGCAAGAGTGTCGATTCTTCAATGCAATCGGTTGCTGGGGAAGATTGTGGCGGCCTACGAGGCCATTCAGTTTGGCAGGTTCCATGCCAGAGTGTTTCAGTGGGACCTGTTGGACAAGTGGTCCGGGTTTCACCTGGACATGCACTGGAAAATAATCCTATCTTCCAGGACCAGATCTCCCTTCTGTGGTGGCTGCACGGTTCTCACCTCCTGGAGGGACGCAGGTTCGAGATTCAGGATTGGATCCTGGTGACCACAGATGCAAGTCTCCAAGGCTGGGGAGCAGTCACACAAGGGAGAAATTTTCAGGGAAAATGGTCAAGCCAGGAAGCTTCTCTGCACATAAACATTCTGGAATTAAGGGCCATTTACAACGGCATTCTGCAAGCGGAACATCTTCTTCGCGGTCTGCCCGTCTTGATTCAGTCAGACAACATAACCACAGTGGCGTACATAAACCGCCAGGGCGGAAAAAAGAGCAGAGCGGCGATGGCGGAGGCCACGAAAGTTCTTTGCTGGGCGGAGAGACATGCAAGTGCTCTGTCAGCAGTCTTCATTCCAGGAGTGGACAACTGGGAAGCAGACTTCCTCAGCATCACGATCTCCATCCAGGAGAGTGGGGTCTTCATCAAGAGGTCTTTGCAGAAGTGACAAGTCGTTGGCGAATTCCTCAAATAGACATGATGGCGTCTCGCCTCAACAAGAAACTTCCAAGATATTGTTCCAGGTCGAGGGACCCTCAAGCAATAGCGGTGGACGCCCTAGTGACACCGTGGGTGTTTCCGTCGGTCTATGTGTTCCCTCCACTTCCACTCATTCCAAAAGTGATAAAGATTATAAGAAGAACAAGGGTTCAGGTGATACTCATTGTTCCAGACTGGCCAAAGAGGGCCTGGTATACAGATCTTCAGGAGTTGCTCATAGAAGATCCCTGGCCTCTTCCTCTACGGGAGGACCTGTTCCAACAAGGGCCGTGCGTGTATCAAGACTTACCACGGCTGCGTTTGACGCCATGGCGGTTGAACGCCAAATCCTAGCCCGAAAGGGTATTCCCAGTGAAGTCATTCCCACACTTCTTCAGGCTAGAAAAGAAGTAACGTCAAAGTATTTGGAGGAAATATGTGTCTTGGTGTGAATCCAAGAAGCCTCCTACGGAGGATTTTTAGCTGGGGCGTTTGCTCCATTTTTTGCAAGCAGGTGTGGATGCGGGCCTAAAGTTGGGCTCCATTAAAGTACAAATTTCGGCCTTATCAATTTTCTTTCAGAAAGAATTGGCCTCCCTTCCAGAAGTTCAGACCTTCGTGAAAGGCGTGCTACACATCCAACCTCCATTTGTGCCCCCTGTGGCACCGTGGGATCTTAATGCGGTATTGCAGTTCCTGCAATTTCATTGGTTTGAACCTTTACGTAAGGTTGAGTTAAAATTCCTTACTTGGAAAGTAGTCATGTTGTTGGCCTTGGCATCCGCAAGGCGGGTATCTGAATTGGCAGCTTTGTCTCACAAAAGCCCCTATTTAATCTTCCATGCTGATAGAGCGGAGTTGAGAACTCGTTAGCAATTTCTGCCAAAAGTGGTTTCATCATTTCACGTAAACCAACCTATTGTGGTGCCAGTGGCTACTGATGCCTTGGCGGAATCGAAGTCTCTCGATGTGGTGAGAGCTTTGAAAATCTATGTCGTCAGAACGGCTCAAATTAGGAAAACAGAGGCTCTGTTTGTCCTGTGGGCTCCCAACAAGATTGGGGCTCCTGATTCCAAGCAGACTATTGCGCGCTGGATCTGTAATACGATTCAGCAGGCTCATTCTATGGCAGGATTGCCATTACCGAAATCGGTGAAAGCCCATTCTACCAGAAAGGTGGGCTCATCCTGGACGGCTGCCCGAGTAGTCTCGGCATTACAGCTTTGCCGATCTGCTACTTGGTCGGGGTCAAACACCTTTGCAAAGTTTTACAAGTTTGATACCCTGGTTGAGGAGGACCTCTTGTTTGGTCAGTCGGTGCTGCAGAGTCATCTGCACTCTCCCGCCCATTCTAGAGCTTTGGTATAAACCCCATGGTTCTTGAAGCATCCCCAGCATCCTCTAGGATGTATGAGAAAATAGGATTTTAATACCTACCGGTAAATCCTTTTCTCTTAGTCCGTAGAGGATGCTGGGCGCCCGTCCCAGTGCTGGCTGTTTCTGCAGTTTGGTTATGGTTATACTCATGTTGAGTTAAGTTCAGTCAGTCTGTGGCTGATGTTGGTCATGCCGTTGCATGCGTTGTTGTTAAATGCCATGTTTTATGGTGTGTTTGAGGTGTGAGCTGGTATGTATCTCACCTTAGTTTTAATAATTAAATAAATCCTTTTCCTCGAAATGTCCGTCTCCCTGGGCATAGTTCCTATAACTGGAGTCTGGAGGAGGGGCATAGAGGGAGTAACCAGTTCACACCCCTTTTAAAGTCTTAAAGTGCCAATGTCTCCTGCGGATCCCCATGGTTCTTGAAGCATCCCCAGTATCCTCTACGGACTAAGAGAAAAGGATTTACCGGTAGGTATTAAAATCCTATTATTTTGTACAAATCTTCACTATTATATTAAAATATTGTGGTTAATAGGCCCTGTAACAATCTATAACCATAACTAATTCATAATCACTGTTGCCAACCACTCGCACATGCTATAAAGTCATACTCTTCACTAATTAAAACTGTTTAAGCATATAAATAAGTTGCTATAACGTAATATAATGTAATGTAATAATAAAAAATATTATTTACAAAAAATGACCCTGAGCCCCTTTTTACCAGTGGTTAGTAACATTTAGTATATATTTGGTTATTGGGTATATCGGCTATTCAATTATTATAATAATATAACTGCAGTATCATATGATAGGCATTAGTTTAGAGCACAGGTTCTCAAACTCGGTCCTCAGGACCCCACACGGTGCATGTTTTGCAGGTCTCTTCACAGAATCACACGTGACATAATTAGCTCCACCTGTGGGCCTTTTAAATGTGTCAGTGAGTAATTAATACACCTGTGCACCTGCTGGGTTACCTGCAAAACATGCACTGTGTGGGGTCCTGAGGACCGAGTTTGAGAACCACTGGTTTAGAGCAATTACTGTATGTCTACAGTGTAACAATTTTATTTTGTTTAGGATCTTACTAACATTGACAAGATTTAACACTAGTCCACACTAGACGATTTTGTAAGCGATATCGCTCATTTTGACCCTCCTGAGCGATATCTTTTACCATATCGCTCCCAGTGTGTATGATGCTGGCGATGGCCGATGCGCACTCCCGGGGGTCATTAAAGACACCATCTGTCGTCTGTACATGCAGCTCACTATAACAATATCGTCAGATGCTGCATGTTCGGGCCGGCCGCGGTATGACATCACTCTGCGATATCGCTAGCGATATTGCACAGTGTGTATGCACACTGTAGGCATTCCATCCCAGGAGGGGAAACACTAGGCGATATCACTCCTGGAACGAATTGCCTAGTGTGTACGGAGTTTTAGATGGAATTACTGTATAAGGCGGAATGTATATTATTCATAACTTTTCTTCTATTACCTACATTAGAACTTGGTAGGCATCAAGACTACCATTATTATATATTTTTGCAACAATTGTGTTATTTACAGAACAGCTAATCCTTAGATCTGCATAGAGACTGATCATTTTAAAGCTTCTTATCACCTATTTTTAAGTCACAATATTAGCAAGTGGAACATAGGAGTTCAAACACCTGAGTGAAAATCTTAGGGGGTAATTCAGATCTGATCAAAGCTGTGCGTTTTCGCACAGCAGGCGATCAGATCCGAACTGCACATGCGTATGCACCACAATGCGCAGGCGCAACAGATAGCTGCAAAAGGGATCGCCGGACAGCAACTGGTTTGTGTGAAGGATCCGATCGCACGGGCATTTGCAAGGAGATTGACTGGAAGAGGTCGTTTGTGGGTGGCAACTGACCTTTTCAAGGAGTTGTCTGGAAAAACGCAGGCATGTGCAAGCGTTTGAAGGGAGGGTGTCTGACGCCAAATCTGGTCCCGAACAGGCTGAAGTGATCGCAGCGGCTGAGTAAGTCCTGGGCTGCGCAGAGACTGCACAAACTCAGTTTGTGCAGCTCTGCTACACATGCGATCGCACACTTGCACAGCAAAAATACACTCCCCCTGTAATGCGGCGACTATCTGATCGCAGGACTGCAAAAATCACTGCACAGCGATCAGATCTGAATTACCCCCTTAGTTTTGACATATCATTTACCAAACAGTCATACCTTATGTATGAAACAATTATATATGTATTAAAGAGGAGATTACTGAAAATACAGTATATCTGTTTTTAAGGCATTTACACAGAACCACTCTATCCACCCTATGTCCATCTGCATGAAATTGGAAGATCAGCGTGCAAAGGGTAAGTTCCTTCTACTGCAATTCTCTGTACTCACTTGTTTGCCAGTCCATATCCTGCTGTAGCAGAAGGAGGTGGTAGCCTTGTCCTGCTTTTGTTACAGATACACCGTACACATGTGTTTATCACGTGTGGAATGAATCACAGATTACTTACTTGACATACCTGATGTCTTCATGAGAGTCCGTTTTTTTTGTTTCTCTATAGAAGAACAAACTTCATACTCAAATAATACTCACCATTTGCCTGGTCTGAATAACCTCCTTGTGATTCTCTATCACCTTACGTAACTCACAATGACATTCTCATCTAGTTTAATTGAACTTGTCTTATGTTACGCTTGTTCTTCTGTAGACTTCCCCCTCCAAAACCCTTGTTACCCACAAATTACACATTATATATGTAGTGAATGTTCACATTTGATAGGGTTTTAAATACTGTAATTGTCCTTTTGCTTTTCAACAAATCATTTGTGATGATAAAAAACCCAGACTTGGGCTCGTGTTTAGGAGGATGCATTTTGAAAAACACAGGAATAAAATTCACCCCGAAAAAAAAAAGACGCATTTCCAATGCTGAGAAGTCCCATGAGTCTGGTATCCATGGACATATGCTTTAAAACACACACAGAAAGGGGTTATTTCAAACAAGAGACTTACCCAGAAGGGGTGAGATATCAGGGTAAGGTGAGCTTCTCACTGACTTATATGCAGATTTTAATGATGAAGTAGGGTGATCTGGACCTATTGCAGCTTCTGAGACTAGAGGAAGTGGGCCTCAGCTGACCAGACTAATATGTAATTGTGTCTCTTTGACAGCACCGCTAAGTAGGGTATCACGCTGAGATATACAGATATATGTATGTATCATTCACACAGCTCCATAGCTGTCCAGAATACACTATTTGTAAATTGTACACATTGGATAATCTGCTAGGAAACTTGCTGTAAATAAAATTAGCTCAATACAGGTTGAGTATCCCTTATCCAAAAAGCTTGGGACCAGACGTATTTTGGATAACGGATTTTTCCGTATTTTGGAATATTTGCATACTATAATGAGATATCATTGCTATGGGAACCAAGTCTAAACACAGAATGCATTTATGATTCCTATACACCTTATACACACAGCCTGAAGGTAATTTTAGCCAATATTTTTAATAACTTTGTGCATTAAACAAAGTGTGTGTACATTCACACAATTAATTTATGTTTCATATACACCTTATACACACAGCCTAAAGGTCATTTAATACAATATTTTTAATAACTTTGTGTATTAAACAAAGTTTGTGTACACTGAGCCATCAGAAAACAAAGGTTTCACTATCTCACTCTCACTCAAATAATTCCGTATTTCGGAATATTCCGTATTTTGGAATATTTGGATATGGGATACTCAACCTGTAAGTCACTTAATTGTTATTATGTAATGAATTTTTAACATTTAAAATATTATGTCATAAAAATTACAATTCTTAGTGATTACTTAAAATCTGTTCTTTCAATGAAGTCTGTCAAAGCACTGAATATGTAAATAATGTTTCCCTTTTAGTATTAAACTCAAATCCTATTAAGAGTATTTAAGTGTATTTATATGTGTTTAAAGGTGAGGAAAATGAACAAACACAACTGCTTAAGAGTGATCTTACTAAAGCCAAAGAAGACCTTAGACTTGTGATGAGAAAAATGAGAGAGTATCAGGTAATTCTATGGGGAGAATCTAATTAGCTGCATTGGGAGATTCAATTAGCGGGGTTTAGCTTCCTTCGTTAAACTACAGTGGTGGAATTTTCCAGGCTTCTTCAGGATTTGCGAGGAAGAGTCTACAAGGTAATGTGCAGGGGAAAGCCCATTGATTCTGGAGTTTACATGGAATCAGTGGGTTTGTTTGCATTGACCCCTGATTTATCATGCAGTGAAAATGCTATTTATTTGAATAGCTTTTGCCTGCGCTGCAGCCAATTAGATTCTACCCTCTACAGTATGTACCATTTGTATAAAGGTGGTCATTCCGAGTTGTTCGCTCGCAAGCTGCTTTTAGCAGCTTTGCACACGCTAAGCCGCCGCCTACTGGGAGTGAATCTTAGCTTATCAAAATTGCGAACGAAAGATTAGCAAAATTGCGAATAGACACTTCTTAGCAGTTTCTGAGTAGCTTCAAACTTACTCGGCATCTGCGATCAGTTCAGTGCTTGTCGTTCCTGGTTTGACGTCATAAACACACCCAGCGTTCGCCCAGACACTCCTCCGTTTCTCCAGCCACTCACGCGTTTTTCCCAGAAACGGTAGCGTTTTTTCACACACACCCATAAAAGGGCCTGTTTCCGCCTAGAAACACCCACTTCCTGTCAATCACACTACGATCACCAGAACGAAGAAAAAACCTCGTAATGCCGTGAGTAAAATACCTAACTACATAGCAAATTTACTTGGCGCAGTCGCAGTGCGAACATTGCGCATGCGCAGTTAGTGGAAAATCGCTGCGATGCAAAGAAAAATACCGAGCGAACAACTCGGAATGACCCCCAAAGTGCTGTAAAGGAATTGTTTTGTTTAAAAAGCTTCACCTGCACACTATACAGTCAACGTTGTTCTCGGTGATAACAGTCCTTAAACTGATATGACAGAAGTCTGCACTAATTCTGAGTTGCATACAAAGTGTCTGTAGTTGCGGGCAGTCGTGTTAGCCTGATTTACTTTTTTATACTAATGCGAGGATCTGTCCAACTAATGTGGGTTATTACGTGCATGTAAGCGAAACCCAGGCCGACCATTGATTTTACATAGCTGGTCACATTAGTATCTGCACTTGCACCGGCACCATGCTAGATGCAATAGATATTTTACAGGCTTTCCTTCCCCATACGCATGATTCACAATCGTGCAGAGTTTTGATACATTCCCATAAGTCAGGGTGGTTATGTGCGATTGCTTTGTCACTGGCCAGTCCACTCCCCAAAATGACCTACAGTATTTCACAGAAAGTTATATCTGGCTAGTTACATCTGACTTAAGATAGGACAGACATACAACTAGATGCATACATTTACATAAAAGCATGCACTGTATGCAAAAACTCACCATTTGAATTGGTTAAGAGAGATCTGTGCGACTCAGAATCAGCCCTATCATATGTATCTTACACTATGTACACCCGTTTATTTGTTTTAAAAATAAGATTTTAAACCTACCGGTAAATCTTTTTCTCCTAGTCCGTAGAGGATGCTGGGGACTCCGAAAGGACCATGGGGAACAGACAGGCACCGCAGGAGACATGGGCACCAAAAAGAACTTTAGATATGGGTGTGCACTGGCTCCTCCCTCTATGCCCCTCCTCCAGACCTCAGTTAGAGAAACTGTGCCCAGAGGAGACGGACAGTACGAGGAAAGGATTTATGTTAATCTAAGGGCAAGACTCATACCAGCACACGCCATCCACACCGTATAACATGGTTATACGAACCAGTCAACAGTATGAAACAAAACAGCATCAGCCCGAGACTGATCAAAACTGTAAGATAACCCTTATGTAAGCAGAACTATATACAAGTCTTGCAGAATTCAGTCCGCACTGGGACGAGCGCCCAGCATCCTCTACGGACTAAGAGAAAAAGATTTACCGGTAGGTTTAAAATCTTATTTTCTCTTACGTCCTAGAGGATGCTGGGGACTCCGTAAAGACCATGGGTATTATACCAAAGCTCCAAAACGGGCGGGAGAGTGCGGATGACTCTACAGCACCGATTGAGCAAACATGAGGTCCTCATCAGCCAGGGTATCAAACTTGTAGAACTTTGCAAAGGTGTTTGAACCCGACCAAGTCGCCGCTCGACAAAGCTGTAATGCCGAGACACCTCGGGCAGCCGCCCAAGAAGAGCCCACCTTCCTAGTGGAATGGGCCTTTACAGAATTTGGTAACGGCAATCCAGCCGTAGAATGAGCCTGCTGAATCGTGCTACAGATCCAGCGAGCAATAGTCTACTTAGAAGCAGGAGCGCCAACCTTGTTGGCTGCATACAGGACACACAGTGCCCCTGTTTTCCTAACCCGAGCCGTTCTGGCCACATAAATTTTCAATGCCCTGACCACATCAAGGGACTCGGAATCCTCCAAGTCCCGCGTAGCCACAGGCACCACAATAGGTTGGTTCATATGAAAAGATGAAACCACCTTAGGCAAAAATTGAGGACGAGTCCGCAACTCCGCTCTATCCACAACCAG
Organism: Pseudophryne corroboree; assembly: GCF_028390025.1. Classification (NCBI taxonomy): domain Eukaryota; kingdom Metazoa; phylum Chordata; class Amphibia; order Anura; family Myobatrachidae; genus Pseudophryne; species Pseudophryne corroboree. The sequence goes on from NC_086452.1 coordinate 271,752,257, forward strand.
ATAGGGGCTTTTGTGAGATAAAGCCGCCAATCCTGACACTCGCCTTGCCGATGCCAAGGCCAACAACATGACCACTTTCAAGTGAGATACTTTAATACCACCGTTTTTAGAGGCTCAAACCAGTGAGACTTAACGAACCGCAACACCACGTTAAGGTCCCAGGGTGCCACTGGAGGTACAAAAGGAGGCTGGATATGCAGCACTCCCTTCACAAAAGTCTGTACTTCCGGAAGAGAAGCCAATTCCTTCTGAAAGAAAATGGATAGGGCCGAAATCTGAACCTTAATGGAGCCTAATTTTAGGCCCAAATTCACTCCAGTCTGTAGGAAGTGAAGGAAACGGCCCAGATGGAATTCTTCTGGAGGAGCATTCCTGGACTCACACCAAGATGCATACTTTCGCCATATACGGTGATAGTGTTTTGCTGTCACATCCTTCCTAGCCTTTATCAGAGTAGGAATGACCTCATCCGGAATGCCCTTTTGCGCTAGGATCCGGCGTTCAACCGCCATGCCGTCAAACGCAGCCGCGGTAAGTCTTGGAACAGACAGGGCCCCTGTTGTAACAGGTCCTCTCTGAGAGGAAGAGGCCACGGATCTTCTGTGAGCATTTCCTGCAGATCCGGATGCCAGGCCCTTCAAGGCCAATCTGGAACAATGAGAATTGTCTGTAATCCTCTTCGTCTTATGATTCTCAATATCTTGGAGGTGAGAGGAAGAGGAGGAAACACATAGACCGACTGGAACACCCACGGTGTCACCAGGACGTCCACTGCTACCGCCTGAGGGTCCCTTGACCTGGCGCAATACCTTTGTAGCTTTTTGTTGAGGCGGGACGCCATCATGTCTATCTGGGGCAGTCCCCACTGACTTGCAATCTGTGCGAAGACTTCCTGATGAAGTCCCCACTCTCTTGGATGCAGGTCGTGTCTGCTGAGGAAGTCTGCTTCCCAGTTGTCCACTCCCGGAATGAAGACTGCTGTCAGAGCGCTTACATGATTTTCCGCCCAGCGAAGAATCCTGGTGGCTTCTGCCATTGCCACTCTGCTGTTTGTTCCACCTTGGCGGTTTACATGAGCCACTGCGGTGATGTTGTCTGACTGAACCAGAACCGGTAGGCCGCGAAGCAAAGTCTCCGCTTGACGAAGGCCGTTGTATATGGCCCTTAATTCCAGTACGTTGATGTGAAGACAAGCCTCCTGTCTCGACCAGAGACCTTGGAAGTTTCTTCCCTGTGTGACTGCTCCCCAACCTCGGAGGCTCGCGTCCGTGGTTATCAGAACCCAGTCCTGAATGCCGAACCTGCGACCCTCCAGAAGGTGAGCACTTTGCAGCCACCACAGGAGAGATACCCTGGCCCTGGGGGACAGGTTGATCTTCTGATGAATCTGTAGATGTGACCCGGACCACTTGTCCAGAAGGTCCCACTGAAAAGTCCTTGCATGGAACCTGCTGAATGGAATGGCCTTATAAGATGCCATCATCTTTCCCAGAACTCGAGTGCAGTGATGTACCGACATCCTTTTTGGCTTCAAGAGGTCCCTGACCAAATTCATGAGTTCTTGGGCCTTTTCCATCGGGAGATAAACCCTTTTCTGGTCTGTATCCAGAATCATGCCTAAGAAAGGCAAACGGGTCGTCGGAACCAACTGTGACTTCGGGATATTGAGAATCCAGCCGTGCTGCTGCAACACCTTCAGGGAAAGTGATACACTGTTCAGCATCTGCTCTCTTGATCTCGCTTTTATTAGGAGATCGTCCAAGTACGGTTTAATTGTGACACCCTGCTTGCCCAGGAGCACCATAATTTCCGCCATTACCTTGGTGAAAATCCTTGTGGCTGTGTAAAGCCCAAATGGCAACGTCTGAAATTGGTAATGACAATCCTGTACAGCAAATCTCAGGAATGCCTGATGAGGCGGATAAATGGGGACATGAAGGTATGCATCCTTTATGTCCAGGGACACCATATAATCCCCCCCTTCCAGGCTGGCGATGACCGCTCTGAGCGATTCCATCTTGAACTTGAACCTTTTTAAGTATAGGTTTAAGGATTTTAAATTTAAAATGGGTCTGACCGAACCGTCCGGTTTCGGAACCACAAACAGGGTTCAGTAATACCCCATCCCCTGTTGAAGCAAGGGAACTTTGACCACCACTTGTTGAAGACACAATTTTTGAATTGCATTTAAAACTATCTCCCTCTCTGGGGAAGAAGCTGGTAGGGCCAATTTGAAAAACCGGCGAGGAGGCACCTCTTCGAATTCCCGCTTGTAACCCTGGGAAACAATTTCTATTGCCCAGGAATCCACCTTTGAGTGAACCCAGACGTGGCTGAAAAGTCGAAGACGTGCCCCCACTGGGGCAGACTCCCTCAGTGGAGCCCCAGCGTCATGCGGTGGATTTTGTAGAGGCCGGGGAGGACTTCTGCTCCTGGGAACTAGCTGTAGTTGGCAGCTTTTTCCCCCTGCCCTTACCTCTGGCAAGAAAGGAAGATCCCCGTACTCTCTTGGGTTTATGCGACCGAAAGGACTGCATCTGATAATGTGGCGTTTTCTTAGGCTGTGAGGAAACATAAGGCAAAAAAGTTGATTTTCCTGCAGTAGCTGTGGAAACCAGGTCCGTGAGACCTTCCCCAAACAATTCCTCACCCTTGTAAGGCAAAACCTCCAAATGCCTCTACGAGTCTGCCTCACCCGTCCATTGTCGGGTCCATAGGGCTCGTCTAGCAGAAATCGCCATAGCATTAGCTCTGGAACCCAGTAGGCCAACGTCTCTCTGAGCATCTGTCATATATAGGACAGCATCTTTAATATGACCCAGGGTCAATAAAATGGTTTCCTTATCCAGCGTATCTATATCAGCAGATAAGGTTTCTGTCCACGCTGCTACATACCCAAGCCGACGCTATCGCCGGTCTGACTAATGTACCAGTATGTGTGTAAATTGACTTCAAGGTAGTCTCTTGCCTGCGATCAGCAGGATCTTTGAGGGTTGCGGTATCTTGAGATGGCAGCGCTACCTTTTTGGATAAGCGTGTCAACGCTTTGTCCACCCTTGGGGAGGATTCCCACTGTATCCTGTCCTTAGCCGGGAAAGGATATGCCATAAGAATCCTTTTGAGAATCTGGAGTTTTTTGTCCGGAGATTCCCAAGCCTTTTCAAAAAACTCGTTCAGCTCATGAGAAGGGGGAAAGGTTACCTCAGGTTTCTTTTCCTTATACATGCGCACCCTCATGTCAGGGACAGAGGGGTCCTCTGTGATATGCAACACCTCTTTTATTGCAATAATCATATAATGAATACTTTTAGCCAATTTTGGCTGCAACTTCGCATCATCATAGTCGACACTGGAGACAGAATCCGTGTCGGTATCCGTGTCTACAACCTGGGATAGTGGGCGCTTTTGAGACCCAGAAGGCTCCTGCGACATAGTAAAAGGCCGGTCTAGACTGCATGTACATTCCCTGGACTCTATTTTGTCCAACCTCTTGTGTAATAAATTCACATTTGCATTTAAAACATTCCACATATCCACCCAGTCAGGTGTCAGCGTTGCCGACGGAGACACCACGCTCATTTGCTCCACCTCCTCCCTAGAAGAGCCTTCCGCTTCAGACATGCCGACACACGCGTACCGACACCCCACACACACAGGGAATCTCTAATCTGGAGACAGTTCCCCCACAAGGCCCTTAGGAGAGACAGAGAGAGTATGCCAGCACACACCCAGCGCTAATAACTTTTGGAAACCAAAATTCTCAGATAGCGCTTATATATATATATATATATATATATATATATCTTGATTGCGCCAAATTATGTGCCCCCCCCCCCTTCTTTAAACCCCTCTGTCACCGTGTTCAACAGGGGAGAGTCCGGGGAGCCAGCTTCTCAGCGTGTGCTGTGGAGAAAAATGGCGCTGGTGAGTGCTGAGGATCAAGCTCCGCCCCCTCAGCGGGGGGCTTCGGTCCCGCTCGAATGCATTCAAAAACTGGCGGGGGATACCCATATACAGCCCATAGAGCCAATATATCTAGTTTTACCAGTCCCAAAGGTGTAAATTGCTGCCCAGGGCGCCCCCCCTGCGCCCTGCACCCTTACAGTGCCTGCTGTGTGTGTGTTTTGTGTGGGAACAATGGCGCGCAGCGTTACCTCAGTGAAGATCTGAAGTCTTCTGCCGCCTCTGAAGTCTTCTATCTTCTTATACTCACCCGGCTTCTATCTTCCGGCTCTGTGAGGAGGACGGCGGCGCGGCTCCGGGACGAACAGCTAGGAGAGACCTGCGTTCCGACTCCCTCTGGAGCTAATGGTGTCCAGTAGCCTAAGAAGCAGAGCCTAGCATTTGAGTAGGTCTGCTTCTCTCTCCTCAGTCCCTCGATGCAGGGAGCCTGTTGCCAGCAGGCTCCCTGAAATTAAAAAACCTAACAAAAATTATTTCTTTCAGGAAACTCAGGAGAGCTCCCTGTAATGCACCCAGTCTCCTCTGGGCACCGTATCAAACTGAGGTCTGGAGGAGGGGCATAGAGGGAGGAGCCAGTGCACACCCATATCTAAAGTTCATTTTGGTGCTCATGTCTCCTGCGGAGCACGTCTGTTCCCCATCCTTACGGAGTCCCCAGCATCCTCTAGGACAGGGGTGTCAAACTCAAATTCATCGGGGGCCGCATCAGCAGTTTGGTCCCCATCAAAGGGCCGGTTGTATCTGTAGGTCTATGTGTCCACTCTTTATTATCATAAATTAATGTCACTGCATTCAATTATTACTGTTTTTTGTAATATGTGCCCAGCCATCTGCCCCCTTTTAAAGTGCCCAGCCATGTGCCCCCTTTTATAGTGCCCAGCCATGTGCCCCCTTTTAAAGTGCCCAGCCATGTGCCCCCTTTTATAGTGCCCAGCCATGTGCCCCCTTTTATAGTGCCCAGCCATGTGCCCCCTTTTATAGTGCCCAGCCATCTGCCCCCTTTTATAGTGCCCAGCCATCTGCCCCCTTTTATAGTGCCCAGCCATGTGCCCCCTTTTATAGTGCCCAGCCATGTGCCCCCTTTTATAGTGCCCAGCCATGTGCCCCCTTTTATAATGCCCAGCCATCTGCCCCCTTTTATAGTGCCCAGCCATCTGCCCCCTTTTATAGTGCCCAGCCATCTGCCCCCTTTTATAGTGCCCAGCCATCTGCCCCCTTTTATAGTGCTCAGCCATGTGCCCCCTTTTATAGTGCCCAGCCATCTGCCCCCTTTTATAGTGCCCAGCCATCTGCCCCCTTTTATAGTGCCCAGCCATCTGCCCCCTCCATTTACTTTACTTACCTTTTACTTCTTTCTTTCTTTTACTTCTTTCTTCTTGCTCCTCTCCGCGGCGTCCGCGCGCTCCTCTGATCCCTGGAGATGTCGGGCGGACGTCACGTGATGACGTCACGTCCGACACCCAGGGAGCAGTGCGGGGCAGGAAGAAGTCGGGCCAGGTCCCGGAAGGTAAGTAAATTTTTTTTTTTTTTTTTTAACTTGAGCCATTTTTAAAATGAATTTACTCCGTGCAGGCACGGAGTAAATTCATTGAAAAAAAAAAAGGGGAGGCTGCAAGGCTGGCGGCGGCACCGCGGGCCATCAGACGAGGTCTGGCGGGCCGGATTTGGCCCGCGGGCCTTGTGTTTGACACCCCTGCTCTAGGACGTCAGAGAAATATACAAGTTTGTACTGCGCATGGCCACAATATAAAATAATCATATAGTAACATAGCCACATAGTATCTAAGGTTGAAAAAACTTATTTGTGGTCTACTATGCAATTTTATTTTAGGACTAATTTTGCCTGATGCTGATGTCAGCCCTTGTGTTTTAATAACTATAGTGCATGACTACGCATCATAACCCTAAATATCCTTATCCATTAGGAATTTACTTAGCCCATTCTTAAAGGTTTTGATTGAGTCCGCTGTTACTACTTTCTCAGGCAGGGAATTCCATAAACGTATTGTCCTTACTGTGACAAAACCTTTTTGCCGCCTTGTGCGGAATCTCCTCTACTCTAACCTAAGCTAGTGTCCACGTGTCCTCTGTGCTGATCTTATCAAAAACAGGTCCTGTCCAAGCTCCTCTTTTCCAGTGTAAACATGCCTAGCCTTGCAAGCCTTTCCACGTATTCCAGGGTCTCCATGCCCTTAATTAGTTTGGTCGCCCGCCTCTGAACCTTTTCTACTTCCAGGATATCCTTTTTGTAGTATGGTGCCCAAAATTGTACACAGTATTCGAGATGTGGCCTCACTAGGGATTTATATAATGGGAGTATAAACCTCTCGTCCCATGGATCAATTCCCCGTTTTATGCATGCCAATATCTTCTTAGCCTTCTTTGCTGCAATCCTACTTTGGGTACTGCTGCTTAGTTTGCTATCTATGTGAACACCTAAGTCTTTTTCCAGTACAGAATCCCCTAATATTACCCCATTTAGTATGTAGGTGTTATTTTTGTTTTTGCTACCACAGTGCATTACCTTACACTTGTCTCTATTGAATCTCATTCTCCATTTTGCCTCCCATGTGTCTAGTCATTCTGAAGAGATCCAGCATCCTCTTCCGTGTTTATAACCTTACAAAATTTGGTATTGTCTGCAAAAATTGACAACATGCTCTCTAGACCTACTGTTAGGTTGTTAATGAAAATGTTGAACAATAGTGGTCCAAGTACAGACTCTTGTGGCACACCACTTAGCACTTCAGTCCAATTTGAAAATGATCCATAAACCTCAACGCGCTGCTCCCTATTATCTAACCAATTTCTGACCCAAGTGCATATTATGCTCCCTAGCCCTATTTTTTGTAGCTTATAGATAAGCAGCATGTGGTACTGTGTCGAAAGCTTTGAAAAAGTCTAAAAAGATTATATCCACCTCCTTACCCTGATCAAGATTCGCACTTACCGTTTCACTTACTGTTTCATAAATATATGACTAAGTATTTATGCTTGGAGAGATGGAACTGGGAATATATGAAGAATGGACAGTTTATTTGGTACTGCAATCTTTCTCAGACAGTTACCTGCTCAGTCAGTGACTGCATCAAATGTACAGACAATGCATAGGCTTTTGCTGCACCAAGAGACCCTGTGTGCAATTCAGAAATAGAATTGCCAAGACTTTATATTTCATGTATTTAGACACGTGTGTTATATGTATATTGAAAATGGCCATGGTCCAAAGAGCATCCAGCAATCAGCAGTTCCACGCTCTGAAGCATTGTTGAAGTGGTGACTCATTCTGGTGTGACGTAAATGAAGTGGTTGCAATGGATAAAAGAGCAATGTACAACAGTGGTACAATAACATACCACCCTAATCAGCTTGCTCATAATTCATACATAATTATGGGACCAATTAGCAATGCACTATTGTAGTATATCAGATGCCTCTTGCTGCATTACTATATTAGTAATCTGTGCTAGGATGCAGCATCGGATCACCTGTGACACCATGGCTGGCTGTGTGGCCCATATCATGCAAGCTGGCCAAAGCAGTTGCTACAAAGAGGTCAGGAAGTCTCCGTCTTCTGACTGAGATCCTGGCCTCAGCACTTCTCCATAACGGCAGCGACACACACCTCCGTTTTGGGAAACAAAGGCTGTCACTGCTCCCTCCCTGCCCCCAAATGGCTGCAGACTGTCACTCTAGTGATGTCTGCAGCTGTATTTCATCCAACGACACACGCCCGCACTGCATATGCACAGTATGGGTCCGGCACATCAGTACTTTGCGCTATGCGGCTCAGATCCTTTGGGATCTAAATTAGGCCCAGAGTTATAAGTTGCATTCCTTCATAAATAATTGTCAATAAATTGATATAAACATATTAGGACGAGGAACACAGAGTGATACTAATTATACATTATCAAAATATAAAAAAACAGTGTGAAAACTAGCAAGGGATGCACCAAATCCTGCTACATTCAACTCCACATCAGCACCGATATGTAAAACTGTATTTTGACAAGAAGCATTAATGTAATGTTCTAATATTTCTGCACTTCTGATAAACATCATGCATCAATGACTAAATACTTAGGGGAGATGTATCAAACTTTGGATAGAGATAAATGACCAACTCATCAGCATCAAACTGCCATTTTACAGGCTGTATTTGAAAAATGACAAAAGCTGATTGGTTGGTACATTATCTCTCTCCAAACATCTCCCCCATATTGTGTAGAAATTAAAATTTAAAGATTTTGTCGTTAGAAACTTTACCTTCGTCTCTTCCCAAACAGCTAGAAGTGTCTGCTCTACAATCTATAATTATGAAACAAAATGAGCAGTTGAGGGAACAAGCTGTGGACATAGATACTCTGTCAAGAAACATACAAACAAAAGAAGAGTTTATTAAGGTAATTTACACTTGAAGATTCTCTGTATTTTTTCCACATTTTCCTTCAAAGGTCAGAATATTGATTGCCGTTATTGATTTAAAATCTATATAGTAATCAAGGAAAGCTGTTTTGTCTATGTTGTGTGTAGTGGTAGATGAAGCCTTCCACCACTCCCCCCACCCCCCTTCCTTCGCCCCCGATTATTGCTCCCACTGTTGGTGACAGGGACATACAGTAACAAATGAGAGGTGAACCTGCCACAGGGTAATTATTGAATGACAGAGGAGGGGATGGACCTAGAAAGGGATAGTGCACGTAATGCCCCCTGTAGCAGGGATGCTTACACACATAATGCTCCCTGTAGTAGTGCCTCTTACACACAATGCCCCCTGTGGTAGTGCTGCCTATACACGGGTGTAGTATGGTATGCCAGTTGCCGGGCTCCCGGCGACCAGCATACCGGTGCCAGGAGCCCGACCGCCGGCATACCGACAGCGTGGCGAGCGCAAATGAGCCCCTTGCGGGCTCACCACTCTGCAGGCATGTACGCGCGCCACACTATTTATTCTCCCTCCAGGGGGGTCGTGGACCCCCATGAGGGAGAATACCTGTCGGTATGCCGGGCACCGGGATCCCGACATTCGGCATACTGAAGACCACCCCTTATACACAACGCCCCATGTAGTAGTGGCACTTACACAGGTAAAGCCCCCTGCAGTAGTGACGCTTATACAAGATGCAGTAATACTTACACACATAACGCACCCTGTACCAGTGACGCTTACACACGTAATGCCCCCTGTACCAGTGATGCTTATGTAACAACCCAGAGATAGGACGATTTACTGTTTCCTCGATGAGGGTCAGAGTTGTGACGAGGAATATTCAGTTCTGGGACGCCACACCACGGTTTAATAGAGGTCTCAATTGTTTGATTAAAAATTATCGTTCTTAACAGAAAAGACTGTACAACTAGTAACATCCAACAAGCATAGATTATAACATGTCATATGAACAGAAATAGTAAATGAAGCAAGGGGTGGTTTTATTACACAGGAACTGGGTGATAGTTGGGATCACTCCGTCTGCGTTCCGGTAAGACAATTAACCTCTTTCACACAACTTTGCAAAAGGTCAATACTAGACTGAACAAAGAGAAAAGATTGGCTGCGCTCATAGTGTGGTAAAGAAACTTTGTTAATAGAGAGCTGACAAACGTAATAATGATGAATAAAATTTTTTATTAAAATATTAGTATACCAATGAAATTAGAAACACAATATTTTTAAGAAATAATGCATATGAGTATGCTCTGAGCTGACCCTATATATTGAGCAGCAAGTAGCAGTGTTCACACAATAGATAGGTAATACATAATAACACTAGAAGAAAAAAATAACATAACATATGTGACATTCGTATGGCTACTCATTAAAATTGTATCATTCACAAGAATAATTGGACTGCACACTATCTAAAAGTACAGAGGCAGCATGTACTTTAAGATTCAGAAAGGTCCCGGCAGCAGGTGTTTTAATTTGAGGAAGATATTGTAATTACCTCTCCTGGGCTGTTAATGCCGGGCGTCCCCGGTATTATCCACTATAGCCTTTTCTGTAGATTAATGAGGAAGGTAAATTTGAAGAAATTGCTCTGATGGGAGTTGTTCCCATAAACTAATGGGTATCTGTGTATTAACCGGCTTATTCCTGGATTCTCCCGGGGGCTGGTGAAATCCTTTAAATGCCCACTCGTATGCAGGAAGAAGTATGCCGTCCAGTGCCGTTATAAGTGCTGCTGACAGAATACCTGTAGGCGCCGTGCATCGGCGTGAGCCAAACCTTCCAGGTATGATGAATCAAATCCTCGTGCTGGAACCGGAGCGTCCGGAAGCGGTAATACCCGCTAGCAGCAGGATGAAGGTGCTCGATATGAAGTGTTACCCGGAGCACTTCTGCAGGGGGGGGCGGCACTGACATGCGGGGCGGACTAGCCCTGTGCTGGGCGTCCCCCCGCATGTCAGTGTGAATGATCGTAGCTGTGCTAAATTTAGCACAGCTACGATCAACTCCGAATGAACCCCATAGTCCGAGCATATTGATAACCGCTGGTACTGGGCTCAAGTTTGACATGGTCCAGAGTGACGATCTGCAATGGATATTGACTCTTGATCGGGTGTAGAGGGTCCTTCTGATTAAGATTAGGAGGTCTCTTAAGGTTGCATGGCACACAGTCACGGCACCATTCCTCGATGTCATCCCTCATGCCTATCCAGAAATATCTTTTCCTTAATACTGCTTCCATCTTTTGGGTGTCGTAGTGCCCCGATTTATCATGATAGGTTTCAAGCAGGAGGGTGGCCCGATCTCTTGGGACAAGAACTTGAGTGACGGTCTGATGAGTGCTGGGATGAATACTAGCGTGCACTAGAAGGCCTCTGCTCAATTGAAGATGATCCCGATGTCTTTACAATTTCACTAGCTCTGGATCAGCTTTAGCTCGTTGAATTTTGTTCAACCGTTGTTGCTGTTGTAGTATTGCCATAAGTGCCTTCAACTCTGGGCTTTGCTGCTGAATTCTGGCCCAGTCAATGATGGAGCTGTCACACTGAAGACCCTCAGATCGCAGATCAGTTGAAACAGACAAGGTGTCTGAAGTGATAGTTATTGGAAATCTAGTTCACTTATGATCTAGTTCACTCAAACGATTAGTTCAGAAGATTAGTTCATGTAGTTCAGAATTTCACTCACTGGCTCTGAGACTGAGAGAAGTGAATGGAATTGGAACTAGTCTTGACTATTACACGTAGTTATTTCTAATAAATAACTTATATAGCAACCTTATAGTGACCTTTTTATCTCTGCAATATTAATCCCATTGTTGGTACTAATTTCTCTGACGTCCTAGTGGATGCTGGGAACTCCGTAAGGACCATGGGGAATAGCGGCTCCGCAGGAGACAGGGCACATCTAAAGAAAGCTTTAGGATCACCTGGTGTGCACTGGCTCCTCCCCCTATGACCCTCCTCCAAGCCTCAGTTAGATTTTCTGTGCCCGACGAGAAGGGTGCACACTAGGGGCTCTCCTGAGCTCTTTGTGAAAGTTTTAGTTTAGGTTTATTATTTTCAGTGAGACCTGCTGGCAACAGGCTCACTGCATCGAGGGACTAAGGGGAGAAGAAGCGAACTCACCTGCGTGCAGAGTGGATTGGGCTTCTTAGGCTACTGGACATTAGCTCCAGAGGGACGATCACAGGTTCAGCCTGGATGGGTCACCGGAGCCGCGCCGCCGGCCCCCTTACAGAGCCAGAAGAGCGAAGAGGTCCGGAAAAATCGGCGGCAGAAGACTTTCCTGTCTTCAGATAAAGGTAGGCGCACAGCACCGCAGCTGTGCGCCATTGCTCTCAGCACACTTCACACTCCGGTCACTGAGGGTGCAGGGCGCTGGGGGGGCAGCGCCCTGAGACGCAATAAATCGATAGAAAACCTTTTATGGCTAAAATAAATGCGTCACATATAACTCCTGGGCTATATGGATGCATTTAACCCCTGCCAAAACATACAAGAAAACGGATGATAAGGACGCCGAGAAAGGGGCGGAGCCTATCTCCTCAGCACACTGGCGCCATTTTCCCTCACAGCTCAGTTGGAGGGAAGCTCCCTGGCTCTCCCCTGCAGTCACTACACTACAGAAAGGGGTTAAAAAAGAGAGGGGGGCACAAATTAGGCGCAGTATAAACAATACAGCAGCTATAAAGGGAAAAACACTTATATAAGGTTATCCCTGTATATATATAGCGCTCTGGTGTGTGCTGGCAAACTCTCCCTCTGTCTCCCCAAAGGGCTAGTGGGGTCCTGTCCTCTATCAGAGCATTCCCTGTGTGTGTGCTGTGTGTCGGTACGTTTGTGTCGACATGTATGAGGAGAAAAATGATGAGGAGACGGAGTAGAGTGTCTGTAATAGTGTTGTCACCCCCTGGGGGGTCGACACCTGAGTGGATGTACTGTTGAAATTGCGTGACAGTGTCAGCTTTGTATAAAAGACAGTGGTTGACATGAGACAGCCGGCTACTCAGCTTGTGCATGTCCAGACGTCTCATACAGGGGCTCTAAAGCGCCCGTTACCTCAGATACAGACGCCGACACGGATACTGACTCCTGTGTCGACGGTGAAGAGACAACCGTGATTTCAAATAGGGCCACACATTGCATGATTGAGGCAATGGAAAAAGTTTACACTCTTCTGATAATATAAATACCACCAAAAAAAAAAAAAAAAAAAAAAAGGGGTATTATGTTTGGTGAGGAAAAACTTTCTGTAGTTTTCCTGAATCTGAGAAATAAAATGAGGTGTGTGATGATGCGTGGGTTTCCCCCCGATAACAATTGATAATTTCTAAAAAGTTATTGGCAGTATACCTTTTCCCGCCAGAGGTTAGGGTGCGTTGGGAAACACCCCCTAGGGGGGATAAGGCGCTCACACGCTTGTAAGAACTAGGGCTCTACCCTCTCTGGAGATGGCCGCCCTTAGGGATCCTGCTGATAGAAAGCAGGAGGGTATCCTAAAATGTATTTACACACATACTGGTGTTATACTGCGACCAGCAATCGCCTCAGCCTGGATGTGCAGTGCTGGGTTGGCGTGGTCGGATTCCCTGACTGGAAATTTGATATCCTAGATAAGGACAGTATATTATTGCCTATAGAGCAATTAAAAGATGCATTTCTATATATGCATGATGCACAGCGGAATATTTGCCGACTGGCATCAAGTATAAGTGCGTTGTCCAATTATACCAGTAAAGTGGTCAGGTGATGCGGATTCCAAACGGCATTTGGAAGTATTGCCTTAACAAAAAAGGGGATGTACCCCAGGTCGCCTCTCAAAATAAGACGCCGTATTATCAGGCGCAGTCCTGGTTGGCAAGCGGACAAAAGGGTTCCTCTTTTCTGCTCGTGACAGAGGGAGAGGAAAATGGCTGCAGAGATCAGCCAGTTCCAAGGAACAGAAACTCTTTTCCGCCTCTGCCAAGCCCTCAGTATGACGCTAGGGCTTTACAAGTTCAGGCACGGTGGGGTCCCGTTCTCAATGAATTTCAGTGCGCAGTGGGCTCACTCGCAAGTAGACCCCTGGATCCTTCAGGTAATATTTCAGGGGTACAAATTGGAATTCGAGACGTATCCCCCTCGCCGTTTCCAAAGGTCTGTTTTACCGACGTCTCCCGCTGACAGGGAGGCAGTTTTGGAAACTATTCACAAGCTGTATTCCCAGCAGGTGATAATCAAGATACCCCTCCTGCAACAGGGAACGGGGTATTATTCCACACTATTGTGGTACCGAAGCCAGACGGCTCGGTGAGACCGATTTTAAAATCTAAAATCTAAAATCTTTGAACACTTGCATACAGAGGTTCAAATTCAAAATTGAGTCACTCAGAGCAGTGATTGCAAACCTGGAAGAAGGGGACTACATGATGTCTCGGGACATCAAGGATGCTTACCTTCATGTCAAAATTTACCCTTCTCACCAAGGGTATTTCAGGTTATGGTACAGAACTGTCACTATCAGTTCGGACGCTGCCGTAGGGATGGTCCACGGCACCCCGGGTCTTTACCAAGGTAATGGCCGAAATGATATCCCTTCGAAGGAAGGAAATTTTAGTTATCCCTTACTTGGACGATTCCCTGATAAGGGTAAGATCCAGGGAACACTTGGAGGTCGGTGTAGCACTATCTCAGGTAGTGTTGCGGCAGCACGATTGGTTTCTCAATATTCCAAAATCGCAGCTGGTTCCGACGACTTGTCTTCTGTTCCTAGGGATGATCCTGGACACAGTCCAGAAAGAAGGTGTTTCTCCCGGAGGAGAAAGCCAGGGAGTTATCCGAGCTAGTCAGGAACCTCCTAAAACCGAACCAAGTCTCAGTGCATCAATGCACAAGGGTTCTGGGTAAAAATGGTGGCTTCCTACGAAGCAATCCCATTCGGCAGATTCCACGCAAGACTTTCCAGTGGAACCTACTGGACAAATGGTCCGGGTCGCATCTTCAGATGCTTCAGCGGATAACCCTGTCACCGGGGACAAGGGTATCCCTCCTGTGGTGGTTGCAGAGTGCTCATCTTCTAGAGTGCCGCAGATTCGGCATTCGGGACTGGGTCCTGGTGGCCACGGATGCCAGCCTGCGAGGCTGGGGAGCAGTCACACAGGGAAGGAATTTCCAGGGCTTATGGTCAAGCCTGGAGACATCTCTTCATATAAACATTCTGGAACTAAGGGCCATTTACAATGCCCTAAGTCAAGCGAAACCCCTGCTTCAGGGTCAGGCGGTATTGATCCAATCGGACAACATCACGTCAGTCGCCCACGTAAACAGACAGGGCGGCACGGGAAGCAGGGGGGCAATGGCAGAAGCTGCAAGGATTCTTCGCTGGGCGGAAGATCATGTGATAGCACTGTCAGCAGTGTTCATTCCGGGAGTGGACAACTGGGAAGCAGACTTCCTCAACAGACACGATCTACACCCGGGAGAGTGGGGACTTCATCCAGAAGTCTTCCACATGATTGTGAACCGTTGGGAAAAACCAAAGGTGGATATGATGGCGTCCCGCCTCAACAAAAAACTGGACAGGTATTGCGCCAGGTCAAGAGACCCTCAGGCAATAGCTGTGGACGCTCTGGTAACACCGTGGGTGTTCCAGTCAGTGTATGTGTTCCCTCCTCTGCCTCTCATACCAAAAGTACTGAGAATTATACGGCAAAGGGGAGTAAGAACGATACTCGTGGCTCCGGATTGGCCAAGAAGAACTTGGTATCCGGAACTTCAAGAGATGCTCACGGACGAACCGTGGCCTCTACCTCTAAGAAAGGACCTGCTCCAGCAGGGGCCTTGTTTGTTCCAAGACTTACCGCGGCTGCGTTTGACGGCTTGGTGGTTGAACGCCGGATCCTGAAGGAAAAAGGCATTCCAGATGAAGTCATCCCTACCCTGGTCAAGGCCAGGAAGGACGTAACCGCAAAACATTATCACCGCATTTGGCGAAAATATGTTGCGTGGTGGGAGGCCAAGAAGGCCCCTACAGAGGAATTTCAGCTGGGTCGTTTCCTCCATTTCCTGCAAACAGGACTGTCTATGGGCCTAAAATTAGGGTCCATTAAGGTTCAATTTTCGGCCGTGTCGATTTTCTTCCAAAAGGAACTGGCTTCAGTGCCTGAAGTTCAGACATTTGTAAAAGGGGTACTGCATATACAGCCTCCTTTTGTGCCTCCAGTGGCACCTTGGGATCTCAATGTTGTGTTGAGTTTCCTAAAGTCACATTGGTTTGAACCACTCACCACTGTGGACTTAAAATATCTCACATGGAAGGTGACGATGCTGTTAGCCCTGGCTTCAGCCAGGCGTGTGTCAGAATTGGCGGCTTTATCATATAAAAGCCCTTATTTAATATTTCATTCTGACAGGGTAGAATTGAGGACTTGTCCTCAATTTCTACCTAAGGTGGTTTCTGCATTTCACATGAAGCAACCTATTGTGGTACCTGCGGCTACTAAGGACTTGGAGGATTCCAAGTTGCTTGACGTGGTCAGGGCCCTGTAAATATATGTTTCCAGGACGGCTGGAGTCAGAAAATCTGACTTGCTGTTTATCCTGTATGCACCCAACAAACTGGGTGCTCCTGCTTCTAAGCAGACGATTGCTCGTTGGATTTGTAGTACAATTCAGCTTGCACATTCTGTGGCAGGCCTGCCACAGCCAAAAATCTTAAAATGCCCACTCCACAAGGAAGGTGGGCTCATCTTGGGCAGCTGCCCGAGGGGGCTCGGCTTTACAACTTTGCCGAGCAGTTACTTGGTCAGGAGCAAATACGTTTGTAAAATTCTACAAATTTGATACCCTGGCTGAGGAGGACCTGGAGTTCTCTCATTCGGTGCTGCAGAGTCATCCGCACTCTCCCGCCCGTTTGGGAGCTTTGGTATAATCCCCATGGTCCTTACGGAGTTCCCAGCATCCACTAGGACGTCAGAGAAAATAAGAATTTACTTACCGATAATTCTATTTCTCGTAGTCCGTAGTGGATGCTGGGCGCCCATCCCAAGTGCGGATTGTCTGCAATACTGGTACATAATTATTGTTACCAAAAAATTCGGGTTATTGTTGTAGTGTGCCATCTTTTATAGAGGCTTCTCTATTATCATGCTGTTAACTGGGTTCAGATCACAAGTTGTACAGTGTGATTGGTGTGGCTGGTATGAGTCTTACCCGGGATTCAAAATCCTTCCTTATTGTGTACGCTCGTCCGGGCACAGTATCCTAACTGAGGCTTGGAGGAGGGTCATAGGGGGAGGAGCCAGTGCACACCAGGTGATCCTAAAGCTTTCTTTAGATGTGCCCTGTCTCCTGCGGAGCCGCTATTCCCCATGGTCCTTACGGAGTTCCCAGCATCCACTACGGACTACGAGAAATAGAATTATCGGTAAGTAAATTCTTATTTTTTACCTGCTTTACTTTATGCCACTTGAAGGTTCATACATATCCCCCTATGTCCTGTGTGGAGTAATCAGACTCTACAGCAGGGGTGTCAAACACAAGGCCCGCGGGCCAAATCCGGCCCGCCAGACCTCGTCTGATGGCCCGCGGTGCCGCCGCCAGCCTTGCAGCCTCCCCTTTTTTTTTTTAAATGAATTTACTCCGTGCCTGCACGGAGTAAATTAATTTTAAAAATGGCTCAAGTTAAAAAAAAAAAAATTTACTTACCTTCCGGGACCTGGCCCGACTTCTTCCTGCCCCGCACTGCTCCCTGGGTGTCGGACGTGACGTCATCACGTGACGTCCGCCCGACATCTCCAGGGATCAGAGGAGCGCGCGGACGCCGCGGAGAGGAGCAAGAAGAAAGAAGTAAAAGAAAGAAAGAAGTAAAAGGTAAGTAAAGTAAATGGAGGGTGCAGATGGCTGGGCACTATAAAAGGGGGCAGATGGCTGGGCACTATAAAAGGGGGCAGATGGCTGGGCACTATAAAAGGGGGCACATGGCTGGGCACTATAAAAGGGGGCAGATGGCTGGGCACTATAAAAGGGGGCAGATGGCTGGGCACTATAAAAGGGGGCAGATGGCTGGGCACTATAAAAGGGGGCACATGGCTGGGCACTATAAAAGGGGGCACATGGCTGGGCACTATAAAAGGGGGCACATGGCTGGGCACTATAAAAGGGGGCACATGGCTGGGCACTTTAAAAGGGGGCAGATGGCTGGGCACTATAAAAGGGGGCAGATGGCTGGGCACTATAAAAGGGGGCACATGGCTGGGCACTATAAAAGGGGGCACATGGCTGGGCACTATAAAAGGGGGCAGATGGCTGGGCACTATAAAAGGGGGCAGATGGCTGGGCACTATAAAAGGGGGCACATGGCTGGGCACTATAAAAGGGGGCACATGGCTGGGCACTATAAAAGGGGGCACATGGCTGGGCACTTTAAAAGGGGGCACATGGCTGGGCACTATAAAAGGGGGCACATGGCTGGGCACTTTAAAAGGGGGCAGATGGCTGGGCACATATTACAAAAAACAGTAATAATTGAATGCAGTGACATTAATTTATGATAATAAAGAGTGGACACATAGACCTACAGATACAACCGGCCCTTTGATGGGGACCAAACTGCTGATGCGGCCCCCGATGAATTTGAGTTTGACACCCCTGCTCTACAGGATAGCATGCAGCACTCAGCACTGTGTCTTTGGCTGACTGGGAGTGTAGTTTGTAACCTAATATACTAGGGGAATGAATCATTGCAATGTAGTTAAGACTTAGCTTCATACAATGCATATGCCTGAGCACAGCAGTGCCACACATGGTAGCTTAGAGGCACTGTACTGACTCATTATGACTGTATGAGTCAGAGAGCTGATCAGTGATCTGTATGAATCAGTGAACTGCTGAACTACTTGCAAGGAGAATGACTCATGAGTCATCATGACAATGTAGCTCAGTCAGCTCCACAGAGTGCACACCATGTCTGAGCACAGCAGTGCCACCTGTGGCAGCTGAGATGTACTGACTCATGAGTATTGCATGAGAGAGCTGGCTGAATAACAATGCTGCTGCAGAAGCACCTACACACCCAGTAGAAGATTTAGCACAGCAGTATGCTCAGGACCCAGTACCAGAAGCAGCAGCAAGTGCTAAGACATCTGGACTAACAGGACAGTGATTGTATCACAGAAAGGTGAGCAGCATGACCACATGTGCTCACTCACAGACACACAGACTTTGGCTAGGCAGTGCAGATGCTATTTTTTTTTATTAGATCTGTATTTGCTGGGCTGTTTTGTATTTTAACTTTCATTTCTCTAACGTCCTAGTGGATGCTGGGGACTCCGTCAGGACCATGGGGAATAGCGGCTCCGCAGGAGACAGGGCACAAAAGCAAGCTTTTAGGATCACATGGTGTGTACTGGCTCCTCCCCCTATGACCCTCCTCCAAGCCTCAGTTAGGTTTTTGTGCCCGTCCGAGAAGGGTGCAATCTAGGTGGCTCTCTTAAAGAGTTGCTTAGAAAAAGTTTTTAGGTTCTTTATTTTCAGTGAGTCCTGCTGGCAACAGGCTCACTGCATCGAGGGACTTAGGGGAGAGAATTTCAACTCACCTGCGTGCAGGATGGATTGGATTCTTAGGCTACTGGACACCATTAGCTTCAGAGGGAGTCGGAACACAGGTCTCGCCCTGGGGTTCGTCCCGGAGCCGCGCCGCCGACCCCCTTGCAGATGCTGAAGATTGAAGAGGTCCGGAACCAGGCGGCAGAAGACTTTTCAGTCTTCCTCAGGTAGCGCACAGCACTGCAGCTGTGCGCCATTGTCTGTCAGCACACTTCCCACAGCGATCACGGAGGGTGCAGGGCGCGGGGGGGGGGCGCCCTGGCAGCAATGTAGAATACCTGTATGGCGAAAAATACATCACATATAGCCCTTGAGGCTATATGGATGTATTTAACCCCTGCCAGACTTCACAATCTCCGGAGAAGAAGCCCGCCGAAAAGGGGGCGGGGCCTATTCTCCTCAGCACACAGCGCCATTTTCCCTCACAGAAAGGCTGAGGGGAAGGCTCCCAGGCTCTCCCCTGCACTGCACTACAGAAACAGGGTTAAAACAGAGAGGGGGGGCACTGATTGGTGATATACATATATATATTAAATGCTATATGGGAGGAACACTTATATAAGGGTTGTCCCTGTATAATTATAGCATTTTGGTGTGTGCTGGCAAACTCTCCCTCTGTCTCCCCAAAGGGCTAGTGGGTCCTGTCCTCTATCAGAGCATTCCCTATGTGTGTGCTGTATGTCGGTACGTGTGTGTCGACATGTATGAGGAAAATGTTGGTGAGGAGGCGGAGCAAATTGCCTGTAATGGTGATGTCACTCTCTAGGGAGTCGACACCGGAATGGATGGCTTACTTATGGAATTACGTGGTAATGTCAACACGCTGCAAGTGGGTTGACGACATGAGACGGCCGGCGAACAAATTAGTACCGGTCCAGGCGTCTCAGACACCGTCAGGGGCTTGTAAAAACGCCCATTTACCTCAGTCGGTCGACATAGACCCAGACACGGACACTGATTTCAGTGTCGACGGTGAAGAAACAAACGTATTTTCCTTTAGGGCCACACGTTAAGGGCAATGAAGGAGGTGTTACATATTTCTGATACTCCAAGTACCACAAAGAAGGGTATTATGTGTGAGGTGAAAAAACTACCTGTAGTTTTTCCTGAATCAGATAAATTAAATGAAGTGTGTGATGATGCGTGGGTTTCCCCCGATAGAAAA
Organism: Pseudophryne corroboree; assembly: GCF_028390025.1. Classification (NCBI taxonomy): domain Eukaryota; kingdom Metazoa; phylum Chordata; class Amphibia; order Anura; family Myobatrachidae; genus Pseudophryne; species Pseudophryne corroboree. The sequence goes on from NC_086452.1 coordinate 271,772,421, forward strand.
TTATTGGCGGTATACCCTTTCCCGCCAGAAGTTAAGGCGCATTGGGAAACACCCCTCAGGGTGGATAAGGCGCTCACATGCTTATCAGAAAAATATCCTAAAAAGTATACACACACATGCTGGTGTTATACTGTGACCAGCGATCGCCTCAGCCTGGATGTGCAGAGCTGAGGTGGCTTGGTCGGATTCCCTGACTAAAAATATTGATACCCTTGACAGGGACAGTATTTTATTGACTATAGAGCATTTGAAGGATGCATTTCTATATATACGAGATGCGCAGAGGGATATTTGCACTCTGGCATCAAGAGTAAATGCGATGTCCATATCTGCAAGAAGATGTTTATGGACACGACAGTGGTCAGGGGATGCAGATTCCAAACGGCACAAAGATGTATTGCCGTATAAAAGGGGAGGAGTTATTTGGGGTCGGTCCATGGGACCTGGTGGCCACGGCAACTGCTGGAAGATCCACCGTTTTTTACCCTAAGTCACATCTCTGCAGAAAAAGACACCGTCTTTTCAGCCTCAGTCTTTTCGTCCCTATAAGATATCTGCCCAGGGATAGAGGAAAGGGAAGAAGACTGCAGCAGGCAGCCCATTCCCAGTAACAGAAGCCCTCCACCGCTTCTACTAAGTTCTCAGCATGACGCTGGGACCGTACAGGACCCCTGGATCCTACAAGTAGTATCAAAGGGGCACAGATTGGAATGTCGAGGCGTTTCCCCCCTCGCAGGTTCCTGTAGTCTGCTGTACCAATGTCCCCCTCCGACAGGGAGGCAGTATTGAAAACAATTCACAAGCTGTATTCCCAGCAGGTGATAATAAAATTACCCCTCCTACAACAAGGAAAGGGGTATTGTTCCACACTATAGGGTGGTACTGAAGCCAGAAGGCTAGGTGAGACCGATTCTAAATCTGAAAAATTTGAACACTTACAAGGGTTCAAATCCAGATGGAGTCACTCAGAGCAGTGATAGCGAACTGGGAACAAGGGGACTATATGGTGTCCCGGGACATCAGGGATGCTTACCTCCATGTCCCAAAATTTGCTTTTCTCACCAAGGGTACCTCAGGTTCGTGGTACAGAACTGTCACTATCAGTTTCAGACGATGCCGTTGGAGTGTCCAAGGCACCCCGGGTCTTTACCAAGGTAATGACCGAAATGAGGATTCGTCTTCAAAGAAAATGGACGACCTCCTGATAAGAACAAGGTCCATTGAACAGTTGGAGGTCGGAGTAGCACTATCTCAAGTAGTTCTACGACAGCACGGGTGGATTCTAAATATTCCAAAACCGCAGTTGTTCCGACGACACGTCTGCTGGTCCTAGGGATGATTCTGGACACAGTCCAGGAAAAGGGTGTTTCTCCCAGAGGAGAAAGCCAGGGAGTTATCCGAGCTAATCGGGATCCTCCTAAAACCAGGAAAAGTGTCAGTGCATCATTGCACAAGAGTCCTGGTAAAAAATGGTGGCTTATTACGAAGCGCTTCCATTCGGCAGATTTCACGCAAGAACTCTTCAGTGGGATCTGCTGGACAAATGGTCCGGATCGCATCTTCAGATGCATCAGCGGATAACCCTATATCCAAGGACAAGGGTGTCTCTCCTGTGGTGATTACAGAGTGCTCATCTTCTAGAGGGCCGCAGATTCGGCATTCAGGATTGGATGCTGGTATCCACGGAGGCCAGCCTGAGAGGCTGGGGAGCAGTCACACAGGGAAAAAATTTCCAGGGAGTGTGATCAAGTCTGGAGAATTCTCTCCACATAAATATACTGGAGCTAAGAGCAAATTTGTAATGCTATAAGCTTAGCAAGGCCTCTGCTTCAAGGTCAGCCGGTATTGATCCAGTGGGATAACATCACGGCAGTCGCCCACGTAAACAGATAGGGCGGCACAAGAAGCAGGAGGGCAGTGGTCAAAACTGCAAGGATTTTTCGCTAGACGGAAAATCATGTGATAGCACTGTCAGCAGTGTTCATTCCGGGAGTGGACGACTGGGAAGCAGACTTCCTCAGCAGGCACGACCTCCACCCGGGAGAGTGGGAACTTCATCGGGAAGTTTTCCGCATGATTGTGAACCGTTGGGAAAGACCAAAGGTGGAAATGATGGCGTCCCGCCCGAACAAAAAACGGGACAGGTATTGCGCCAGGTCACGAGACCTTCAGGCGATAGCTGTGGACGTCCTGGTAACACCGTGGGTGTAACAGTCGGTGTATGTGTTCCCTCTTCTGCTTCTCATAACCAAGGTATTGAGAATTATAAGACGTAGAGGAGTAAGAACTATACTCGTGGCTCCGGATTGGCCAAGAGGGACTTGGTACCCGGAACTTCAAGAGATGCTCACAGAGGACTAATGGCCTCGGGAGCTAAGATGGGATTTGCTTTCAGCAAGAACCATGTCTGTTCCAAGAGGAACCGTGGCATCTGCCTCTAAGAAAGGACCTGCTCCAGCAGGGACCTTGTCTGTTCCAAGACTTACCGCGACTGCGTTTGACGGCATGGCGGTTGAACGCCGGATCCTAAGGGAAAAGGCATTCCGGAAGAGGTCATACCTACCCTGGTCAAAGCCAGGAAGGAGGTGACCGCACAACGTTATCACCACATGTGGTGAAAATATGTTGCGTGGGTGAGGCCAGGAAGGCCCCACGAAAAAATTTCAACTAGGTCGATTTCTGCACTTCCTGAAAACAGGAGTGTCTATGAGCCTCAAATTGGGGTCCATTAAGGTTCAAGTTTCGGCTCTGTAGATTTTCTTCCAGAAAAAATTGGCTTCAATTCCTGAAGTCCAGACGTTTGTCGAGGGAGTATTGCATATACAGCCCCTTGTGTGCCTCCAGTGGCACCGTGGGATCTCAACGTAGTGTTGGGATTCCTCAAATCATATTGGTTTGAACCGATCAAATCTGTGGATTTGAAATATCTCACATGGAAAGGGACCATGTTGTGGCCCTGGCCTCGGCCAGGCGATTGTCAGAATTGGGGGCTTTGTCTTAAAAAAAAAAAAAAAAAAAAGCTCATATTTGTTTTTCCATTCGGACAGGGCAGAACTGCGGACTCGTCCCCAGTTTCTTCCTAAGGTGGTGTCAGCGTTTCGCCTGAAACAACATATTGTGGTGCCTGCGGCTACTAGGGACTTGGAGGACTCCAAGTTGCTAGACGTTGTCGGGGCCCTAAAAATAGATATATATATATATATATATATATATATATATATATATATATTTCCAGGACGGCTGGAGTCAGAAAGTCTGACTTGCTGTTTATATTGTATGCACCACAAAAGATGGGTGCTCCTGCTTCTAAGCAGACTATTGCTCGTTGGATTTGTAGTACAATTCAGCTTGCACAGTCTGTGGCAGGCCTGCCACAGCCAAAATCTGTCAATGCCCATTCCACAAGGAAGGTGGGCTCATCTTGGGCGGATGCCCGAGGGGGTCTCGGCTTTAAAATTTTGCCGAGCAGCTACGTGGTCAGGGGGGAACACGTTTGTAAAATTCTACAAATTTGATACCCTGGCTGAGGAGGACCTGGAGTTCTCTCATTCGGTGCTGCAGAGTCACCCGCACTCTCCCGCCCGTTTGGGAGCTTTGGTATAATCCCCATGGTCCTGACGGAGTCCCCAGCATCCACTAGGACGTTAGAGAAAATAAGATTTTACTTACCGATAAATCTATTTCTCGTAGTCCGTAGTGGATGCTGGGCGCCCATCCCAAGTGCGGATTGTCTGCATTACTTGTACATAGTTATTGTTACAAAAATCGGGTTATTATTGTTGTGAGCCATCTTTTTTAGAGGCTACTTCATTGTTATCATACTGTTAACTGGGTTCAGATCACAAGTTGTACGGTGTGATTGGTGTGGCTGGTTTGGGTCTTACCCGGGATTCAAGATCCTTCCTTATTGTGTACGCTCGTCCGGGCACAGTACCTAACTGAGGCTTGGAGGAGGGTCATAGGGGGAGGAGCCAGTACACACCATGTGATCCTAAAAGCTTGCTTTTGTGCCCTGTCTCCTGCGGAGCCGCTATTCCCCATGGTCCTGACGGAGTCCCCAGCATCCACTACGGACTACGAGAAATAGATTTATCGGTAAGTAAAATCTTATTTTTACAGCATCAGATTCAGGATGTAAAAAATCCAGTGAGTGAGCAGTGAATAGTGTATAACTCCTCCCACTTGCTTTACTTCCTGATGATCTAATCTTTGCCAGAACTGAATAAACTAGTTCACTTTGAAGATTAGTTCATTTTGAACTAATCAGTCATGAACTACCCATCATTTTGAAGTGGCAGTCCTCTTTGCTTCAGAGAGTTTGAACATTGGAATCTCAACATCTTCATTTATGTCTTTAGTTTATTCCGCAACATCTACAGTGGATAGCCGGGACAATGCATCTGCATTACCGTTCGACTTTCTACTTCTATAGGGTGCAGTGTAGCTGAAATTGGCCAGACGGGATACCCATCTCTGTTCAAGGGCTCCGAGTCGAGCAGTATCTAAATAAGCCAAAGCATTATTATGCATCATGATGATAAACGCTGTGGCAGCTAGGTAATCTTTAAATTTTTCCGTGATGGCCCAGATGAGAGCAAGCAATTCCAGCTTAAAGGTGCTATATTTTTCACCATTCCACTCAGTTCTGCGCAGTCCCCTGCTGCCGTATGCAATGACTCTTTCACGCCCGTCCTGTCGCTGTGACAGCACAGCCCTCAGTCCATGGTGACTTGGGTCTGTATGCACCTGAAAGGGTTTATCATAATCTGGGGAGGCGAGCAAAGGAGCTTCGGTTATTGAAGTCTTCAGCTTGTCAAAAGCCTGTTGCTGTTCTTTGCCCCAATCAACAACAGAAGAGCCTCTTCTTTCCAGTCCAGATATGCCCCTCAGGAGTTCGTGCAACGGAGCAGCCACTGCGGCAAAGTGTTCTACAAAGTGTCGGCAGTAGCCAACAAATCCCAGAAAGCTTTGAACATCTCTGATGGTTCTGGGTACTGGTCAATCCTGAACAACTTTGATTTTTTTTCCGGGTCAGGCATCACTCCTTTTACGCTGACAACGTACTTCTAGCTTCAGCAGATGACATTTTGCCGGTTTGAGTTTCAGCCCAGACTCGGCTAATAGTTTGAACACTTCCTCCAAGTGCTGTAAGTGCTTCTCGTAACTTTTTGTAAAGATGATTACATCATCGAGATGTAAGAGGACCGCCTCAAAATTGGATGCCCAAGGCAATGTTCCATAACCTGTTGGAATGTGGCTGGTGCATTGCAGAGCCCAAAGTGCATCCTTTCGAATTCAAATAAGCCCATTGGGGTGGTGAAAGCCATTTTCTCCCTGTCTTCAGGGGCCATCGGAATTTGCCTGTACCCACTGGTAAGGTCTAGGGTGGAGAAGAACGCAGCCATTTTCAGAGCTGTCAAGGACTCCTCTATGCGTGGAAGTGGGTAGGCGTCTTTATGCATCACAGCATTTAATTTGTAATAGTCTACGCAAAATGGAAGGCCGCCATTCATCCTCCAATTTTTCAGATGATTTGTCATCTTTGGCATAATCACTTTGATTCAACCTGAGTATTTGCAGAACGGTTTCCTTAAACTCGGAGAAGGAGCTATTTGGCTGTTGTTTCCACATTCGTAGCTGCGAACGAATTGCTTCTCCATGTGCTCCTTCTATAAACAGGTTGATTAACGTCTCATCGGCCTAACCAACCTCCAAGGCGTCGAGAGCTTGAACAGTTTTTATGACCTCCTCCAACCCAAGGACAAACTCCCGCAACGATTTGTTGGGTTTTTGTTTCCTGGCGTAAAGGCGACTTTTCTACTCCGCCACCGTCTTTGAGTCGGATATACCTGCCAGTTTCTTGAAGATGCACTCTACTGTCTCCTTTTCGCTGTTTTCCCAGCCTTAACCTCGCACAATGCAGGGCCCTTCAACGGTCCCATTAAAATATCAACTTGCTGTATTTTACTCAGTGGGTACAAGCAAAACATCAAATGCATTTTTTCCTTAAACTCTTTAAAGGTGCTCGTGCCAGAACCGCACATATTCCCGAATGATCCACATGCCTTGAAATAATACAGCATGGTGATAGTAGATGCTGTCGTGGAAGTCAGACTTTCCCTTCTAGGAAACACGGGCAGAAGCCTCCGGTCTGATGTTGACGTGAGTATCTGAGGATCCGACATCTTGTGCGTATTCTGTTCGTGACGCCAAAATCAAATGTAACAACCCAGAGACGGGATGATTTACCGTTTCCTCGGTGAGGGTCAGAGGTGTGAGGAGGAAGACTCCGTTCTGTGATGCCATACCACGGTTTAATAGCGGTCTCAATTTATTGATTAAAAATTATTATTCTCACATGATAAATGTCCTCAACAAAAAAGACTGTGTACAATTAATAACATCCAACAAGCATAGATTATAACATGTCACATGAAGAGAAATGGTAAATCAAACAAGAGGTGGTTTTATTGCACAGAAACTGGGTGATAGTTGGGATCACTCCGTCTGCGTTGCGTTCCTGTAAGACAGTTAACCTCTTTCACACAACTTTGCAAAAGGTTAATAGTAGACTGACTCTGGCTTGCTATACCAGACAAACCATTGGTTAATTTAGTTATATAAGCTTTAGTCTAAGATAAACCTCACCTTAAACATCAAATTGACCACAAAATATTCATATTTTGCATAGACAGCAGATTACACCAACATTCCCTTCCCACCAGAACCAAGGTACGCAATTAAGTCAGTTAAATAAAAAGTCCATTAGAACACGTGAACGGCTAACTGTTTGCTAATGAGAGCTCTCTTATTGTTCGTTGCCCGGGTAAAGTGAAAACAGAAAGTTAATTGCTCTTGGGTAATGCAGTCTTTCCAAGGAATTAATGTTGCTCCTGCAGGGAAACTATTCTACTCCAGTAAATCTGACAGCACTTTCCGGAGAAATTCAAGGATAAACATAAACGAAGAAAAAGGAAAGTGCATCTCATTTCTGGTAACTACTCAACTGATGCTGACAATATGTAACATGTTGATACTGTAGCTGTACAAGGGCAACTTCTCTTTTAAGCATTTACTTATGTAACTCCCTTCACGTTAGTGACTCTGTCCTTGGCTAGTCTGCCAGAATATAAATTGGAGCTGGTTTCCTATCTCTACAACTGATGTATTGGAACTGCAGCTCTTCTAGGGAAGCTGTGCTCTTTTTAGGAGGGATTCACCGGAGGAAATCACTGAGCACAGGCTATACATCTCCTACCCTATAATCAAACTTTAACACGGCTCCTGCTGAAGTGTCTAGGAAGGTGCAGTGTGGGTGTTTAGATTGCAGACCTTCTCCTGTTGTCCGTAACGATGACCAGGCTCCTAGCTGTCACAGAATGGCTGCTGCTTAAGGAGGGGCAGAGTTTCCCTGGTCAATGCTTCTCCCCAGGTGTCCGTCAGAAGTACAGGTCCGCCCTCCCGAGCCGCTCAACACTGTCTCTCGGTAGCTGAGAGCCGCCTCTGTGGGTGGAGAGTCTATATTATCCTCCCCCCAGGCAGTGTATACATGAAGAGAGGCTGCCCACCCGAGCTCCGCCCTGGGGCATCACCTCTCCCCCGGCTTCCGATACAGCACCGCCCTGGGACCGCCTCAGTCAGTCAGGGAAGAGCTCCTCCTCACTGCTGCCGGGTCGTCCTCCATCGCGCTGGCTGGGAGACTCGTTGGAGGGAACTCGGCACTGGAGTTCGTGCTGAAGCCCTGGCGCTCAATATCGCCACTATTGGGGCCACCGGAGCCGGTCCTCCTTTCCTAAGGATCCAACAGTAAGTGTGCAGTCCTTTCCAACTGTCTTTTTAGAGTCTGCGAGTTCCGGTGCGGCCAGCGCGCGTCGATAGTCTGCCAGTCTCAACTTCGCGCCAGCCCCTTTTCCTGCCCCTGTTCCTGCCCATCCACTGCCACCAATGTTTAGTGTAGACACAACATGGCTAGATACATACCCCGCTGACACCAGTGTTCAAGGAGCATAATATTCAGGGCACCTATGCCTTCAGAAATATTATTACATACATTTCTACCTTAAACAAGATACAACTGTATGGGCACCAACAAGGTACTCCACAGCAAATATATTACACACGTAACGCCCCCTGTACCCAGTGATGCTTACACACGTAACACCCCCTGTACCCAGTGAAGCTTACACACGTAACACCCCCTGTACCCAGTGAAGCTTACACACGTAATGCCCCCTGTATCAGTGACATTTACACACACAACGCTCCCTGTACCAGTGACGCTTACACACATGCGGCACAGTCACACATATACATACACACGCACACACATACTGTATATAACTTACACGCATACACAATCACACACATACATATACACAGATACTCTATACATACACATACATATACACAGATACTCTATACATATACACACACATACACACTTTCACTCACTCTCTTTCCAGCCACTTACATAAGAAAGTCTGGCAGCCTGGTCCCATGTAGCTCCACCCCTTATTCCTGTGTAGCTCCACCCCCTTTTAGGTCTGCACTCTGAGTTTGTGACAGAGGAGGGGGAGAAGAGGCTTCATGCTGCCAGTGCCGCTGCCTGTCATAGAGTGCGACAGGCGCAGTAGCAGTAGGGACATCAGCTCAGCACAGGGATGCAGAGCAAGGAGAGCACACTTCCAGCCTGGCGCCTACCTGCTTTGCATCCCTTTGCTGAGTGGTCAGCACCGGGCCTGGACCCAGATCTTTTGTAAGATGGTCCAAAACTATTAGCAAATGATAAGCAGTTTAAAGGAACAGTAAACTATTCAGCAAGATTAAGCCCTAGACATTGAATGAAAGGAGGTAGTGGAATGTTCAATGTAACAGGGAAGAGCGGTGCAATTTTTTTTTTAGGGTTTATTAAAGTTCCTTTCAATTTCTTTACCATGGTTGCCAGAATGAATAGTCTAACCAGTGTCTGGCATGCCTGTACTGTAATTTATACGTGCTGATTGGAAGTTACAACAGGTTTTTAGTATATGGGGTCAACAGTGACAATGTTGATACCAGAATGCGGGTGACGGCATGTCAACAAGGTTAACATGCTACTTACATCATCTTTACAGTTGTAATGCCAATCCAGTTAACATACTGTAAGTAGCGTATTAACCTTGTTGGCATGCTGGTGTCTGCATTCACTGGCGACATGGTGCATCCCGTCCACCATTAATACAGATTATACAGTTGTCACTCAGAACAGATAATCCTTGTGTATTAGTGGGGGATATACTTGATATGCACAATAAAATTGTCTTTATGTTAATTGGCATCACTTAATATTATGTGTTTTAAGTTAGTAAAGAAATAAATAATATTATCTGCCCCATCAATACATATATCTTTAGCAGAGCTGTAACTAGACATTTTTGTTGACAAGAGAGCACAATGGTGCCTTATATGTTTCGTATTAATCACCATCTCAGTAACAGCACACCACTGGAGAGGAGGAGGCCAATCTATTGTAGGGTCATGTCTTTATTTATTATTTATATGGCACCATCATATTATTCAGCACAGTATAGAGAATATTTTTCATTTTATATTCACATCAGTCACTGACTCATTGGGTCTTACAGTCTAAATTCCCTACCTCCTACATACTAGTTACATGAATCCTAAACCCAACACCAACGAACTGTCTGACTTTTATGTAATCTCATCACCAGCAGAGGGGAGAAGAGGGAATAAAGGGAAGAAAATGAGAGTAGGAGGAGATTTATTTGGCCTGGTGCTGGCAGAACTTAATGCCTGCAAGATAAATGTCCTAAAAATGTTGTGTGGCCTACATACAGTATAAAGCATACACCAGATAGCATATGTTAGCGGAGATGCATCAAACCTTGGAGTGAGATAAAGTACCAACCAACCAGCTTCTGTCATTTTTCAAACACAGCTTGTGTAGGGAGAAGATATCTCCACCTTCTCTCCAACGCTTGATATACTGTATCTACCCATTATTTCTCTCCCAAGGTTTGATATATATATATATATATATATCCCCCTTTAAATTTATTCTGCAGATTCATTCTAAATAAACACATCTAAAGCTTACCGTACTTCTTATAGCAACTTCAATGCAGATTTCTAAATCCATAGCAATTAGAGAACATTTTTTGTATATGATGACATTTTAACTGTATCAGTATTGTGCATCCTCTTAACACCCTATAATGTGCCATATTACATACAAAAGCAGAAATCACCATATGCTGTAACACACATCGCACATAGGCCTTCATTCCGAGTTGATCGCTCGCTAGCTGCTTTTAGCAGCAGTGCAAACGCTAAGCCGCCGCCCCCACTTAGCAGAAGTGCGACCGAAAGGTTAGCAGAAGCGCTCAAAAAAAATTTCAAGCCGTTTCTGAGTAGCTCCAAACCTACTCCTACCTTGCGATCACTGCAGACAGTTTAGTTCCTGCTTTGACGTCACAAACACACCCTGCTTTGGCAAGCCACTCCCCCGTTTCGTCAGGCACACCTGTGTTTTTTCCAGACACGCCTGTATTTTTAGCACACTCCCGGAAAACGCTCAGTTACCACTCAGAAACACCCACTTCCTGTCAATCACTCTACGATCAGCAGAGCGATTGAAAAGTGTCGCTCGACCTTGTGTAAAGCTGCATAGTTTTATGTGAAAGTACTTTGCGCGTGCGTACTGCGGGCCGTACGCATGCGCAGAAATGCAGATTTTTAGCCTGATCGCCGTGCTGAGACCGAAAGCAGCTAGCGATCAACTCTGAATGAGGGCCATATTTCATGTACATAAATATTTTACAAAGTTATCTGTGGTTCATGCATACAGCTCTGTAGAGGAGACCCAAACTGTGATGCGTCCTGAGAAATATTCTGGATGATTTTGAAACTAAAAGAGGCAGCTATGAGTCATTATTAGGTGAATAGTGATCCACTTAAACACATATTGTGTATTATATCAAGTATCCTGTATGGGGGGCATTCGATATGCCAGCTGTCAGGATTCGATATGCTCGACAGTCGGCATACCGACAACTATTCTCCCTTTTGGGGTGACCACGACACCCATGGAGGGAGAATAAATAGCATTGCGCGCCATCGTACCCACAGCGTGGTGAGCGCAGCGAGCCCGCAAGGGGCTCTTTTGCGCTCGCCCACTGCCGGCGGTCTGGATTCCGGCGCCGGGATTCCAACAGCCAGCATAACGTAGTACACCCATTCTGTATAAAATGCACACAAATAAAAGCAAGCTCTTAAGATACATTTTTTCGGCAAAAAAAGACTCAGAAAAGATGCCTGATGCTAGCAGGGTCCCATGGAACCTGGCATGCCAATAGGGGCTGTTTGGCCTGACTGCGGCAAAGATGTATTAGGAGTGTGGCGGCTCCAGAGGTAGGGCTGCAAGTCTGTTCAAATTTCAAATAGTGGAGCCACACCAACTGTCAGCAATTGCCATTTCAAACTGTCTCTCTGGCAGTTGGTGTGAATTTGAACTGAGCTGCAGCCCCACCTCTGGAGCTGCTCCTGAGGATACATCTGTAAAGTAGTTTTCAAGAACAGTAAACTCACCTTGTTACTTCTGCATAAGATTGCCAAGGTTGTGCATCTGCAGGATGTGGGAACACAGAAGCAGAAGCAAAGTTTGGGTTAGTTAAAACCCAGAACAGAACAGGTCAGGAAAAGATCTTCAAGTGCCAGTGTTGTTCTCTGTTACTTTAGCAACCCACACACTCTGCAGGGGGACAGCATCATATCAGAAACCACAATCGTTTGCTCCCGGTTCAGCTTTCTCATGGTCTGCATGTGAGTGGCCGTTAGAGTGAGAGAGTGAGGTGAGGCAAGGTTTTCAAAATCCTGACTGATCCTGGAAAGTATTTTAACCCTAACCCACCCATCCAGTAGTTTAACCCTAACCCCAGTACTTACCGTTACAGTGCCACTGTCTGTATGCTAATTGTCAGGATCCTTTCTGCATAACGTTTAAAGGACACTTAGGTGGAAGGAAGGGGCAGATAACTGATACAATACAAAAAAGTGACCAATCCAGCCAGTGCTGGCAGGCAAATGTTGCATCACCTAGTTACAACCCTCATCTTGATCTCTGTGGGAGAAATGTGATGTGCTGTACAGTAAATCTTGCCAGAGAAAGCAAATTCAGGCCCTTTAAAAATGTCAGGGTATATAGCTTTGCATTTTGAATCTAAATAAAGCTGTGGCTGGGCTGCCTACATATGGAAGAAGGGTTGCGTACGGAATCCAGGTAGTCAGAATGCCGGTAGGGAGGGCGACCGGAACTAAACCCCTTGCGGACTCGCCATGCTCTCCACGCCACGGGAATAGGTTCTGTTCCCACTCCTTGAATGTCGTGGACACCAAGGAGTGGGAATTGCTGTGGCGGCACTGCCGGTATTCTGGCGTCTGTATTTTTACCGTCGGGATTCCGACCACGGGATTCTAACTTCATCCCATGGGAGAGTACTACTACAAGAAAATTATACTTTGCCTATATTGGAGGCAGATGAATTGGATAGAACAATGTCAGTTTTCACAGTGGACTTTATCAAGTGAAAGTCATGAATGCATACAGTATACCTCATGTTACACAATTTGTATGTAGCTAAGAGATCCTGGTTACCAGGGATGGGCTGGGGCTTTCAAACAGCCCAGGCAAAGGGGTGTACCCATGGCTCACGAGGGCGTACTGTGAGTCACGGGGGCCTCGCAGCACGCCCCCATATGGAAGGCAAAACTGCTCGGCCAGACACGGTCTCGTGAGCCAGGCAGCCAAGCAGAGCGCTGGGAAGCTGAGATGCTCAGCCAGCTCTGCTCTCTCCAGATAGCCAGTCCTGCACTGCTGGCTACTATATATATAAAAGCCAAAATAACTGATGTGAAGTCCTGAAATCAAGCTGCATATGTAGCTCATATTAAATAGAGGAACAGGAACCCCTCACCATTTCAGAATTGCTTGTTTTTATTATTTCAGGATCTGCAAATGAAGTTGGTGGATCCAGAAGACATACCGACCGTGGAATTGCTAACCCAGCAGATATTTGCGCTAAAGGAGAAAATTATTTCAGTAGATTTAGCTAGCCAAGGCCAATTAAGACAAACTCAGAAGGTATTTTAGATATTAGATATGTGATGTATTTATCTAGCATCCAGTAAAACTTTTTTTTTTAAAGGCTATCTGCATATTATTAAAAATAGTTTAGGTTTTGAAACAAAGTATAGCAAATGTAGAGGCACACTTTATAAAAAAAAATACAAAACTAGATTATATTACATTTGCCTTGTGCTACTCTGTGGGGGGATTCCTGTTAGTAGCAAAGAGCTCATTGGGGGTGCGAGTTGTTGCTGCGGTGGCGTGTAAATGTGGCCCCTTTTAGTGTCGGCTCGCACATTTTTGCTTGCCGTCCTATGGCATACAGCCACATACAGGTCCACTTACTCGCGCAGGGAGCTGTTTGCAGTGACTTGGATATCCCCCGTGTGTGGGCAGGAGAGTGGTGCAGGGGGGATCATGTCTCTAGGTTGACAGTAACTAGGTCGACCACTATTGGTTGACGGTAACTAGGTCGACAGGGTCTCTAGGTCGACATGTTGTATGTCGACATGTAGGTCAAAAGGTCAACATGAGTTTTTCACAATTTTTTTTTCTTTTTTTTTACTTTTTCATACTTAGCAATCCATGTGGAATACGATTGGAACGGTAATCTTTGCCGAGCAAAGCGGTAGCGGAGCGAGGCACCTTGCCCGATCGCTCGCAATGCGAGGGGACACTGTGCACTAATTGGGGTTCCCGGTCACTCTACGAAGAAAACGTAAAAAAACTCACGTTGACCTTTTGACCTGTCGACCTAAAGACCCTGTCGACCTAGAAACTATGTTGACCTTGTTACTGTCGACCAATAGTGGTCGACCTAGACACTGTCGTCCTATTTACTATGTATCTTCCATACCACACCCGGTACAGGGTTAGGGTCTGTGTAAAGGCACATTCATTTTTCCCTCATATATATTTTTTGATCCTTCATAGCTCTTTAAACTGCTTGAAGAACTGACTGCAAACAAAAGTAGACTGAATGAGGCACTGCAGGCTGAAAGGCAGCTTTACAGCTGCTTGGTACAGTTCCATACAGAACCTAACAGGTAAATACAGTGTGCTTGATAATTGATATTTATTGTTTATGCCATGGCGAAAAAAAGCCCAGCTAAGTTTACAAATATGATTTTTTTAAGAATATCCATTTATTTGAAACACATAATTTTCTTAAATACTAATTATATTTAAATGTATGAAATCAATGAGTGCAATGTGAATCCAAAGAGCCTACAAACTCCTTATACTGCAGTGCTCAACTGATTGTGGATCTACACAATATGATATTAGGCTCCTTTATCTTGATAGCTAGAATTTCAAGGTAGAATAAAAAATGAGAACTACCTCAACCGCGCTCAGCTTAGTAAAGTCCACTTAGATGTCTTTAAGTTTTCGAAAATATGTCAGTCTGTAAAAAGAAAGGAGATCGTCTTCCAATCTTTTTCCTTTAATTCATTGGGTGGAGGAATTCCCTCTGGGTTGGTCCGAAGTCCCTCAAAAGATAGAAGCACAATATCGTGTAGTACGTCCTGAATTTGGAGTGATTGGTGGTTCTAGATTTTGTGATTAATCACGGTAGTTCGTACCGTACTCACGTCTAAAAGGAAAAAGTTTCCACTCATAAAGGTTTCTTTATGGGTACAAACTTCTCTCAACCCGATGGGAGCCGGCTCCTTCTCTTTCAACTCCTCCCAAGGTGGTACCCCAATGTGAGAGAAAATAGGGAGAAGAACGGCCCAATTAATAAATCACAGTGGAGTCGATTTTAACAACCCCACTGGTAGCCGGAAGAATAAATCGGCATACCGTACTCACACTCAAAGTGTATTCAATAAACCCATAAAGGTATCTTTAACCGTACATCCTGGCCAAATAGATAAATAATGGAACAAATGGGCAAGCGTACCCCACTTACAGTCTTCAAAGATGATGCCAAGCCCGTAGCAGTTTCTTTCTCCACTCCCCTCCTAGGAAGTGGAACTTCACTGTCGAGGACTTACAATCTCGGTATAATGAAACATATATCACGGGTGGAAGTGAGTTAAAAAAAATTTTTATTACAATAAATAGCAATAGGGCACAGTCCTATTGTACAATCCAGAAGATGTTTACACAATCACAAAGATGGGATACTGTAGATCCGGATTATCTCACCTCATTAGATGGTAGTCTGGAAAGTCCGTAGGTAGTATATAGCCCTCACACCAACGCGTTTCGACCAGAGGTCTCTGTCAATTGTCAATCTTTGTGATTGTGTAAACATCTTCTGGATTGTCCAATAGGATTGTGCCCTATTGCTATTAATTGTAATAATTTTTTTTTTAACTCACTTCCACCCGTGATATATGTTTTATTATACCGAGATTGTAAGTCCTCGACAGTGAAGTTCCACTTCCTAGGAAGGGAGTGGAGAAAGAAACTGCTACGGGCTTGGCATCATCTTTGAAGACTGTAAGTGGGGTACGCTTGCCCATTTGTTCCATTATTTATTTATTTGGCCAGGATGTACGGTTAAAGATACCTTTATGGGTTTATTGAATACACTTTGAGTGTGAGTACGGTATGCTGATTTATTCTTCCGGCTACCAGTGGGGTTATTAAAATCGACTCCACTGTGATTTATTAATTGGGCCGTTCTTCTCCCTATTTTCTCTCACATTGGGGTACCACCTTGGGAGGAGTTGAAAGAGAAGGAGCCGGCTCCCATCGGGTTGAGAGAAGTTTGGACCCATAAAGAAACCTTTATGAGTGGAAACTTTTTCCTTTTAGACGTGAGTACGGTACGAACTACCGTGATTAATCACAAAATCAAGAACCACCAATCACTCCAAATTCAGGACGTACTACACGATATTGTGCTTCTATCTTTTGAGAGGCTTCGGACCAACCCAGAGGGAATTCCTCCACCCAATGAATTAAAGGAAAAAGATTGGAAGACGATCTCCTTTCTTTTTACGGACTGACATATTTTCGAAAACTTAAAGACATCTAAGTGGACTTTACTAAGCTGAGCGCGGTTGAGGTAGTTCTCATTTTTTATTCTGCTTATGTCCATGTTGTATGGTATTGGGTGACACCAGGGTTCTACGCAACTGCAGCCACAGAGAGCGCAGTGGTTGATTATTTCTGTATTTCTTGTAGAATTTCAAGGTGGCACCCACCAGTGGCGTGTGGTGAGGTCAGTGGCTGGTGAAGCACTGGCTAGTGTGCGTACAAAATGTGTAGGGGTTGCCGTGGGTGCCACGCTATGAAGTTGACAGAAGAAAACATGGGGGTTTAACACAATATCTTAGAGCAGCAAGGAAGAGAGAGAGAGAGAAAGGCAGGGACTCCTAATCCCAAGCTGCCTAATGTATCCTAATATAAAGTGGGTCCTGGTGCTGTAACTGAGTGCCAGGGTAAAAACAAATAAAAAATAATATATATATGTGTATGTATGTGTGTATATATATATATATATATATATATATATAGACAAAAACAAAGGTTCTCTTGGGGAGCTTTTACCACCACAGATATCTTATATTATTATAAAATCATTTATTAAAAAAACATGTTACATACATAATTTTATAACATGAATCACAAGATCACACATATCACTTGAGCAATACATTCATTTCTAATTATCTGACAAGAAAAAAATGGATATGAGAACCCCTGTAAAAGGCGCCCTGGAAGCTGCCCGAGCCGTGATTCACCACAATTGAATCTCACCAGAATTCAAAGTTTAAACAAATTTGACAAAAAGAATGTGTGGGACTCAAACAAATACAGGCGCTAGGATATTAACGTGATTGGTACTTTTACAATACGTTCCTCAATGTTCTTCTTTGACAGGACCTCCCTTTCACTCGTGTCGATGTCACCATGAAAAGAAAGGATTGTAAAAATGTGTGTCAGAGTCTTTAATAGTCCATGGTTATCTTTTCATTAACTGAACATATCAGACAGTGAAGAACGTGATTATTTCACCAGAGAGGCGTACCCCAACTCACTTTTCCAAAGAAAAGATTACACTCATAAAGGTATCTTTCATCCACCACTGTGTTAGACAGAATCACTCCCACGGTTAAACCCTTTTGCACGTGCAGAAGATGGGCATACCTCACTCACAATAAAGGAGGCTGTTTCAAACGCATCAAGGTTTCTTTTGCTGATAGTTCTTTCTTCCTCCTAAGCAAAAAGTCCTTCCCTCTCGTATGGGTGTTGCCGTGAAAAAAGATATATATATATATATGTGTGAAATCGTTTTCACATGTACACCACTCATCTATAGTGTAGGTTAATAGGTGGTAAAGATTCTTTAACAGTCCATAAAATATCTTTTGCTTCTGGACTTATCCTACAGTGAAAGACGTGATAATTACACCAAAGAGGCGTACCCCAACTCACTTTCCCAGAGAGAAGGTTAAACTCATAAAGGTATCTTTTATCCACCACTGTGTTCGAAAGATTCACTCTCACGGTGACCCTTTTTACATGAGAAAGATAGGCATACCTCACTCACAATAAAGGAGGCTGCTTCAAACACGTAAAGGTTTCTTTTACTGCTGATACCTTCTTCCTTCTAAGCAAGATGTCCCTCCCTCTTGTGTGGGTGTTGCCGTAAAAAAGGGAATATATATATGTGTGATATCGTTTTAACCAGTACAACACTTAGCTACACAATACAATACTTTCTTTCCTCAATGCATGCACTCATCCTTAAAGGAATAGAGATCACTCTCCATGCGGGGGTGTACCTTGACTCACTCTTTCTATAGAGGGGAAAACGCCCATCAAGGTATCTTTTTTATTCCACCGCTCTGATCAAATCGTAAGCCCACTTTACCCAAAGGGAGGGAAGCGTACCTCACTCACACAAAAGAATGCTGATGGAAGCACATCAAGGTTTCTTTGTATTTAGTGAGAAAAATATCAGGCGTACCCTACTCACAGGAAAGATGGTTATGGGTAAGCTCATCTGGGTTTCTTTGGGAGACTGACCAGGATAAAAGAGAAAGTTCCTGTCTCCGTGTGTATTGAATCCACCGTAGTGGCAAGTATTCTCAAAAAAATGTGTTCCAATCACAATAGATCCATATACAAAAAACACAATTTTTATTTGTTAAAAAATACCCCACATCTTCGGGGAGACATACAGCTAACAGAAGAAATTCTTTTAAAAAAAACAGGAGTCTAAAAAAGGATTGTAGCAGCAAGACTCACAATAAAAATAAATCAAAAAGAAAAAGACATAACATTTTTTAAAATCCGTATATACAAAAAAATCCTTGGAAAAGTACTTGATTCATACCTATGTAATAGATCCACACTCTCA
Source organism: Pseudophryne corroboree (assembly GCF_028390025.1). Classification (NCBI taxonomy): domain Eukaryota; kingdom Metazoa; phylum Chordata; class Amphibia; order Anura; family Myobatrachidae; genus Pseudophryne; species Pseudophryne corroboree. The sequence continues at coordinate 271,790,867 of NC_086452.1, forward strand.
GCTGGTCGACATGTTTCGGCCTATTCGTAGGCCTTTATCAAGACATGCTGAGAGGGTGGACTGACCTGATATTTATGTGTGGATCATCCAATCAGTAATTAACAATTGCTGACATCATCAATCAGTGACAGTTTTTTTAAACATAAAACTGCTGAACAAAATATATGATAACAAACACATATGGATTCTCTAACATATTTCACAGAACCATATATTATGTTGTGTGAATAATAAAGTGCTTTAAACCTTTTTCGACATTCATGCAAGGGATCTCCATGGCAACCGTGACTCACAAACACAAGTGGGTTTTACTACTCGTGATCCAAAAGGGCCCCGCTTAGCAACTCTCCCTTAATAATAAGGTGAGAGTTCGGTTTTTTATTATTTATTCAGCCCAGTCTATCAATATTAAACTCCTCCCCAGTGTAAGATTTTTAGATCTATGTACTGGCGGGTCGCGCCGTTGCTATGACGACGCGTCCCGACTCCCGGAAGTGCGTCACTGGAACGCACAGTGGACCGCATATTGGTTTCCTGTCTGCAGTCCAGGAAACCATTTACCGTGTGTCCTGGCGCTTCTGTGCGTGGTTGCTATGGCAATATTGGCTATACAGAGCGGAGATACACACAGTATCTGTGCCTACAATAGGGGATTTTATAGATTACAATATCTCTCGTGCGGTATACTTAGTAAATACCTAAATATAGTGAATATAAGAAACTCCTTAATGAGTTTTGTTTTTTGACCTAATTTTTGTGACGTGATTAGTACGTGAAAGAAAAAAATATATTTATTACTACCGAAGTAGCCATTTTTTAGTGGGTCACAGTTTCCCATACAGGGACATTAACAATAAATAAAGTGCTAAACGTTTATACCTATTTATAAGTGACATCCTAAATTAAAGTGGAAAAATGTGCCACCAATAGTGCCTACAACTGCTAGTGCTGTAGTTTTTACGGGTTGCCATGGTGATTCCTTACCCTATGTAACATGACAGATTTTTGACAAAAATGTTTCCGGACACTTTTTTCCTCCCTCTTCAAACTTAAATAGTCCAGATCCAATTGGAAACCTAAAGGGACTAGAGAACAATAATCAGGAAAAAAAAACCAACCATTTTTTAACAAATAAAAATTGTGTTTTTTGCATATGGATCTATTGTGATTGGAACACGTTTTTTTGAGAATACTTGCCACCACGGTGGATTCAATACACACGGAGACAGGAACTTTCTCTTTTATCCTGGTCAGTCTCCCAAAGAAACCCAGATGAGCTTACCCATAACCATCTTTCCTGTGAGTAGGGTACGCCTGATATTTTTCTCACTAAATACAAAGAAACCTAGATGTGCTTCCATCAGCATTCTTTTGTGTGAGTGAGGTACGCTTCCCTCCCGTTGGGTAAAGTGGGCTTACGATTTGATCAGAGCGGTGGAATAAAAAAGATACCTTGATGGGCGTTTTCCCCTCTATAGAAAGAGTGAGTCAAGGTACACCCCCGCATGGAGAGTGATCTCTATTCCTTTAAGGATGAGTGCATGCATTGAGGAAAGAAAGTATTGTATTGTGTAGCTAAGTGTTGTACTGGTTAAAACGATATCACACATATATATATTCCCTTTTTTACGGCAACACCCACACGAGAGGGAGGGACATCTTGCTTAGAAGGAAGAAGGTATCAGCAGTAAAAGAAACCTTTACGTGTTTGAAGCAGCCTCCTTTATTGTGAGTGAGGTATGCCTATCTTTCTCATGTAAAAAGGGTCACCGTGAGAGTGAATCTTTCGAACACAGTGGTGGATAAAAGATACCTTTATGAGTTTAACCTTCTCTCTGGGAAAGTGAGTTGGGGTACGCCTCTTTGGTGTAATTATCACGTCTTTCACTGTAGGATAAGACCAGAAGCAAAAGATATTTTATGGACTGTTAAAGAATCTTTACCACCTATTAACCTACACTATAGATGAGTGGTGTACATGTGAAAACGATTTCACACATATATATATATATCTTTTTTCACGGCAACACCCATACGAGAGGGAAGGACTTTTTGCTTAGGAGGAAGAAAGAACTATCAGCAAAAGAAACCTTGATGCGTTTGAAACAGCCTCCTTTATTGTGAGTGAGGTATGCCCATCTTCTGCACGTGCAAAAGGGTTTAACCGTGGGAGTGATTCTGTCTAACACAGTGGTGGATGAAAGATACCTTTATGAGTGTAATCTTTTCATTGGAAAAGTGAGTTGGGGTACGCCTCTCTGGTGAAATAATCACGTTCTTCACTGTCTGATATGTTCAGTTAATGAAAAGATAACCATGGACTATTAAAGACTCTGACACACATTTTTACAATCCTTTCTTTTCATGGTGACATCGACACGAGTGAAAGGGAGGTCCTGTCAAAGAAGAACATTGAGGAACGTATTGTAAAAGTACCAATCACGTTAATATCCTAGCGCCTGTATTTGTTTGAGTCCCACACATTCTTTTTGTCAAATTTCTAATTATCTGTTATATGATATTTTCAATCATTAGGTGAAATACTTATTCCTCAGCATGAGAAAGTATGTATGATCTGTTCACTGTTTTAAGGAAACGCACAATCGTTGAAACCCAACGATTGTGCGTTTCCTTAAAACAGTGAACAGATCATACATACTTTCTCATGCTGAGGAATAAGTATTTCACCTAATGATTGAAAACATCATATAACAGATAATCAAAAATGAATGTATTGCTCAAGTGATATGTGTGATCTTGTGATTCATGTTATAAAATTATGTATGTAACATGTTTTTTAATAAATGATTTTATAATAATATAAGATATCTGTGGTGGTAAAAGCTCCCCAAGAGAACCTTTGTTTTTGTCCATTCTATGTGCAGTACTCCTTCTGACAGGGGGTATCTCTCAGTGGTTTGAGCTATCAGACAATTGCGCAATTAAGGGGTCTTAATTTTCTCTTTTTTATATATATATATATATATATATATATACACACACATATATATAATGTATGTGTATATATATGTATGTATATATAAAATCGCTCTCCCGAAAACCCACTCACTGACCATTTGCCCTTGAGGGCTGCTGCTGCCAAGTGCTGGTGAGTCGCTCCTGGTCAGGGGCCCCCTCGGCAGCTTGCATGTAGCTTGTGCTTGCGCAGGTGGACGCTGGACTGTAGAGTAGCGGAGGAGAGGGAAAGGAAAAGCCTCTCCTCTTCCTGCTTTACTACAGCCGGCTGCAGCGTACTGTAATGAGTCAGTCCGACTCACTAGTACTGCTGCTGCCGCTACTAGCCACTTCATCATGGCCAGTGCCGGATTAAGGCTCCGGGGGGCCCGCGGTACTGAAGACATGGGGGCCCTCTAAGAACTAATATATATACGGTATCTCTCATTCTAGGAATATATCAGCAGTGTGGGTGGCACACACAGGACTGACATTCAATTCAAATAACTGGACACAAGAGCCTCCTTCACGATCAACGTTCGGTATTCTTAACCTTCGTCATGATTCTTAACCTTCATCAGGACTGTTTGTCCAGCTATTTGAATTGAATGCCAGTCCCATGCATACCACCCGCACTGCTTAATATATATATATATATATATATATACATACACACACACACACACACACACATTCATTGACATTTTTGGGGACCCACGGGGCACCACCTTAACCTCCACCCACACACCATCTTGACCACTGGTGAGAGAAAGAGAGAGGGAGGAGAGAAAGAAAGGGAAATGGACAGAGGGAGCGGAGATAGAGAGAAAGAGAGGGGTAGAGAGGGGGGAGGGAAAGGGAGAAAGAAAGAGAGGGGGAGGGAGAGGGAGAAAGAAATAGAGAGGAAGGGAGGTGGGAGAGAGAGGGGGAGGGGTGGAGACATTTGATGAGAGTGGAAATAAAGTAGTAAAAGTATGCTGACACTTACTACATTGTCTCAGTGTCAGCGCCTGCAGCTTGCTGTGTGGAGCTGGCCCGGCATTGCTGCAGATTGTGCCCAGGTCGTTTTGCTTCCTGCTGCCGCTATCCTGTTACACTGCGGCTCCTGTCACTGCTGGGAATATAGCAAGGAAGGAGGGCACAGCGTAGTGCGGGTGCAGTGTGCCGGGCAGGAGATGCTGTCATTCATAGGCAGCATGGTACGCGCGGATAACAGGACACGTGACCAGGGGGGAAGGGGGGGGGTTGGACGTGTTACCAAAGTGATGTACTCCGTCTTCGCGTAGGTGACTGAGTTTTTTAGCCTACCTGTGCCACAGTGCTGGCAACCAGTGCAATCAATTCCAGGGACACGGGGGCCCCTGAGAGCTGGGTGGGCCCGGGGTAACGTATCCCCTGCCCCCCACCTCCTAATCCAGCTCTGATCGTGGCGGGCGCCGGTAAACTGCGCTGCCTTTGACTTCTTCTTTTGACGGGGGGGCACGGGGCCGCATAAGTGAAAAGGGGAGGGGGTACACGAGGCCGCCTATGTGATGACGGGGGGTGCACGGGGCCGTATTTCTGATGACAGGGGGGGGGGGCGCATTTCTGATGACGGGGTGGGCGCATTGGGCCGCATTTCTGATGACGGGGGCGCACGGGGCCGCTTTTCTGATGACAGGGGGGGCGCACGGGATCGCATTTCTGATGACAGGGGTGGCAATGGGCCGCGTATATGATACAGGTGCAGCTGACACTGACTTTTTCCCTTCCTGTCAGTGCTGAATCTGCTGCCCAATCACTTAGGCTTCAGTTACAGGGGCGTGCTTTCATATGAGCTGAAAGCACGTCCCTGTACTGAGGCACTTGTATGGGTGCCGCTTACACTGTTTTTGTTAATGGGCTTTTACAGCCCTCTGCTTGGCCCTGCCCCATGTCCTCCCCGTGCTTCCGGCCGTTTATACTTGGCTGCGGGAGGCACCGTTCGTGCTGCCTTCTAAATGAACTTAAACAAGGTTTAAACTGAAAAAATTATTACATTAATATAAAGAAGATACTTATGACTCAGAATGTGTCATAAGTATCTACTTTGTTTTAATTTAATGATTAATGACAGGGGAGGCACTGCCTCCCCTGACTGCACGTCCCTGGCACCCACTAAACTTACCTTAGTGCGAAATTTGTCTTAATTTCGTAATGGTCTGTTAATTTAAAAAAAAGGCAGAAAAATTGTTGCCCAGCAGTGGTGAAGTACACACAAGTTGATTTTTTATACTTGTGTTCCTGAATGGTTCACTCATTAATCAATATTTAATATGGCGTTGTTTGTAATTCATAGTAACTAAGGTTGAAAAAAGACAATTGTCCATCGAGTTCAACCTATTTGTGGTCTCCTATGCAGTCTTATTATAGGACTAGTTATTTTTATGTTAGGACTAGTATATTAACTATAATGCATGACTACGCACCATAACCCTGAATATTTTTATCCAATAGGAATTTATCTAACCCATTCTTAAAGGTTATGCTTAATACTAGGGGGGATAGTTCCGCAACAGGTTACAATTACAGACAATCAATAACCACTAATGTATGATGGTCTAATTACTGATTTTTAATGATAGTGTACAACAGAGTGTAACAATTAGACGTCGGTGGTGCTCCCAGAGTCAGTAGAAGTACATGAACAAAAAAAGGAAGAGGAGAAAGACTCTATGTTGGGGCACTCTTTATAAAAAATGACTAGACAATAAAACTTAACTTTTAATTAGTTTCCTAAAATATTGTGACTCAAGAAAAATATAAGTGTTGGTATTTAATGCATATATACCATATGCTTAATTATTGAAACCAGTGACTACAATTATGATAGATATTAATAAGGCGCCTAGGTGAAAATAGGATTTTGATAACCTACCGTTAAATTCTTTTCTCCTAGTCCGTAGAGGATGCTGGGGACGACATCAAGACCACGGGATATAGACTGGATCCGCAGGAGACATGGGCACTCTAAAGACTTTTCATTGGGTGTGAACTGGCTCCTCCCTTTATGCCCCTCCTCCAGACCTCAGTTGTAGGAACTGTGCCCAGGGAGACTGACATTTCGAGGAAAGGAATTACTTAACTAGTGGTGAGATATCTACCAACTCACACCCTCAACCATGCCGCAGACATGGCGTTCAAAATAACACACGCCAACAGGCATGAACTAATTGCAGCAACATGCTGAAACCAAGATAACACAACTTGTGTAACTGTAATAACTAAACTGCAGGTAAAGTACGCACTGGGATGGGCGCCCAGCATCCTCTACGGACTAGGAGAAAAGAATTTACCGGTAGGTTATCAAAATCCTATTTTCTCATGCGTCCTAGAGGATGCTGGGGACGACATCAAGACCATGGGGTCTATACCAAAGCTCCCGTACGGGCGGGAGAGTGCGGATGACCCTGCAGCACCGATTGACCAAACTTTAGGTCCTCATCGACCAAGGTGTCAAACTTGTAGAATTTAGCAAATGTGTTTGACCCAGACCAAGTAGCTGCTCGGCAAAGTTGTAATGCCGAGCCCCCCCGGGCAACCGCACAGGACGAGCCCACCTTCCTAGTGGAGTGGGCCTTTACTGACGTCAATAACGGCAATCCAGCAGTAGTATGAGCTTGCTGAATCGTATTTCTAAACCAACGTGCAATAGTCTGCTTGGAAGCAGGACAGCCAATCTTGTTGAGATCATACAGGACAAACAGAGCCTCTGTTTTCCATATACGAGCTGTTCTAGCAACATAGATTTTCAAAGCTCTAACCACATCTAGAGACTTTGAATCAGTGAATGTGTCAGTAACTACTGGCACCACAATAGGTTGGCTTATGTGAAAAGCAGAAACCACCTTTGGAAAAAAAATGTTGGTGAGTTCGCAACTCTGCCCTATCTTCATGGAAAATCAGGTAAGGGCTCTTGTGAGACAAGGCCCCCAATTCAGACACCCGCCTTGCAGATGCCAATGCCAAAAGCATCACCACTTTCCAAGTGAGAAACTTCAACTCTTATCTTTTGTAGAGGCTCAAACCAATCCGATTGAAGGAACTGCAATACCACGTTAAGGTCCCATGGTGCCACTGGAGGCACGATTGGAGGCTGTATGTGCAGAACCCCTTTCACGAAGGTCTGAACCTCTGGAAGAGAGGCCAATTGTTTTTGGAAGAACACTGACAAGGCCGAAATCTGGACCTTGATTGATCCCAATCGTAGGCCCGTCTCCACACCATCCTGCAAAAAATGGAGAAAACGTCCTAAGTGAAACTCTTCCGTAAGAGCTTTCTTGGATTCACACCAGGACACATATTTTCTCCAAACACAGTGGTAATGTTTCAACGTTACTCCCTTTCTGGCCTGAATAAGGGTGGGGATGACCTCCTTAGGAAAACCCTTCCTGGCTATGCAGAAGATCTGGGTACCAAGCCCTTCTTGGCCAGTCTGGGGCAATGAAGATTGCTTGAACCCTTGTCTTTCTTATGATCCTGAGTATTTTTGGGATCAGCGGAAGTGGAGGGAAAACATACACTGACGGACACACCCACTGGGTCACCAGTGCATCCACTGCTACTGCTTGAGGGTCTCTCGAACTGGTACAGTATCTCTGAAGCTACTTGTTGAGACGAGATGCCATCATGTCTATTTGAGGAACTCCCCGAAGTCTTGTCACCTCTGCGAAGACTTCTTGGTGGAGGCCCCACTCTCCTGGATGGAGATCGTGTCTGCTGAGGAAGTCTGCTTCCCAGTTGTCTACTCCTGGAAAGAATATTGCCGACAAAGCTTGTAGAGGTTTTTCTGCCCAGCGGAGGATTTTTGTGGCCTCTGCCATTGCCGCTCTGCTTTTCGTTCCTCCCTGCCTGTTTATGTATGTGACTGCTGTTACATTGTCCGCCTGGATCTGCACGGGACGGTCTTGAAGAAGATGTACCGCTTGTTGAAGGCCGTTGTAAATGGCTCTTAGCTCCAGAACGTTTATGTGAAGGCAGGCTTCCTGTTGTGACCAACGTCCCTGGAAGTTTTCTCCCTGAGAGACTGCTCGCCAGCCTCGGAAACTTGCATCCGTGGTTACTAGGACCCAGTCCTGAATCCCGAACCTGCTTCCCCCTAGCAGGTGAGAGCAATGCAACCACAACAGGAGCGAAATCCTGGTTTTTGACGACAGGATTATCTTTCTGTGCATGTGTAGGTGTGACCCCGGCCACTTGTCCAACAGGTCCCACTGGATTACTCTGGCATGGAACCTGCCAAACTGTATGGCCTCGTAGGCCGCCACCATCTTCCCAAACAACCGAATGCACTGATGGATCGACACACTTGATGGTTTCAATATCTGTTTTACCATTTTCTGGATTTCCAGAGTCTTTTCCAGCAGAAGAAATACTCTCTGAACTTCTGTGTCCAGAATCATCTCGAGGATAGACAACCTTGTCGTCGGTTCCAACTGTGACTTTGGGTAATTTATGATCCACCCGTGTTGTTAGAGTATTGACAGGGAGAGGGATATGTTTTGTAATCACTGCTCCCTGGATCTCGCCTTTATCAGGAGGTCGTCCAGATAAGGGATTATATTGACTCCTTTCTGACGAAGGAGGACCATCATCTCCGCCATTACCTTGGTGAATACCCTTGGCGCCGTGGAGAGACCGAAAGGTAACTGTCACGATCCGGGTATCTGGACGCCATTACTTACCCTTCAGATGCCTCCTAAGGCGGGCTCAGCGTTCCAGGACCGGATTCCGCTGTTCCTGAGTTTCCACATACAGAGTGGTCTTTTCATCAGCCGCGGCCTCCGCTGTGCCCGCGTGGTTAAATGTGCATCTATCAGCCTGGCGTCTCCTGTCTCCGGTGGCCGGCGCCGCCATTACTGTTTCCCAGACCACATGGATTACAAACCAAACTTCCCTCCAAGTGTCTGCATGGGCGCAGCCATCTTGGATTCTGTCATCTGATCATTTCCACCAATCTGCTGTCTGTGTTGTTGATTTGCATAATTGCCTAGCCAACCCCTTCCTTGCTGCAGGTATAAGTAAGCTGTACCTGAGCAAGGAAGACGTCAGTGCTTTGGTTGTCAAACCTAGTTCCTGTTTGTCTCTCTTCTATGATTGTCTTCCAGGTTCCAGCTCCTGTCTCAAGACTTCCACCATAGAGACCCGCACCAGCATTCCACCTGCGGTGTAGCCTGACTCTCCAATCCATTGTGGATTCATCTGTTTCCAGCTACAACACTACCTGCTTCCAGCCTCAGCTTCCAGCAGAGTACAGCTTCCCTTAAAGGGCCGGTGTCCTTTCTACACTTTACCACTCTCCACCGGAATTATTATTTCTCCGCTCTCAAGTTCTACATTTCAGTTCACATTTCATCGCTCCCAAAGTTCTTTTATTATTTAACTGGTTCCAGCCAGTATCCACTCCGTGCTAACAACAGTCTGGTTCCAGCCAGTATCCACAGCAGCTGTTTTACCTTCAGCAACCCAGCTCTTCCTGGAACACCAGCTGGTATAATCCTGGGTTATCTCCATTGCTACAGCCGGGCCTGGTAAGGACTTTCCATCTAGAAGATCATAAGAACTATCTCACACTACCAGTGCCCTGTGGCTCCTGCCATGCTGTAGTACTCAGGAACTGTATTTATTCTTTGCTGACTTTTACGTTTTCTTTTATTGCTGCTGTGTTGCGGAGTTGTCATAAATAAACATCATTGACTTTTATTCCTGGTTGTCGTGGTCACGCCTTCGGGCAATTCTTCTACATGTCTAGGGGTCTGATACAACCTGCCAGGTTCCATTACACCTCAGTCCCTACAACTGAGGCTGCCTCCCGTCAGCTCAGGCCCTCAGTTGTGACAGTAAGCACTGACCTAATGAATCCAGCCGGAGATCAGGATCAAGCGGCCAGGCCGATGCAAGAACTGGCAGCCCGACTTGAACATCAGGAGGCTGCACAGGGCCACATCATCCGCTGTCTCCAGGATCTCTCTACTCGGCTGGATGGGATTCAGACAACCCTCCGTGGATCAGACGCGTCCGGTGCGTCAACCACAGTGACTCCAGCTATAACCCCACCCACCTTACCCATTTCTGCTCCACGTCTTCATCTTCCAACGCCAGCAAAATTTGACGGATCTCCAAGATTCTGCAGGGGATTTCTCAACCAGTGTGAGATTCAGTTTGAGCTACAACCTGGCAATTTTCCCAGTGACCGTACAAAAATTGCCTACATTATCTCTCTTCTCAGTGGCTCAGCCCTTGATTGGGCATCACCGTTATGGGAGAGGTCCGACACCCTGCTATCCTCCTACACTACATTCGTGTCAACATTCAGGCGTATCTTCGACGAGCCAGGCCGGGTAACTTCAGCTTCATCTGAGATTCTCCGTTTGCGCCAGGGATCACGTACTGTAGGACAATATCTTATACAGTTCCAGATCCTGGCATCCGAACTGGCATGGAACGACGAGGCCCTGTATGCTGCATTCTGGCATGGCTTATCTGAGAGTATTAAAGATGAGTTAGCTACCAGAGACTTACCTTCCAAGTTAGATGAGCTAATCTCACTCTGCACGAAAGTTGATTTACGTTTCAGAGAGAGAGCAACTGAGCGTGTAAGATCATCTGCTCCAAAATCTTCTGCTCCTCCTCCTCGCCAACTGTCACCATCTAAAGATGAGTCCAGCCAAATTGGTCGTTCCCGTTTAACTCCTGCTGAGCGCCGAAGACGCCTCTCCAAGTCTCTCTGTCTTTATTGTGCAGCTCCATCTCACACCATTAATGCCTGTCCCAAACGTCCAGGACTCCAGACCCTAGCTCGCCAAGGAGAGGGCCGGCTAGGAGTAATGATCTCCTCTCCATCTCCTCAAGATTGTAATCTCCCAGTCTCGCTTCAAGTTGCTCAACGTTATCGGAACGTCATTGCCCTCCTTGATTCCGGAGCAGCTGGGAACTTTATTACCGAAGCCTATGTTAAACGGTGGTCCCTACCCACCGAGAGACTTCCTTCGTCCATTTCTTTAACTGCCGTGGATGGCAGCAAAATTTTTGATGCAGTTATTTCTTTAAGGACTCTACCAGTTCGTCTGAGAGTGGGAGTTCTTCATTCCGAACTTATTTCTTTTTTAGTGATTCCAAGAGCCACACATCCTGTGGTCCTGGGCCTTCCATGGCTCCGTCTTCACAATCCTACAATTGATTGGACGACTACGCAAATCCTGGCATGGGGTTCCTCCTGTGCTGAGACATGTTTGTTTAAAGTATTGCCTGTCTGTTCTTCCTCCCCCAGGTCGTCTGATGTTCCACCTCCTCCATATCAAGATTTCACGGATGTGTTCAGTAAAGCTTCTGCTGATATCCTTCCTCCTCATAGAGAATGGGACTGCCCGATTGATCTCGTTCCAGGGAAGGTTCCACCTCGAGGCCGAACTTATCCGTTGTCTCTGCCTGAGACGCATTCTATGGAGGAATACATTAAAGAGAACCTAGCAAAGGGGTTCATTCGACCTTCTTCTTCTCCAGCCGGCGCAGGCTTCTTTTTTGTAAAGAAGAAAGATGGTGGTCTGCGGCCGTGCATCGACTACAGAGGTTTGAACGACATTACCATCAAGAACCGTTATCCTTTACCCCTGATTACTGAGCTCTTTGACAGAGTTAGCGGAGCTACCATCTTTACAAAGCTGGACTTGAGAGGTGCATACAATCTCATCCGGATCCGTGAGGGTGACGAGTGGAAGACCGCCTTTAACACCCGTGACGGACATTATGAGTACCTCGTCATGCCCTTCGGATTGAGCAATGCTCCAGCTGTCTTCCAGCATTTTGTCAATGAGATCTTCAGAGACATTCTATACCGTCATGTCGTGGTCTATCTAGACGATATCCTCATTTTTGCCAACGATTTAGAGGAACATCGTTTTTGGGTTAAAGAGGTTCTGTCCCGTCTCCGTGTCAATCATCTCTACTGCAAATTAGAGAAATGCGTCTTTGAAGTCAAGTCCATTCCGTTTCTAGGGTACATTGTGTCCGGTTCCGGACTAGAGATGGATCCTGAGAAACTACAAGCAATCCAGAATTGGCCGGTACCCTTAACCCTCAAAGGGGTCCAGAGGTTCTTAGGGTTCGCCAATTATTACCGAAAGTTTATACGAGACTTTTCCACCATTGTGGCGCCTATTACTGCTTTCACCAAGAAGGGTGCTAACCCGTCCAAGTGGTCTGAAGAAGCCATGCAAGCTTTTCATCTTTTAAAACAGAGGTTCATCTCTGCACCTGTCCTGAAACAGCCTGACATCGACTCTCCTTTCATCTTAGAGGTGGATGCCTCCTCCGTTGGAGTAGGAGCGGTGTTATCTCAGAGGGCTAAAGATGGTCATTTACATCCTTGCAGTTTCTTCTCACGGAAGTTCTCCCCAGCGGAGCGCAACTATGCCATTGGCGACCAGGAGTTGCTAGCCATCAAGCTCGCTCTAGAGGAGTGGAGATATCTGTTGGAGGGAGCTTCTCATTCAATCACCATCCTTACAGACCACAAGAACCTTCTATATCTAAAAAGCGCACAATGTCTCAACCCTCGTCAGGCCAGATGGGCACTTTTCTTTTCCAGGTTCGACTTTAAACTCCAGTTCTGTCCGGGCTCTCAGAATCGCAAGGCCGATGCCCTTTCCCGCTCATGGGAGCAAGAAAATGAGTCAGAGTCTTCAGACAAGCATCCTATTATAAATCCGTTGGCATTCTCCACGGTAGGGATGGACTCTACGCCCCCATCAGGGAAAAGTTTTGTGAAGCCGACACTAAGGAAGAAGCTCATGCATTGGGCCCATGCTTCCCGTTTTGCCGGACATACAGGTATCCAAAAAACCCTGGAGTTTATCTCTAGGTCCTATTGGTGGCCAACTCTGAAAAAGGACGTTTTGGAGTTTATTGCATCTTGCCCAAAGTGTGCTCAACATAAAGTATCCCGCCAGTCGCCTGCGGGGCAACTGGTTCCACTATCTGTTCCCCGTCGACCATGGACCCATTTGTCGATGGATTTTATTACAGATTTGCCCATGTGCAACAAGTTCAATACCATCTGGGTGGTAGTTGACCGGTTCACCAAGATGGCACACTTCATTCCTCTCACCGGTCTTCCGTCAGCTTCCAAGTTGGCTCAAGTATTCATACAAGAGATCTTCCGACTCCACGGTCTTCCAGAAGAAATTATCTCAGATCGAGGAGTTCAATTCACAGCCAAATTCTGGCAAAGTTTATGTCAAGTCCTCCAAGTCAAGTTAAAGTTTTCCACGGCTTACCATCCTCAGACCAATGGTCAAACTGAGAGGGTGAATCAGGACTTGGAGGCCTTCCTCCGCATCTATGTGTCCTCCTCTCAAGATGACTGGGTTCAATTACTTCCCTGGGCCGAGTTCTGTCATAACAACCAGTATCATTCTTCATCTTCTTCAACACCATTCTTCACCAACTTTGGATTCCACCCTAAAGTCCCTGAGTTCCAACCGCTTCCAGCAACTTCTGTTCCCGCAGTGGATATCACCTTGCATCAGTTTGCCAATATCTGGAAGAGCGTACGATCAGCTCTGCTCAAGGCATCGTTCAGGTACAAGAAGTTTGCGGATAAGAAGCGTCGAGCAGTTCCTGCTCTCAAGGTGGGTGATCGGGTATGGTTATCCACGAAGAATTTGAGGTTAAGAGTTCCCAGTATGAAGTTTGCACCTCGCTACATCGGTCCTTTCAAAATTGATCAAGTCATCAATCCTGTTGCTTACAGACTCCAGTTACCTCCCTTCTTAAAAATACCCAGGACATTCCATGTTTCCCTGTTGAAACCGCTAATCTTGAATCGGTTTCATACCTCACTTCCACCAACTCCGAAAGTCCAAACTCAACGAGGCGTTGAGTATGAAGTGGCCAAGATCCTGGACTCACGTCACCGTTACCGTCAACTTCAGTATCTCATTGACTGGAAGGGCTATGGTCCTGAAGAACGCTCTTGGACCAATGCCTCTGACGTCCATGCTCCTGCCTTGGTCCGAAATTTCCACGCAAAGTTTCCTTTAAAGCCTAAGAAGTGTCCTGGGGCCACTCCTAAAGGGGGGGGTGCTGTCACGATCCGGGTATCTGGACGCCATTACTTACCCTTCAGATGCCTCCTAAGGCGGGCTCAGCGTTCCAGGACCGGATTCCGCTGTTCCTGAGTTTCCACATACAGAGTGGTCTTTTCATCAGCCGCGGCCTCCGCTGTGCCCGCGTGGTTAAATGTGCATCTATCAGCCTGGCGTCTCCTGTCTCCGGTGGCCGGCGCCGCCATTACTGTTTCCCAGACCACATGGATTACAAACCAAACTTCCCTCCAAGTGTCTGCATGGGCGCAGCCATCTTGGATTCTGTCATCTGATCATTTCCACCAATCTGCTGTCTGTGTTGTTGATTTGCATAATTGCCTAGCCAACCCCTTCCTTGCTGCAGGTATAAGTAAGCTGTACCTGAGCAAGGAAGACGTCAGTGCTTTGGTTGTCAAACCTAGTTCCTGTTTGTCTCTCTTCTATGATTGTCTTCCAGGTTCCAGCTCCTGTCTCAAGACTTCCACCATAGAGACCCGCACCAGCATTCCACCTGCGGTGTAGCCTGACTCTCCAATCCATTGTGGATTCATCTGTTTCCAGCTACAACACTACCTGCTTCCAGCCTCAGCTTCCAGCAGAGTACAGCTTCCCTTAAAGGGCCGGTGTCCTTTCTACACTTTACCACTCTCCACCGGAATTATTATTTCTCCGCTCTCAAGTTCTACATTTCAGTTCACATTTCATCGCTCCCAAAGTTCTTTTATTATTTAACTGGTTCCAGCCAGTATCCACTCCGTGCTAACAACAGTCTGGTTCCAGCCAGTATCCACAGCAGCTGTTTTACCTTCAGCAACCCAGCTCTTCCTGGAACACCAGCTGGTATAATCCTGGGTTATCTCCATTGCTACAGCCGGGCCTGGTAAGGACTTTCCATCTAGAAGATCATAAGAACTATCTCACACTACCAGTGCCCTGTGGCTCCTGCCATGCTGTAGTACTCAGGAACTGTATTTATTCTTTGCTGACTTTTACGTTTTCTTTTATTGCTGCTGTGTTGCGGAGTTGTCATAAATAAACATCATTGACTTTTATTCCTGGTTGTCGTGGTCACGCCTTCGGGCAATTCTTCTACATGTCTAGGGGTCTGATACAACCTGCCAGGTTCCATTACACCTCAGTCCCTACAACTGAGGCTGCCTCCCGTCAGCTCAGGCCCTCAGTTGTGACAGTAACGTCTGGAATTTGTAGTGGCAATCCTGAATCGCGAATCTCAGATAAGCCTGGTGAGGAGGATAAATGGGAACATGCAGGTAAGCATCCTTTATGTCCACCGACACTAAGTAGTCCCCCTCCTCCAGACTAGCAATCACCGCCCGAAGTGATTCCATCTTGAACTTGAACCTTTTCAGGAAGTAATTCAGATCTTTTAGATTTAGGATCGCTCTGACCGAGCCGTCCGGCTTCGGAAAAACAACAAAGAGGCTTGAATAAAAAACCCTGCCGTTGTTGTGACAACGGTACCAGGACTGTAACCTGGTTTTGACATAATTTTTGGATTGCCGCTGTTACAGCTTCTCTCTCTGGCGGAGAAGCTGGCAAGCTCGATTTGAAAAATCGGCATGGGGAACGTCTTGAAACTCTAGTTTGTATACCTGGGATACTATTTGCGACACCCAGGGATCCAGGTCAGACAGAATCCAATCCTGGCTGAAGAGTTTGAGACGTGCCCCCACCCGAGCGGCCTCCCACAAGGGAGTTCCAGCGTCATGCTGGGGATTTGGCAGAATTAGGGGAAGACTTCTGCTCTTGGGAACCTGGAGCCGGTGTGGGCTTCTTTCCCCTTCCCCTTCCCCTACTTGCAAAGAAGGTGGAACCTCTCGCCTTTTTGTATTTATTTGGCCGAAAGGACTGCATTTGCGGGTGACAGGTCTTTTTTGCCGGTGCAGGCGCAGAGGGTGCAGGCGCCGAGACTAACGCATCCAGGCCATCGCCAAATAAGGCCTCACCTTTATATGGGAGAGCCTCCATGTTTCTTTTGGAATCTGCATCCGCTTTCCACTGGCGAATCCACAACGCTCGCCTAGCCGATACTGCCATGGTAGCGGCTTGTGAACTCAAGAGTCCAATATCCTTCATTGCTTCCAGCATGTAGGCGGCAGCGTCCTTGATATTCCCTAACTTAAGGAGTATCTCATCTTTATCAATTTCTGATGACACACTTTCTGACCATTTTTCAATAGCGCGACTCACCCATGCGCAGGCAATAGTGGGCCTGAGCAGTGTACCATTGGTAACATAAATGGATTGCAATGTCGTTTCCATTTTGGGGTCTGCCGGCTCTTTAAGAGAAGCCGTGCCAGGAGCAGGGAGAATTACCTTCTTTGTCAACCTGGAAAGTGCACTGTCTAACACAGGGGGTGACTCCCATTTTTTCTTGTCTTCAACCGGGAAAGGATAAGCTATGTGAATTATTTTGGGAATACAAAATTTTTTATCAGGATTCACCCACATCCCTTCAAACAGAGCATTTAGTTTGTGTGAAGGAGGGAACGTGACTTTGGATTTCTTTTCCTTACATAAATAAGCTTTCTCCTGAGGTACAGGAGTGCTTTCTGTAACCTCCAACACGTCCTTTATAGCCACAATCATATATTGTATACTTTTTGCCAATTTATGATCTATCTCTCTGGATTCACTATCGTCAACACAAGAATCAGAATCCGTGTCGGTATCACTGTAAACAACATTTGCAAATGGTCTCTTATATGACCCAGAGGGGCCGCCCGCATAAGGAATAACAGCATCCTGAAAAATAACATCTTCCACAGATTTTCTCCAGCATGCAGCCTTAGATTCAGACTTATCCAATCTACGGTTAATCAGATGCATACTGTCACGTAGCTCTTTCACCCATGCAGGCTCTTGGTGTGCCGGTAGCGCCACCACATTACAGCTCTGTGTCCCTAAAATGGCTTCCTCCGGGGAGGAACTCCCTGCCTCAGACATGCCTCACACGTGTACACCACACTCACAGACACACTGGGACTTATTTTGGGGACAGACCCACAGTAAAATCTGTCAGAGGGACACAGGATAGTAGCAGCCAGTTCACAAACCCAGCGCCAGTATTGCCTGTGAACACAGTATGTCCACAGCCCAAAAACGCTTTTAAATAGTAATATACACTATCAAATGCACCACAATCGCTTTGTGCCCCCCCTTTATAGCACCCTGTACTTGTCAGAAGTGGAGGAGAGGACCAGCATGTTCTCTGCAGCCTGAGGAGAGAGAGAAAATGTCGCTGAGTAGTGTGGCTGCCTGAGGAAGAAGCCCCGCCCCCACAATGGCGCGTCCTTACACTCAGTATATTGACTTATTATTTATACTGGTTGGGGTAGTGCTGTGCCAGCGGCATCTTATGCCCCCTTTTAGCCAGTTTGAGGTATTTATTTTTGCTGCCCAGGGTGCCCCCCCGCACCCTGCAGTGCCTGTGTGTGTGGGCAGCACTGGCGCGCTGCGCTCCCACCAGCCGCGCCGCACCTCAGCCGTCACTTACTCGATTGAAGATCATTCTTCTCATACTCACCTGACTTCTGGCTCTGTGAGGGGAGTGACGGCATGCTGTGGGAGTAAGCATTTACACACGGCTAGCTCCCTTCAGGAGCTAATGGTGTCTTGTCAGACAGAAGCAGAGCCATGAAACTCTGAGGAAGTTGGTACTGCTTCTGCCCCTCTGTCCCACGAAGCAGGGAGTCTGATGCCAGCAGATCTCCCTGAAAATAAAAAACCTAACCTAAGTCTTTTCAGAGAAACTCAGTAGAGCTCCTCAGAGTGCATCCAGTCGACGTGGGCACATTTCTAAAACTGAGGTCTGGAGGAGGGGCATAGAGGGAGGAGCCAGTTCACACCCAATGAAAAGTCTTTAGAGTGCCCATGTCTCCTGCGGATCCAGTCTAAACCCCATGGTCTTGATGTCGTCCCCGGCATCCTCTAGGACGTATGAGAAAAATATTTTTAATTCAATAATACGTTCTCTGGGTGAGCCTGTATATACATATTATAGTTAAACAGGTTATGTTTAATCCCAGGGGGGCAATCACTCAGTGTGTCCTGAACCTGGTGTTCATTGCTGGTCACCCAGACAATTACTGGCCCGGCCTACCATAGATTAGCTTCCAAGTTCGGATGAGATTGGGCATATCCTGTGAAATATGGCCGTAATCTGCTGAATGAGAGCGTATGACTCCCTATTAGAGAGAAATGCTTCTGCTGTCCAGGTTAGTGGATGAGAGAGCATATAATAGATTGCGAGAGTATAGAGTAGGGAAATATAGAATTGAGATGTGGAATACGTATGAACGTATATGGTGGTGCCACAGCTTAACAGACCACAAGAGAAATGTAAGGATTCAATCAAAAATTATTATATATCTCTTCCTCAATATTTCAGATGTGGCACAATAATCATTGATGATAGAGATCAGCACCTTCTAAGTATTTCACTGTTTCCAATGCTGCAGAATGATTCAAACAGCAGATCATTATTGTTACCCAGAGGAAAGGGGGAGAGAGTGTATGAAAAAATGCTTTATATCAATCAAAAATATATTGGTATTATTTAGTATTTAAGATACTGCTAATTTCACGATTGAAAATGGGAGTTAGCACATATACCGTATCTTACTTCTCAATAAAAATCATCAGCAGCTTGGTATCTCACTGCTTACGGTGTTGCAGAATAGTAGGTGCTTAAGCAACAGGTCATTAGAGTAAACCAAAAAGAAAAAGGAAAAACAGAAAAAACTGAGTATAAAAAATTACTTAATATACATCAATGTAATTTGTGCGTATTCCTCAGTGTTCAAAATTGCTACAGAATCTCAATTGATAATTAGAGTTTTTAACAGATATCTGGCATCGCACTGTTTTAAATACTACACAAAAGCATATGGTTATGGAGGTACGCATTTAAATGAAAATGTATACAAATTATAGCCCAGATGGGCGCTTACTGAACCGGTGTACCCCTTCGGTGGGTGTGGGCTGCGCAGTCCCACTAATCCCACTATCCAAACGGACCGTTTCACCTATAGGTAGGCTTGTTCACTGGTGAGTGATAAGTCTCAAATAAGGGTATAAATAGTGTTTGAGGTAATTGTATAATTGATTATCTGCAGGGCCGCCAGATGTCTCGGAATGTGCGCCATCCGTAGCGGGCACCTCCGGGAATGACGTTTATCCTGCTGTATGCAAAAATCATCAAATGTTGCCATGGATACGCGTGCGTTCCAAGGCCTTCAATAGCGGGCACTTCCGGGAATGACGTGTATCCTGCTGTGTGCACAAAACATCTAATGTTGCCTTGGATACATGTGCGTTCCCCGTGATTGGCACTTCCGGGGTTGGCAGACGTGCGGCTCCGTGTGAGAGGCATGATACGTTGCCTCGGTTACCGCTAAATGCACAGCCGTAAGGTATGCGTCATTTGAGATGCTCTTGTAGGCTCATTCATTTGTCACTGGAGGTGTGGCTTAAGGTAGAAGTGGGAAGGATAGTGGTTAATAGAGGACTTGTGTCATGAAATGCGGCTACTATCTGTAGGGTTGTGTTGATTGACATGGGGGGCGCGGCTCAGGCCACGAAAAGAGACCGCTGTTAGTGCCGGAATGTACAGCAGATTTGACATGTTTGGAATGTCACTAGCTGTTATTACGGGGCATGGGGTGGTTAGACAAAGGATAGCTTGTGCACTAAAAGAAAGTGTCTGGGGATTTATTAACACTTGCCTGTATGTGACATTAATATATATATATATATATATATATATATGTGTATATCCTGCCATATTGTACCATGGGATTAATGAATTTTGTAATACATGGTTAGCAAATGGCTGTCCGTCCATTTTATTATAATGGATTTGAAAGAGGGCAACATTCAAGTAAGGGAGAAAAATAATTTACTATTATAGATATGAAAATGATCATATCACATGAGTTGTGGAGACGGTGTAAAGAAAGATGGACCAGATTCTTGTCCCAAGAGGATGGTTCATTAGTGCACAGATGTGTGCGTAATGGGATAAAATAAATAAATAAAGCTGTCTTCTGCATTGATGCTAGGGGATATGAGGGTATAATATCTAAACCTATATTGTTGATTTGTAGGAGTCGATTGATGGGAGCCTATATTATTGATTAATAAAAGTTAATGGGTTTGATTATATATCTTAATAGATCGTGATTGTGGATATGTTAATTTCAATTGAAGTAGGAGATAGTTCATGTATATATTGTTTTATTGTCAAAATTTGTCAAACTTAAGTGTGTGTAGTGATTCTAATAGTAAAATGTGTGAGAGTGTACGGTAGTGACAGAATGAGTAGCTGAGATGCTGCTTATTGTGGTCCTTAGTGAAAAGATTCTTGTTTAATTTGTGAGAGAGGGTTAAGGCCCGATATTAGAGAGAGTTGTAATGACAATAGAAAAGTGATGCGAGTGTTGCATAAGGTGAAATGGTGGGACGCAGTAGTAACGCAATAGTGCGTATAGTAAGTCGCAGTAGTAAAGACAACTGTGATTGTGAGTTGTGGCCCAACCTAATATAAGTGTGAAAAAGTGATTCAAGTGTGAGAAAGTGATAGAAATAGTCATGAGTATCAGTGAATCATACGTGCCTGTGAAAAGTGCGAAATAGCATTGGTTGGTGATGATTACTAATGTATTTCGAATATCAGTGTGTATTGTTAGATGAATACCCCATAGTTGATAAATTCGTTCATGCCGCGGGGTGTCAAGCTGTTCAGGTTGTAGGACCACTCAGATTCTTTCTTCAGGAGTTCCTGGGTTAAGTCCCTTCCTCGTACTCCTAGTCTAATTTGTTCCAGGCCAAAAACTGTTAATTCCCCAGGATCGCTCCCGTGGTGACGGTAGAAATGTCTTGCC
Organism: Pseudophryne corroboree; assembly: GCF_028390025.1. Taxonomy (NCBI): domain Eukaryota; kingdom Metazoa; phylum Chordata; class Amphibia; order Anura; family Myobatrachidae; genus Pseudophryne; species Pseudophryne corroboree. The sequence goes on from NC_086452.1 coordinate 271,811,829, forward strand.
ACTGATGTTAGCTTCCTCATTTTAGCAAGGTCCGTAGCAGTGTTCCTTATAGTTCCTACACGTTCTAGAATGCAGAGTTTTAATTTTCTAGTTGTCATTCCCACATAGCGTAATCCACATGTGCAGACTAGGCAGTAAACTACCCCGATTGAATTGCAATTAATAAACTGGTTGATACTCTTCACGTTTCCATATCGGTCTATGACATTGGTGGTTTTTGCCATATAGATACATGCCCTACATTCCCCACATGGATAAGAGCCAGTGATAACGGGTGTGCGTTTTGGATGACTATTAAAATGACTGGTGACTAGGCGGTCTTTCAGATTGCTGGATCGTCTCCAACACATTGAGGCTTTGGCGTCAACATTTTTCGATAGGTCTTCATCTAGTAAGAGGACTGACCAGTGATTTTGAATAGAATCTCTTATTTCCTTCCATTCTCTGCAAAAAGTTCTGACAAATCTTAATTTGTTCTCTGATGTTTGCTTGTCTTTCGCTTTTTGCCCACTTGAAAAAATAAGAGAGTCCCTTCCAGTGGATAATGTTTGTTGTTTTGCTTTTTTGATTGATCTACTGCTATATCCTCTTTCCTTGAGTCTGAATGAGAGGTCCTCACACTTTTCCTTAAAGATGTTGGTGTCCGAGCAGTTTCTTCTGAGGCGCAAGAACTCCCCTTTGGGGATGTTTTCCACTGTAGGTGGGAAATGGGCACTTGTTTGGTGAAGTACGCTATTAGAAGCTGTACCCTTCCAGTATAACTTTGTGTGTACCTGCCCCCCCATGTCCTTATATACGGTGAGGTCTAAAAATGGATTTGATGATTCACTAATATAGTGAGTTAATTTCAAATTCAAGTTTATTCAATGTTTCTATAAATTTAAATAGGGATGATCTATCCCCTTCCCATATCAGAAACATTTTGTCGATATATCTCCACCATACAGTGATGAATTGTGTATACATCTCATTCATGGGGTTATGCACTATCTCTCTCTCCCACCAGCCTAGATATAAATTGACATAGGTGGGAGCGCATGCCGCCCCCATCGCTATACCTCTGGTTTGAATGAAGAAGCGATCATGGAACGTAAAATAATTCCTGGTAAGAACAAATGTTAGGAGTTGGATCAATAATTAATTAAAATCGTTCTGTCCCTCCATATCCAGAAATTATTTCACTGCCTGTAGTCCTGCTTCATGGTCGATACTGGTGTATAAGGACTCAATGTCCAGTGTTACCAAGAGATGTTTTTCTTCTAGTTTTACATCATGAAGCTTCTGCAGCACATCCATAGTGTCCTTGAGATATGATGGTAGGGTTAGTACATACTTCCTCAAGTGTAGATCTAAAAAGGTACTAGGTTTCTCCAGAAGTCCATCTTGGCCAGATACTATCGGTCTACCTGGTGGTGTGACGATATTCTTATGGACCTTTGGCAGAAGGTAGAGTGTCAGTGTCTTGGGATTGTTAGGTAGCAGGTATTTCAGTTCTTGACTTGTAATCGTGGCTGCTGATTGTGCACTGTTGAGAATTCTCTTCAATTCCGCTATGTATTTATCAGTTGGATTGAATAGTATGGACTTATAACAATCCTGGTCTCCTAACTGTCTCATTGCTTCTCTGGTGTATATATCCACTGGCCATAGCACCTTTATCGGATTGTTTTATTAGAATATCCGTCCATGTGCTTATTTCTTTGAGTGCTTGTCTTTCATTCCTATTAAGGTTTACGTCCTGTTCATCTTGACTCTTGATTTGTTATATATAAGATCAAGATCTCTAGAGATAAGTTCCTGAAAGACTCTCACTTCTGGACAGATATTCTCTGTCGGGAAAAAAGTGGATTTGCTCTTACAAGTTGGTCTGGTTGCTTGGCCTAGGTTCTCAGATTGAAGATCCTCCAAAATAGCTATAGCTTCAAGATCCTCGGTTGTCATCAATTGTTCTTCTACGACCGGGTCTCTTAAGGTTGGGTCATCTCTCTTTTTGGAAAAAAACTTCTTTAATAGAAGTTTACGCCCAAAGAGCTTAAGATCTCTTTCCCATTGGAATCTATTGAGTGATTTTGTGGGTGCAAATGATAGACCCTTTCCGAGTACCAGGATGTTATTTTTTGTCAGATGTTTGGTTGAAAGATTGATGACCTTTAAATTGGTGTTCTCCTAGCTGTTCTCTGATAATACCGGGTGGGGTATCTCGGTTACCAGTCTGGTTCGTCCCTGGGGTCTCTTCTTGCCCCTCCACGTCTTCCTCCTGTTCGTAATTTGGATCTTCCTCTTTTCTTGCATACCCCTAAAAAAGAGGACAAGCCTGTGTTGTTGCTTATGTCCGTACTTCCGTAGCGGTATGGTTCCAAAACTGTATTATTGGAATCCGAGAAATATTCACCTCCACTCCAGAGGAATCCGCCTCCAAGGATGTGTAGTGCTCCATAGGTATGCTCATGGTTCCTTCTCTGAGCTTGTTCACGTTCCCTTCTTATGATGGTTTTTTTCCAATTGAAGACATTTCCCTCTTGGAAGTCTCTCATATCTCTCACAAATTTTGTTCTTAGTATAACTCTCCAAGGTTTTTATATCCCAGGTGGCTCGTATTCTTTTCTGGAGGCATGCTCTCAATTTGTTTAATTCTTGCAACCAGTCTTTATTTTCCAGACTGGGTGTACCCGTGTTGGCAAAGATGTCTTCACTATCGTCAAGAGTAGTATTTTTGCGGCTTAGTTCATTCCGTAGGTTGAATGCGGCCATAATAGAGTATATGATTAGTAAGTATTGTTGATGTGTTAAGTGTGTCACAATAAAAACTGTATCATTAATGATAATTGATTGAATGTCTAAACATTCTAGACATTTAATCAATTATCATTAATTATACAGTTTTTATTGTGACACACTTAACACATCAACAATACTTACTAATCATATACTCTATTATGGCCGCCTTCAACCTACGGAATGAACTGAGCCACAAAAATACTACTCTTGACGATAGTGAAGACATCTTTTCCAACATGGGCACACCCAGTCTGGAAAATAAAGACTGGTTGCAAGAATTAAAAAAATTGGGAGCATGCCTCCAGAAAAGAATACGAGCCACCTGGGATATAAAGACCTTGGAGAGTTATACTAAGAACAAAATTACCCCAAGAGGTCTTCGACCAAAAATATTCCTGGCTTTCCCTTTAATAACGGACAACCTCAGAGCAGAAGGGGAAGGGGCACTTATGAAATGCGCACAGGACCTCATGTCTATACTAGTGAAAGTCATCTAACTTTGAATGCGTTTGAAAAAGAAAATTGATGATTTGAGAAAGAACCTTGAGAAATGGGAAAAAGAGACCAGATTCCAAAAGACTTTTGAAAAGATCAAAAAAGACCTGGAACCAAACGAGCATAGGATTATCGACCGCAAGCGGAACAAATTTGCGAGAGATATGAGAGACCTACAAGAGGGAAATTTCTTCAATTGGAAAAAAACCATCATAAGAAGGGAACGTGAACAAGCTCAGAGAAGGAACCAAGAGCATACCTATGAGCACTACACATCTCGGAGGCGGATTCCTCTGAAGGTGAATATTTATTTGATTCCAATAATACAGTTTTGGAACCATACCGCTACGGAAGTACGGACATAAGCAACAACACAGGCTCGTCCTCTTTTTTAGGAGTAGGAAAGAAAAGAGGAAGATCTAGATTACGAACAGGAGGAAGACGCGGAGGGGCAAGAAGAGACCCCAGGGACGAACCAGACTGGTCACCGAGATACCCCACCCGGTATTATCAGAGAACAGCTAGGAGAACACCAATTTAAAGGTCATCAATCTTTCAACCAAACATCTGACAGAAGATCACATCCTGGTACTTGGAAAGGGTCTATCATTTGCACCCACGAAATCACTCAATAGATTCCAATGGGAAAGAAATCATAAGCTCTTTGGGCGTAAATTTCTATTCAAGAAGTTTTTTTCCAAAAAGAGAGATGACCCAACCTTAGGAGACCCGGTCGTAGAAGCACAATTGATGACAACCGAGGATCTTGAAGCCATAGCAATTTTGGAGGATCTTCAATCTGAGAACCTAGGCCAAGCAACCAGGCCAACTTGTAAGAGCAAATCCACCTTTTTCCTGACAGAGAATATCTGTCCAGAAGTGAGAGTCTTTCAGGAACTTATCTCTAGAGATCTTGATCTTATATATAACAAATCAAGAGTCAAGATGAACAGGACGGATAACCTTAATAGGAATGAAAGACAAGCACTCAAAGAAATTAGCACATGGATGGATACTGTAATAATAAATCCATCCAATAAAGGTGGCAACATAGTGCTATGGCCAGTGGATATGTACACCAGAGAAGCAATGAGACAGTTAGGAGACCAGGATTGTTCTAAGTCCATACTATTCAATCCAACTGATAAATACATAGTGGAATTGAAGAGAATTCTCAACAGTGCACAATCAGCAGGCACGATTACAAGTCAAGAATTGAAATACCTGCTACCTAACAATCCAAAGACACTGACACTCTACCTTCTGCCAAAGGTCCATAAGAATATCGTCACACCACCAGGTAGACCAATAGTATCTGGCCAAGATGGACTTCTGGAGAAACCTAGTACCTTTTTAGATCTACACTTGAGGAAGTATGTACTAACCCTACCATCATATCTCAAGGACACTATGGATGTGCTGCAGAGGCTCCTTGATGTAAAACTAGAAGAAAAACATCTCCTAGTGACACTGTACGTTGAGTCCTTATACAACAGTATCGACCATGAAGCAGGACTACGGGCAGTGAAACACTTTCTGGATATGGATGGACAGAACGATTTTAATGAATTTCTAATCCAACTCCTAACATTTGTTCTTACCAGGAATTATTTTACGTTCCATGGTCGCTTCTTCCTTCAAACCAGAGGTACAGCGATGGGGGCGGCATGCGCTCCCACCTATGCCAATTTATATCTAGGCTGGTGGGAGAGAGAGAGAGTGCATAACCCCATGAATGAGATATATACACAATTCATCACTGTATGGTGGAGATATATCGACAAAATTTTTCTGATATGGAAAGGGGATAGATCATCCCTATTAAAATTTATAGAAACATTGAATAAGAACAACTTGAATTTGAAATTAACTCATATATTAGTGAATCCAAATACATTTTTGGACCTCACCGTATATAAGGACATGGGGGGGCAGGTACACACAAAGTTATACCGGAAGGGTACAGATTCTAATAGCGTACGTCACCAAACAAGTGCCTAATTCCCACCTACAGTGGAAAACATCCCCAAAGGGGAGTTCTTGTGCCTCAGAAGAAACTGCTCGGACACCAACATCTTTAAGGAAATGTGCGAGGACCTCTCATTCAGACTCAAGCAAGACATTTCTACCGTCACCACGGAAGCGATCCTGGGGAATTAACAGCTTTTGACCTGGAACAATTTAGACTAGGAGTACGAGGAGGGGATTTAACCCAGGAACTCCTGAAGAAAGAATCTGAGCGGACCTACAACCTGAACAGCTTGACACCCCGCGGCATGAACGAATTTTTCAACTATGGGGTATTCATCTAGCAATACACACTGATATTCAAAATACATTAGTAATCATCACCAACCAATGCTATTTCCCACTTTTCACAGGCATGTATGATTTCACTGATACTCACGACTATTTGTATCACTTTCTCACACTTGAATCACTTTTTCACACTTATATTAGGTTGGGCCACAACTCACAATCACAGTTGTCTTTACTACTGCGTCTTACTATACGCACTATTGCGTTACTACTGCGTCCCACCATTTCACCTAATGCAACACTTGCATCACTTTTCTATTGTCATTACAACTCTAATATCGGGCCTTAACCCTCTCTCACAAATTAAACAAGAATCTTTTCACTAAGGACCACAATAAGCAGCATCTCAGCTACTCATTCTGTCACTACCGTACACTCTCACACATTTTACTATTAGAATCACTACACACACTTAAGTTTAACAATTTTTGACAATAAAACAATATATACATGAACTATCTCCTACTTCAATTGAAATTGACACATCCGCAATCACGATCTATTAAGATAAATAATCAAACCCATTAACTTATTAATCAATAATATAGGCTCCCATCAATCGACTCCTACAAATTAACAATATAGGTTTAAATATTATACCCTCATATCCCGTACCATCAATGCAGAAGACAGCTTTATTTATTTATTTTATCCCATGACGCACACATCTGTGCACTAATAAACCATTTTCGTGGGACAACAATTTTGTCTATCTTTCTTTACACCGTCTCCCCAACTTATGTGATATGATCATTTTCATATCTATAATAGTAAATTATTTTTCTCCCTTACTTGAATTTCTCTGGCTGAGTACACAGGAATATCCTCAGGATAACATTGGGATATGGTTGAGCGACAGCGGAAATTGCACCAACACGGTCACAAGCTTTCTGGACTCCCAGGATGCATCGGGGCCTTCACTATATAGTCCCGCCCAGTGACTCAGTCAAATCAGTTTTTTGCTTGGTGCGGCAGAAAGCCGCATGGTCACAGGGATGCTGAGAAAGCAGCCTCAAGCTTTTATTATTTTATTTTTATAGACTTACTATATATTTTTTGAGCGACTTCTCTTAACAGCGTCTTAAACGCATACTAGAAAGAGTCGCTTACCTTCGGGTATTAGTGCTGTCTCGACGGGTGTCTGTGTCGGATGTTCTAGCAGGTCCAGGAGACGTAATCAGGCTGTGGCCGGAGCATGGGGAGATGGTGAGTCTATGGACTTCCTCTTACTAGAGGGGTCAGGACACAGCTACACTGATTTGGTGGAGACTACAGTGTGTTGATGCACCGAACATCTAGTGCGACAGCGCTACGCTTCGGGGATCATAGGCGCCAGGACTAGTTAGAGGCCGCGATCCTTGGAGTTTAAGTCAACAGGGGGATTTAGACGCTCTCCTGGCTGCCCCTCCTCCGAGTTCATGGCCAGTTTCCGCGCGTCTCTCATTTCATGAACTAAATGACCTCACTTCCGGCTCAGACGCTACCACGAGGGTACTCGTTCGCAGCTTAGACGTTGCGGTTGTGCAAACTAGAGATCCCGCCTAGACTGAGTCGCAGGCCTTAGCGTCTGTATACACGTGGAAGTCGCTGAGCATCCGTGTCCGTCTGTGAGCGACCGTGTCCGTTATCAGTTATCAAGAGCGGTAGTGTACATCAGTAGCGTCTGAATCCACTCAGCTTCTTACTAGCGTATTTGCTTGGATATGGAAGTGTGGTGAGTCTCCCTGTATCCCGCTCTCCGGAGGCAGGGTATACAGTACTAAAAATTCTCTCTACTTCTTAGTATGAATTGTTACATTTTAGTACCTATTGTATATGAGACCTGTAAATTACTGTGTTTTCTGCATGTTATGTTGAAAAAAGAACTAGTTAAAAACAGAAGTACAATTTTCCTACTTATCTTTAAGTTGTTATGGAGGTTGTATTCTCATATGACAATGTTTAATGCTTTAACATGTGACTGACTGCTAGTATGTGTGCTTACTTTTCTGTGTAAGCCTGTGGTTCCAGGGAAAATGGACCGCAAGGGAAAGTCGCCTGCCAATAAATATGTTAGAAATAAGGGCCATTTGCTTGGCTCTAGTTCAGGCAAAGGACAGTCTGCAAGGAAGACCAGTCCAGATTCGCTCAGACAATGCGACGGCAGTAGCGTACCTCAATCATCAAGGAGGAACTCACAGCAAGAGACTGATGGAGGAAGTAGCTCCCATTCTAAGATGGGCAGAACTCCATCTCCCAGCATTGTCAGCAGTATTTGTCCAGGGTGTACTGAACTGGTAAGCGGATATTCTCAGTCGACACACCATTCAGGAAACCGAATGGGCATTACACCCAGAAGTGTTTCAGACACTGGTGAACAGATGGGGTCTACCAGAGATAGATCTCATGGCGTTTCGTCTAAACAACAAAGTTCCAAGGTACGGATCGAGAACAAGGGACCCAGGAGTGGTCCTTGTAGATGCACTGTCAGTAGAATGGAGGTTTCAGCTGGCATATCTGTTCCCTCCAATATCTCTGTTATCCAGAGTAGTGAGAAAAATAAAGCAAGCAAAAGGAGCAATAATTCTAATAGCTCCAGCTTGGCCAAGAAGGCATTGGTACACAGATCTACTGAGGATGTCTGTCGAAGCACCGATACTGCTCCCTCAACGTCCAGATCTGCTAATGCAGGGTCCTTGTTGTCACAGTCATCTGGATCGCCTGTCTTTGACGGCATGGCTGTTGAAACCTCTATCTTAGAGGCTAAAGGGTTTTCGAATCAAGTAATCCAAACTATGCTTAGAGCAAGAAAGCCTTCTTCGGCCCGTGTGTATCATAGAATATGGCAAACCTATATTCATTTTTGTACTGGAAAAATTTCAATCCAAAATCTTTTAAAGTGTCCAGGATTTTGGATTTCCTTCAAGCAGGATTGGATAAAGGTTTGAAAGTTGCTTCCTTGAGAATTCAAGTATCAGCAATAACTGTATGGTTTCAGCGAAAGATTGCTGATCTACAGGATGTACGTACCTTTTTTCAGGGAGTAGTACATATTCAACCTCCATTTGTTCCTCCTGCAGCTCCCTGGGATTTGAATTTAGTTCTTAAATTTCTCCAGGGTCCTCTGTTTGAACCACTTAAGAGCAGATCTTAAATGGTTAACGGCTAAAGTGCTTTTTTTACTGGCAATGGCGTCAGCCAGAAGAGTGTCAGATTTAGGAGCATTATCGTGTAAGTCTCCTTTCCTAAGTTTTTTTCCAGACAGAGCAGTTCTCAGAACGAGATCTAGTTATCTTCCAAAGGTGGTATCAAAGTTTCACCTGAATGAAGAGATTGTAGTCCCAGCTTTTCAGGTATCGGGACTATCTGCGGGAGAAGCGTCGCTTGACGTGGTCCGAGCCTTAAGAATCTACATAGATCGTACTAGTGCCATCAGAAAAACAGATTCTCTCTTCATCCTCTACGGATTCCATAGAAGAGAATGGCCTGCTAGTAAACAGACGCTGGCGAGATGGCTCCGAATGGTAATATCAGAAGCTTATTCTCATGCAGATCTCCCTATTCCGGCTAATGTCTCTGCACACTCTACACGTAAGGTAGGTCCTTCTTGGGCAGCACAACAGGGTGCTTCAGCAGAACAGATATGTAAGGCAGCCACATGGTCTTCCATAAACACATTCATTAGACATTATGCCTTGGATACTTTTGCCTCTCATGACGCAGACTTCGGGCGAAAGGTCCTCCTGTGCAATCAGGAGCGTCCCCACCACTAAAATGGCTCTGGGAATCCCAATGTTATCCTGTGGATAATCCTGTGGACCCAGCCAGAGAAATATACGTTATGGTAAGAACTTACCGTTGATAACGTGATTTCTGTTATGACCACAGGTATCCATAGGGATCCCACCCTGACACATCTGATTTTAGGATCTTGACAATCACTAAATCCTCTTCCTTCTTGTATGGAAGGGTGTGCATGTGTGTTCTTATCGCCTAAACAGGTCTCTACCTAATGTTCCTGCCTAAAATCGCTATGGAAAGAACTGATTTGACTGAGTCAGTGGGCGGGACTATATGGTGAATGCCCCGATGCATCCTGGGAGGCCAGAAAGCTTGTGACCGTGTTGATGCCATTTCCGCTGTCGCTCAACCATATCCCTATGTTATCCTGTGGATACCTGTGGACATAAGAGAAATCACTTTATCAACGGTAAATTCTTACTATAACGTATATATTGCCCTCTTTTAAATCCATTATAATAAAATGGACGGACAGCCATTTGCTAACCATGTTTACAAAATTCATTAATCCCATGGTACAATATGGCAGGATATACACATATATATTTATATATATATATTTTAATGACACATACAGGCAAGTGTTATTAAATCCCCAGACACTTTCTTTTAGTGCACAAGCTATCCTTTGTCTAACCACACCATACCCCGTAATAACAGCTAGTGGCATTCCAAACACGTAAAATCTGTACATTCCGGCACTAACAGCGGTCTCTTTTCGTGGCCTGAGCCGAGCCCCCCATGTCAATCAACACAACCCTACAGATAGTAGCCGCATTTCATGACACAAGTCCTCTATTAGCCACTATCCTTCCCACTTCTACCTTAAGCCACACCTCCAGTGACAGATGAATGAGCCTACAAGAGCGTCTCAAATGACGCATACCTTACGGCTGTGCATTTAGCGGTAACCGAGGCAACGTATCATGCCTCTCACACGGAGCCGCACGCCTGCCAACCACGGAAGTGCCAATCACGGGGAACGCACACGTATCCATGGCAACATGTGATGATTTTTGCATACAGCAGGATACACGTCATTACCGGAAGTGCCCGCTACGGATGGCGCACATTCTGAGACATCTGGCGGCCCTGCAGATAATCAATTATACAATTACCTCAAACACTATTTATACCCTTATTTGAGACTTATCACTCACCAGTGAACAAGCCTACCTATAGGTGAAACAGTCCGTTTGGATAGTGGGATTAGTGGGACTGCGCAGCGCACACCCACCGAAGGGTACACTGGTCCAGTAAGCGCCCATCTGGGCTATAATTTGTATACATTTTCATTTATATGCTTACCTCTATAACCATATGCTTTTGTGTAGTATTTAAAACAGCGTGATGCCAGATATGTGTTAAAAACTCTAATTATCAATTGAGATTCTGTAGCAATTTTGAACACTGAGGAATACGCACAAATTACATTGATGTATATTAAGTAATTTTTTATATGACCTGTTGCTTAAGCACCTACTATTCTGCAACACCGTAAGCAGTGAGATACCAAGCTTCTGATGATTTTTATTGAGTAGTACTGTAAGATACGGTATATGTGCTTACTCCCATTTTCAATCGTGAAATTAGCAGTATCTTAAATACTAAATAATACCAATATATTTTTGATTGATATAAAGCATTTTTTCATACACACTCTCTCTCCCCCTTTCCTCTGGGTGACAACAATGATCTGCTGTTTGAATCATTCTGCAGCATTGGAAACAGTGAAATACTTAGAAGGTGCTGATCTCTATCATCAATGATTATTGTGCCACATCTGAAATATTGAGGAAGAGATATATAATAATTTTTGATTGAATCCTTACATTTCTCTTGTGGTCTGTTAAGATGTGGTACCACCAAGGCACCACCATATACCTTCATACGTATTCCACATCTCAATTCTATATTTCCCTACTCTATATTTCCCTATTCGCAATCTAGCATATGCTCTCTCATCCACTAACCTGGAGAGCAGAAGCATTTCTCTCTAATAGGGAGTCATACGCTCTCATTCAGCAGATTACGGCCATACTCCACAGGATATACCCAATCTCATCCGAACTTGGAAGCTAATCTATGGTAGGCCGGGCCAGTAATTGTCTGGGTGACCAGCAATGAACACCAGGTGCAGTAAACAATTCAGCTGAACAGCAGAAGTAAGATACCTATTGCTCATCCCCCTTTTTTTCATCCTTTTGAATCCAAATAACTCTTGCTCCTGCATCACAGGTTTGTTAAACACTTCTACCCCTCTTCTATAAAATAATTTCCTACTAATCAAGTAGCCTTACACCCTCAGGCTCTTGCTAGGTGCAAGAGGCTAAGAACTATTGAATTAAATGCCTTTTGGTGACACCAACGCCTAAACATAGAGCAGAAGGTGTTTAAAAACTGACATAGGCAACATTTTACTCTGTCTCAGATCATACCATTCTTAAATCATTTCTAATATGGAGAGGACACACTGAGTGATTACCCCCCTGGGATTAAGCATAACCTGTTTAATTATAATATTTATATACAGGCTCACCCAGAGAACGTATTTTTGAATTAAAAATATTTTTTACCTATGCGCTTTATTAATATCTATCATAATTAAAGTCACTGGTATCAATAATTAAGCATATGGTATATATGCACTAAATACCAACGCTTATATTTTTCTTGAGGCACAATATTTTAGGAAACTAATTGTCTAGTCATTTTTTATAAACAGTGCCCCAACATAGAGTCTTTCTCCTCTTCCTTTTTTGTCCATTCTTAAAGGTGTTGACTGAGTCCGCCATTACTACTCTCTCAGGCAGGGAATTCCAAACACGTATTGTCCTTACTGTGAAAAAACCTTTTCGCCTCAGTGTGCGAAAACTCCTCTCCTCTAACCTAAGCGAGTGACCACGTGTCCTCTGTGCTGATCTTATAGAAAACAGGTCCCTCCCAAGCTCTGTGTATTGAGCCCTTATATATTTGTAGATGTTGATCATGTCCCCTCTTAGTCTCCTCTTTTCCAATGTAAACATGCCTAGCCTTGCAAGCCTTTCCTCGTATTCCAGCGTCTCCACGCCCTTGATTAGTTTGGTTGCCCGCCGCTGAACCTTTTCTAGCTCCAGGATATCCTTTTTGTAATATGGTGCCCAAAATTGCACACAGTATTCAAGATGTGGCCTCACTATTAATTTATATAATGGGAGTATAATACTCTCGTTCCTTGCATCAATTCCCCATTTTATGCATGCTAATATCTTATTAGCCTTCTTTGCTGCACTCCTACTTTGGGTACTGCTGCTTAATTTGTTATCTATGTGAACCCCTAGGTCTTTTTCCAGTACAGAATCCCCTAATATTGCCCCATTTAGTATGTAGGTGTTGTTTTTGGTCTTGCACCCACAGTGCATTACCTTACACTTGTCTGTGTTGAACCTCATTCTCCATTTTGCTGCCCATGCTTCCAGTTTAGTTAAGTCGTTCTGAAGAGATCCAGCATCCTCTTCCGTATCTATAACCTTACACAATTTGGTATCTTCTGCGGAAATTGATACCATGCTCTCTAGACCTACTGTTAGGTCGTTGATAAAAATATTGAACAAAAATGGTAGGAGTACAGATTCTTGTGGCACACCACTTAGTACTTTAGTCCAATTTGAAAATGATCCTTTGACCACAACGCGCTGCTCCCTATTATCTAACCAATTACTGACCCAAGTGCATATTGTGCTCCTTAGCCCTATTTATTGTAGCTTATAGATAAGAAGCATGTGTGGTACAGTGTTGAAAGCTTTGGCAAAGTCTAAAAAGATTACATCCACCTCCTTACCCTGATCAAGGTTCGCACTTACTGTTTCATAAAAGCCAAGTAAGCTGGTCTGACATGATCTGTCCTTCACAAATCCATGTTGGTTCCTTTTAATGACCTTATTTGCTTCAAGGAACTTTTGAATACTGTCCCTTAGAATCCCTTCCAATACTTTGCCCACTATAGATGTAAGGCCAACTGGTCTATAATCGCCTGGTTCAGCTTTGCTCCCCTTTTTGAATATCGGCACTACCTCCGCTATATGCCAGTCTTTGGGAACCATACCCGATTTAACCGAATCCATGAAGATCAAAAATAGAGGTCTTGCTAGTTCAGCGTGCAGCTCCATAAGAACCCTCGGGTGAATTCCATTGGGACCTGGTGACTTATTAATCTTTAACTTTTTTAATCGGTCACAGACCTCCTCAAATAAATAAGCATTTAGCAGTGGGACATTATCTTTGTTGAGATTTTGTGTTAGGGTGTGTACACACAGTGAGATTCGGGCTATGCCCGATTCTCACTATGCGACAGGGGCCGGGTCTGCACTTAGCCAGTATCGCAAGCACATAATAAGTGTGCTTGCGATACTTGCTAAGTCCCGATTTTGGCTATCTCTTCTATAGAGATAGCCAAAGTTGACTTGCCTGCACAGTCTATTTTTTCTTTCGATGCCGACCGCGCGGGACCGCGCATCGGCATCGAATCGGGATCGCAACGGACACTCACCTTGCGATCTGCACTAACTTTTCTTCCGATTTTGACTATATAGTCAGAATCGGAAGAAAAAAATCTCACCGTGTGTACACACCTTATGACCCAGCATTTGGTCCTCTCTGGTAAATACCATTGAAAAAAGTTGTTTAGTTTACATACATATAATTGAGATATGTATTTCCCCTTATGGTAGGGGCATCATAATTCTTATGCAGCAAAGTTGACCCGCAATCGTCATTGGTTACTGTTATTCTAAAACCCTTTTTAGTTCCCATGTTGCTACCCTTACCGTCTGCTCCATTCCTCCCCTCTACTCCTCCCCCGTTTTGTTCACTAATGCCATCCCTGCTATTCTTACTGAATGACCTGTAATTTCTTGCTAAACCCTCCCCCCAGGCACCTAATTCCTATGCATTGATAATGGAATGTCAGCCTATTTATACTCAAACATCAGCAGTCTGGGGACACATAACTGTGAAATCCATCCATTAGTAATGTCATTAAATCGAGAAACCACTCCCAGCATTGCTGTTATCCAACAAGTCATCCCTGCACTTGTGGATCAGCTGGATTCCTGCAGTTGGATGGAAGACTGCAACTACAAGTTTGTGGACATTGGGGGTAATTCCAAGTTGATCGCAGCAGGATTTTTGATAGCAATTGGGCAAAACCATGTGCACTGCAGGGGAGGCAGATATAACATGTGCAGAAAGAGTTAGATTTGGGTGGGTTATTTTATTTCTGTGCAGGGTAAATACTGGCTGCTTTATTTTTACACTGCAAATTAGATTGCAGATTGAACACACCCCACCCAAATCTAACTCTCTGCACATGTTATATCTGCCTCCCCTGCAGTGCACATGGTTTTGCCCAATTGCTATCAAAAATCCTGCTGCGATCAACTTGAAATTACCCCCATTGAGCGAATCAAATATATTTATTTTATAAAAACACTATGCTTTGATATTAAAAATAGTTATCTGCAGTTGTACTTGGGTCAGAAATACCTTTGTTATTGCTTTTATTTTTAATTTTATATTATTATTTAGAAACTGTCTATTTTAATCAATATATGAACCTTCCACTGGGTCGTTCTTATTTCTTATTATGTTTAATTTTGATCATCGTTTATCAAAAACATTGTATTGCAGTCACTGTCGATTCTGGAGCACTTAGATGAACACCATACAGTATTTGACAATTATGGGTGCTGTCATATAGGCGATGGTGATGCACATTGTATTGGCCTTACAGTAGTTTAAAAGAATCTTGCACACAGAATGCTCCATCGATAATAAACAGGTGATTAAATAACTGCTGAAAACAATTACTCATATAGGAGTAGATATGCTTAGCCTTAGAGAGAGCCAATCAGCTCCTCAATGCCATGTTACAGGCTGTGTGTCAACTGCCCACTTTTCTAAAAATTCATGAAGGGTCATTTAGAGTTGAATAATAAAGAGAACTTCTTGGTGGTGTCGTCTTAGTATCAACAGATGTGAAAGCAAAACTTTTATTAGAAACTATTTAAAATAATAGTAAGTGCTTCCCCAACAAAGGGGTCTATATATTAAGCCTTTGAGAGATAAAGAGGAAGAAGATAAGGTACCAGCATATCAGCTCCTACCTGCCATGCTGTGTTTGAAAAATGACAGGAGCTGATTGGCTGGTACATTATCTCCTTGCACTTTATCTCTCTCCAAGGCTTAGTAAATAGACCCCTAACTTCTACATAAAATTATTATAGTATAAAGAAATTACATTTTTATGTATTGAATCCCAAATAATTGGGCACAAAAATAACTCAATTAAGGTAAAAATATTGTAGTACTGTGTATCAAAAAACACTGCAATTTATAATTTAACTAGCTGTTCTACCCGTTCTTCGCACGGGAGTTTCTGATTTTCTTGGTTGTAAATATAAATAAATGTTACAAATTTGGTGAATCTTTAGAGATGTAAATTTCCTAAAGGAAGCAATTGTTAGACCTCTTCTTAAAAAACCTAATTTAGATCCCAACTGCATGACCAACTACAGACCGATATCAAACCTTCCTTTTCTAGAAAAGGTTATTGAGAAAGTGGTTGCAAATCAACTGGAAACCACCCTGACAACCCATGATATTTATGATCCATTCCAATCAGGATTCAGGAGAAGACATAGGGGGTCATTCCGAGTTGATCGCTTGCTAGCATTTTTTAGCAGCCGTGCAAATGCTAAGCCACCGCCCTCTGGGAGTGTATTATAGCTTAGCAGAAGTGCGAACGATTGCATCGCAGAACGGCTACAAAAAAATATTGTGCAGTTTCAGAGTAACTTCAGACCTGCTCAGCGCTTGCAATCACTTCAGACCATTCAGTTCCAGATTTGACGTCACAAACACGCCCTGCGTTCACCCAGCCACGCCTGCGTTTTTCCTGGCATGCCTGCGTTTTTTCGAGCACTCCCTGAAAACGGTCAGTTGACACCCAGAAAAGCCCACTTCATGTCAATCACTCTGCGGCGGCCATTGCGACTGAAAAGCTTTGCTAGACCTTGTGTGAAAATACATTGGCCGTTGTGAAAGTACGTTGTGCGTGCGCACTGCGCCGCATGCGCAGAAGTGCCGTTTTTTCTTAAGCGCAGCGAACATTTTCAGCTAATGATCAACTTGGAATGACCCCCATAGCACTGAAACAGCTCTGGTGTGTGTTAAATGATCTTCTGATGGCAAGAGACAGAGGTGACTGTTCAATATTAATCCTTCTGGATCTCTCTGCAGCTTTTGATACCGTGAACCATGGGCTTGAGTGACTGATACATTTTTATGGACTGGATGGCACAGTCCTAAGCTGGTTCAAATCATTTCTCACAGGTCGGTCACAGAGAGTATCGTCTGGAGTATACTCATCACCATCAGTGCCATTGCCATGTGGTGTCCCATAAGGTTCTATACTATCCCCCATGCTTTTTGCAGTATACATGCTCCCGCTGGGTGAAATAATCAGGCGCCATTGCCTGGTCTACCACTACTATGCAGATGATACACAACTGAACTTGTCCTTTGCTCTGGGCACTGATAACCCAATAGCAACCCTAAATGGCTGTCTAGCTGAGCTCCAGGAGTGGATGAGTGCCAGTTGGCTGTGACTGAACCCGGATAAACTAGAGGTCCTTATCAGTGGCGGAACTACCTCCAGTGCAAGCAATGCCTTGCACTGGGGCCCGACACTGTCCATGGGCCGAAAGCAGCACGGCATGTAATGAGTCAAACTGACTCATTACATGCCGCTTTGTGCAGTGGGCAACCGCCGCCCGCAGCACACAGCCGCCCTCCGAGGAGGGGAGCGCAGCGGCCACGGAGGAGAAGGAGGGAACCGCAGCAGCGCTGTGTAATTGATGGAGGCACTGCTGCTGCTGTCCCTTTCCTTCACCATAGGCTGTTCTCCGACACTGTGAATGCTGGGAAGTGCATCCCAGCATTCACAGCGGCGGAGAACAGCCTGTGGTGAAGGAAAGGGACAGCTGCAGCAGCGCCTCCACCAATTACACTGCGCTGCTGCGACTCCCTCCTCCACCTCCCTTCTCCTTCTCTCCTGTCCGGGATCTCTGCCAGAAGCTGCACTGAGGAGCCCGACTGCCAGCGGAGAGAGTAAGTATAACCTATTCTTTCTTTCTTTTTTTCTTTCTTTCATTTCTGTCTGCCTTAATGTGTAAAAAGGGGGACACTGTCTGCCGTAATGTCTAAAAAGGGTGACGCTGTCTGCCTTAATGTGTAAAAAGGAGGACGCTGTCTGCCGTAATGTGTAAAAAGGAGGACGCTGTCTGCCATTATGTGTTAAAAGGGGACGCTGTCTGCTGTAATGTGTAAAAAGGGCACGCTGTCTGCCATAATGTGTAAAAAGGGGACACTGTCTGCCGTTATATGTGTAAAAAGGGGGACGCTGTCTGCCGTAATGTGTAAAAAGTTGGACGCTGTCTGCCGTAATGTGTAAAAAGGGGGACGCTGTCTGCCGTAGTGTGTAAAAAGTGGGACGCTGCCTGCCGTAATGTGTAAAAAGGGCACGCTGCCTGCCGTAATGTGTAAAAAGGGCACGCTGTCTGCCGTAATGTGTAAAAAGGGCACGCTGTCTGCCTTAATGTGTAAAAAAGGGGACGCTATCTGCCTTAATGTGTAAAAAGGAGGACGCTGTCTGCTGTAATGTGTAAAAAGGGGGACGCTGTCTGCCGTAATGTGTAAAAAGGGCACGCTGTCTGTCGTAATGTGTAAAAAGGGGACGCTGTCTGCCGTAATGTGTAAAAAGGGGCACGCTGTCTGCCGTAATGTGTAAAAAAGGGGACACTGTCAGCCTTAATGTGTAAAAAGGGGGACACTGTCTGCCGCAATGTGTAAAAAGGGGTACGCTGTCTGCCGTGATATGTAAAAAGGGGGACCCTGTCTGCCGTAATGTGTAAAAGGGAGACGCTGTCTGCCGTAATGTGTAAAAAGGGGACGCTGTCTGCCTTAATGTGTAAAAAGGGGACGCTGTCTGCCGTAATGTGTAAAATAGAGACGCTGTCTGCCGTAATGTGTAGAAAGGGGACCGCTGTCTGACGTAATGTGTAAAAAGGGGAATCTGTCCGCCGTAAGGTGTAAAAGGGGCTCAACCTGGTGTAGCGGTGCTACTGTGCTGCGTAATTTGAATAATGGAGACTACTGTGCACCGTTATATGAATTGGTATTATATTGTGGCCACACCCCTTCCTCACAAAGCCACACCCCTATATTTTTTGTGCACGCCTGTGGCACGCACTGCCCCTGTTTTCCGTGGAGGGGTGGGGCACTGATGCCGTTTCTTGCACACATTACTAAAATGTCTTGTTACGGCACTGTTGCTAGGTTTCCATTTCGCTGTCCCTGAGCGGGTCCCCCTCATCAGATCCTCTCCAGGGGTGGACTTGGATAGGGGGGGGGGGGGGCCCAAAGCATTTTGTCACACCTGGGCCCACCGCTCGCTAGTTCCGCCACTGGTCCTTATGATAGGACCGCAATATCAAAGGACAAGACTGCAGCATAGCCAACCAACTGGGCTTACACTCTGGGATTCAGAATTACAAACCACTGATCATGTGCGGAATCTTGACGTTGTCCTGGATGGTGGCTTGAGACTTAAACATCAGATATCAGCCACAATCAAATCCTCATTCTTTCACCTGAGGAACATAGCCAGAGTCAAGCACTTAATTCCCTCAGATGATCTGCCAAAAGTCATACATGCATTTGTATCATCTCGATTAGACTACTGTAATGCCCTCTACCTTGTTCTCCCAGCAAAAGAATTGCACCGCTTACAGCTGGAGCAAAACACAGCTGTCAGGCTGTTAACCAACCAGACCCGCTCTAGCCACATAACACCCATCCTCTACTCCCTTCACTGGCTGCCTGTAAGATGGCGAATCATCTTCAAGATTGGCTTACTGAGTTTTAAAGCACTACATGACCAGGGCCCAAGGTACCTGAAGCAGCTTCTGATTCCATACTGCCCCACTCGATCACTGCGATCTGTAGATGAAGGACTTTTAGCAGTAGAATATCCCGGAATTCATCTGGGGGTCGAGCTATTAGTCATGCGGCTCCGACTCTATGGAACTCACTTCCCCACACAGTGCGAGAGGCCCCAACTATAGAATCCTTCAAAAGTAGACTCAAGACTTTCCTGTTTACTCAAGCATTTCCATAATGTCCCTTTAGTATCTACATGCTTCTGCATTTTATGAAAAGCTATTTTCTGTACTATATTATGCTATGTATCTGTTAAGCACCTTGAGTCCTATTGGAGAAAGAGCGCTATATAAATAAAATTATTATTACTATATAAATAGAATTAATATTATTATCATTATTAAATTTGAGACATCTTACTGTAAGTAAATATTAATCCACGGTTCTTGGTGTAGAATACCTATGTTAGATTTCAGCTTCCTAACATATTGGGAAGTAAGAGAATTAGTGATGAGTCAGTGAGTGGGTGAGGGCTTTTGCATTTTTGTAGTTTCTTAAATTCTACACATTAGAGTGCAATCCAAATGTTGATCCAATTGAATTATCGTTCACGCAACGCAAGCCATGCATCTGTTATGACGTCATTATGTCAACCCCCTTTTCATCCCATTAGGGGAGGTTTATTAAAATTCTTATTACGTAGTTTTCCTATTTCCCACCTGCAGAATACCTATGTTAAATTTCAGCTTCCTACCATACTGGGAAGTAAGAGAATTAGTGATAAGTCAATCAGAAAGTGAGTGAGTGGGGGCTTTCACACATATATATATACACCACCGTTTCTGGGTCTGGCACTCCTCAATCCCACAGGGTATTTGCTCAGGTGCCCTCCTTAAGCGGCAAGCGCTCAATGTATAGTCTGTAGAAGGCGGCACTCAGAGACTTTCACAAATTCTGAAACGTGCTTTTAATGTGCGTCAACGTTTCGGGAGACGTACTCCCTTCCTCGGGACAAAGCAAACAAGTACGTCTCCCGAAACGTTGACACACATTAAAAGCACGTTTCAGAATTTGTGAAAGTCTCTGAGTGCCGCCTTCTACAGACTATATATATATATATATATATATATATATATATATATATATATATTCTGTTCAAAAACAAAGAGGCAGCGCTCCATAGTGCATTAAAAGATTTATTTCATACAAATACAGTAAAAGCATGTCCCTTAGGACTGTCCTTTCCCGTACCATAAAATCACACTCTTTGGCCTGATAACCACATGGCTTAGTAAAGTTACCACACTGGGCAATACTCCAATGGTGCTCCCCGCTCATGTCCTCCAGGATCCTAAAACCACGCTGTCAGCTCTCTCACCGCTGGTCTGCACGCGTCAAGACCACAGACGGATAGCATTGAGTGAAGACAATGCTGCCGGTGACATCAGGGAATCCCCCCTAATGCATTTCATACTGTATATACTTCATCAGAGGTCTGGATTCCCTGGCCTCCCCCACCTCTTATATACATACCAGTGTGCTACTGATTAAGAAGATTGGACTCGGTGACTATGCCGTCTTGCTGTCACAGCTGACTTCAATACATCAAAGGCTAATTACATGCCCATATAGCTATTAAGAGTATTTAAAACAAAACGTTATTTATAGTTATAGCAAATACAATTCTCTACCATACAGACTTTATACATTGATATAGTATCTTTTTTTATATAAAAATGTATCTGCATCCACATTAAACAAATGACAATACGGTCTATATTTGTTGTACAATAGTAATTACAGAATACAGATTACACATACCCCGCATCAGGGACATTTTTATATCAATGCGTCACAATATCCTTTAGGGTTGTCACACGCACGCTATGAATTTCTGTTTCCATTAACACACGGCAATTTGCCCTACACCACATTCTAAATGGAACAAAGCTACCTGTTCCATAAGGCAAAAAGATGCCATTTTCCTGCTTATCTACATTCAATAATAAGTTTTATATCAGTAGCGCGCATGTTCATGTAATCCACTACAGGACAGTGTATTGCGGCAAACTCTTCCCCTAGGAGAGACATAATTTAAAATTACTCTTCTAAGCTTATATATTATATCTCTAACTTAGGCCAGCACCCTTGCAAGGAAGGAAAATACTACGAAAATCAGTTGGATTTCGTTGCCATACCAAGTCAGAATCACTTATTTATACAGACAAAGACATTCGGATTACATCACACATCACTAGGCATCCAGCGACACATTTAGATGTTAAATCTTAAAACTCCATGAAGTGTTAGCTGTTATCACTTCAGATGAAAGGGGTGACCTCATTCCTTTTTGGATACAATGTATAAAAAAGTAATGATCCAATATGTTTCCCTTTTTAGTAGATCTTTTTCTCTATCACCCCTTCTTTCATTTGGAGTTACAATTTCTATTCTTTTGTACTGTATCTCAGTTTTCTGGGATCACTCTCATGAAACTCCTGAAAAGTGTCTAGGAACACTGATTTGTGACCTTATTCTTTATGTTTTTCATGTGTTCCAGTATGGGAATTTTTAGTACTCTTTTTTGTTTTTTCCAATGTAAAACTGCCCACAAGGACAAGTCAGGACATATACCTGTATTACATAAGAAGAATTGCAGTTGATAAAACTGTCAATATGAAAAACTGTTTTATTATCTCTCGTATTGAAGCTCTTTACTCCTTTCTCACCTTGTTTACAGGTTTTACATTTCCCACATGTATAGAACCCCTTTAGACCACTAAACGTACTGTTTATTTTTCTCCATAATGGGTTCTAACTTACTTTCTTTTACGTCCTAGAGGATGCTGGGTTCCACATTAGTACCATGGGTCCAGCAGGAACCATTGGCACTTTAAGAGTTTGAGAGTGTGGGCTGGCTCCTCCCTCTATGCCCCTCCTTCCAGACTCAGTTTAGAAATTGTGCCCGGAGGAGCCGGTCACAGCTAGGGGAGCTCTCCAGAGTAAAGTTTATTTTAGAGTTTATTGTTTTACAGGGAGGCTGCTGGCAACAACCTCCCTGCTTCATGCGACTAAGGGGGGGAGTAGTGTACGCCCTACAGGGTCTGAGCCACTATCTCCGCTGACAGTACACTGAGCTCCTGAGGGGATAGATTTTTCCCCGTCACAGGGGATTGCTTGCCCCAGCAGCATGCCGCCACCCCCTTACTGAGCTGAAGATCAGTGGCGATTGAGTTACCGACCCCCCTAACAAGCGGGAGGCCAGTGTGAAGATGGCGGCATCAGGGTAGGAGCGCAGTGGTACATAGTGTGGCACTTAGAGGGGCGCCCTGAGCAAGCGCCTACACCCTACACTGGTCACACAGCCTGTCGGGGTCCCGGGATCTCAGTCAGCATAAACCCTTAGGCCAGTATAATCCTATGAAAAGCGGGAAGACAGCTCCATTTTGGGGGCGGAGCTTCTCAGAGCGAACCCAGCAGCATTCAGCGCCATTTTCCTGCCTGCACAGCGCTGTCCAGGAAGAGCAAGTCCCTCCACAGCAGCTCCAGCTATCTCTCACGGTACCAGGGGGTTGTAGAATGGGGGGGATGCTACAAAACGACTGTAACTTATTAAGGTGCACAGTCAGCGCTGATAGGGGTTCTCCCTTTATATTAAAAGCACTGTGTGTGGGTTGGTTCCAATCTCTATGTCTCTCTTGCCATTCTTGGGGGTGAAACTCTGTCTGTCCTCCCGTGTGTGTGTGTGTGTGTGTGTGTGTGTGGTCTCCATTAAGCAATGTCCAGGTATTCTGTGTCATATGCTGCAGAGGATATGTCCTCTCAGGATGATCCCATTCCATGTAATCAGGATTGCACTGGTTTAGCACAGATTCCAGCAAGGGAGCCTGAGTGGTTATCCTCTATCAAATCTATGATTTCTCAGATTTCAAATAGAGTTGCACAAAATGAATCTGCAACTCAGGCTTTACAGAACTCTATGGCAGTCTGGCCCAGTTCTGGTACATCAGGGCTGCTCATTGTATATTCACATAAACGTGCTCTTGCACTGATTATGCAGGATGATACCAATACCGATTCTGATACTACAGATGGTGACGGGGATGTGTTGCAGGGGGGTGGGGGGGGGCAGCATCTCTTGCAAAAGGGGTGCAGTTGATGATAGGGGCTATTAGGGATGTGTTGAATATTGCTGATACAACACCCAAGCAGGTTGAGCAGGCTTACTTCACTGAAAATAAGAAAGCCTCGCTAACCTTCCCTGCGTCAAAGGAATTAAATGCTATTTTTGAAAAGGCTTGGGATAACCCGGATAAAAAATTCCAGATACCTAAAAGGGTTCTGGTAGCGTTTCCTTTCCCGGTAGATGATAGGAAAAAATGGGAAAACCCGCCTATTGTTGACGCTCAGTATCCAGACTCTCAAAAAAGGTGGTTTTACCTGTTCCAGGATCTACCGCCTTGAAAGAGCCGGCTGATCGTAAAATTTATAATACGCTCAAATCCATGTACACAGCTTCTGGGGCAATACAATGTCCCACTATTGCCAGTGCTTGGATTGCCAAAGCTATAGTAAAGTGGTCAGGCACGTTACTTGAGGACTTGGATACTATGGAGAAATGTGATGTTGAATTGTTTTTACGTAACATTCAGGATTCGGCAGGATTTCTGGTAGAATCCATGAAAGACCAGGGTTCCATGGCTGCAGGGATTTTTTCCATGTCAGTATCAGCTCGTCGAGGACTGTGGTTGCACCAGTGGTCTGCTGACGCCGAATCCAGGGGAAGTGTGGAGACCCTACCCTACACAGGTCAGGCTCTCTTTGGGGAAGCGTTAGATGCGTGGATCTCCGCGGCTACGGCTGGTAAGTCACCCTTTCTTTCCTCAGCTACACTTGCTCCGAAGAAACCCTTTTCTTCAGTTACATCACAGCCCTTTCGGTCTACCAAGCCCAGAAAGGCAAAGCCACCCAACACCTTTTTTCAGGGAGGTCGGCCCAAGTCCAAGAAACCTGCGGCTGCAGGTTCCCAGGAACCGAAACCTGCTTCAGGTACACCAAGTCATCCGCATGACGGTGTACTGCACGCCCCGGAGGTGGGGCCGTTTCTCTAACTGACCCAGGGACCTGAGCGGTATCCAGTATCAAAATTTACACAATTGTCTTATTCCTAACCTTTGTAAGGGTATCTGAACTCTAATTAACAGATAGGAAAGCTCTCATAGCACCTGGGGAATGCGGGTAACACAGTGAATATCATATAACATACTATCCAAAATTGAGTGTTTCCCAGATGATGTATAGATTAGTTCACTGATATATACTGTGAAATGATCCCCTACACTGTTATATGGGAGGGGCTATATATGTGAAGACTAGTATAAAATATGTTTTTTCAGATCATGGTGATAATTCTGCATGTGTAAGGAAGAACAATATCCTTCCAAAATAACACAATTACAGTGTATTACTATCTCATGTGATGTGAAATACTGGAGATGATGGCTGTGTAAAAAGGATGTACGGTCATTCTCATACATGGAAAGGAGTTCACATTTGCCCTTCTATGACATACGGTTCCGGTATGAATGGTCGACCATGTTATGGTCGATAGTCATTAGGTCGACCACTATTGATCGACATTGACATGGTCGACATGGACACATGGTCGACACATGAAAGGGCGACACGTGAAAAGGTCGACATGATTTTTTTAACTTTTTTGGTGTCGTTTTTTGCGTAAAGTGACTGGGAACCCCAATTAGTGCACCACGTCCCCTCGCATGGCTCGCTTCGCTCCCCATGCTTCGGGCATGGTGCCTTCGCTCCGCTACCGCTTCGCTCGGCACAGATTACCGTTCCAATCGTAGTCCACGTGAATCGTAAAGTATGGAAAATTTCCCCAAAAGAAAAAAAAGTTAAAAAACTCATCTCGACCTTTTCATGTGTCGATCATTTTCATGTGTCGACCATGTGTCCATGTCGACCATGTCAATGTCGACCATGTGAACGGATACCGTGACATACTTGTGCAAAAAATTGATTGCTACGTTATTGTGTTTTTCACATATTCTCGCATAGAATTTGGACTGGGATTTTCTGGTTGACATAGCTTTATATGCTGCATAAACTGAGATCATATACGAATAAAAGATCCCTTACGGAATGTTATAATCACATTGAATCTATTTAGGGATACCATAAGTGGGTAAGATACAATTTATATGTGAAATTGTGTTTATTCTTTGTATCTTCTCCTTCTTCTTCAAATTTGTTCTTTCATTCTTTATCTTATTTCGTGGACTCTCATCTACGATTCCTAGGAGTAATCCTGGGTCTAACGTAGACAGCAGATCCACACTTTTTTCTGAAACTTATTGATTAGGTGCACTCTCATTGGTGAGTGGAACACCTTATTCACGGTTTACTATCATACCTCACCGCTAGAGCCCAATCTCGTCCGATCTTGGAAGCAAAACGGTGATGGGCTGGGTCAGTAGCTGTGGGGTGACCCTCAGAGAATACCCAGTGTAGTAATTTGAGGTTGTTCTTTCTAAACTCAATACCAACAGCAGGATCACCACTGCTTCTTCCTTCTAACTCTGACCTACCCTGATTTATTTCTGGCAGGAATCTAATTAATAATTCTGTTAACCCCAGTGATACATAGGCATACCCTCTAGGTTCATGTGCTGATTAAACATCCTAGATAGTGAGATAAGCATATGTGTCGACAAAGCATCCTAGGCAATAGAGGATGAGATGTGATAGCGGATATATGGAACAGATTCTCCCATTGCATTAGGTACCTATTCATGCATGACCTACTCAGGTCCCATTAAAACAAGCATTGCTTGTACTGGTAAGGCATAAGATAGATGTATGATGACTGTGCCTACATCCCTATGCCAGTCTATATTGGGTATAAACCAAACCAGAACATACCATAATTTTTACCCTAGTAATATATATGTTTGTTTTGCTTATGCTTTTCTTCTGTTTGTTTTGTACCAACTCCATGGGGAGAATGAGTGGATACTGATCTTATTTTAATGAGTCATAATAAACGTTATTTTTTAATATTATCATTATAACTTTAACAAGAGTGCACCCAAACAAGAGTCTTCTTTAATCCATTTTTGCTCTAGCTGTTTTCTGACTCTGGGTGCACCACCAGACTTTAATTAGAGATTTTCTCTGTATAAAAGAATACTGGTTTAGAAAAACGCATGTAATTGTGTATGACTGGTGTGGAATCACCAACCTTCCTTGGTCAACCTTTAGTTTTACTGATCTTAGATCAGTTTCAGATTCCTGCACAGTCTGATATCTACAATATCCAGTGGCAAGTGTTTTTTCTCTTCTTTTCTTCCTCCTCCACTGCCCTGGGATAATCTAGCATCCACTCAACAATACAATTTTACATTATGTCTTCATTCTCTTTGAAATCTGAACTTACCAGACGTAGGAACACTGAGGGGTTTGAAGATCTCTCTTCAGAAACTGGGGATTCTGGAAGCCTGACTACAGATTGGAGGGGCCCTCTATCCAAACTCCAGAAAACGCTACAGAGGAGTACGCGACTTACTTGGGACATCACTACCCTGGAGAACTACATTAAACATAAAATTTACCCAGGGGTTTGAGACCTAGGATTTTCCCATCTTTTCTCTTAGCCACAGACAATCTCAAGGCAGAGTGGGAGAATATCCTTATAAAATGTTCCAGTGAATTATTACACATACTTATTAAACACGATACCCTGATCCTCGATCAGGTAGAAAAGAAATAGAAGAGGTTGGTAAAAGCCTGGAAAAGTGGGAAAAGGACTTTTTCCTTCCAATCTACCTTTGAGAAATATAAGAGAGATCTAGAGATCTATGAAACATCATAGAACGTAAGCGAAACAAACTCCAGAGGGATAAACGGGACTTTTCACAGGGAAATCAATTTTGTTGGAACACACGGCCCCCAAAGTATAGAGATAGGAAACCCAAGGAGGACTATACATTTTCGGAGTTAGAGTCATCCAATAGCGAGGATTCCGCAAATGAATTGACAGACATTCCACGCACCAACTATATACCGGAGGATCGAGAGGACTCGCCCTATTTTTTAGGACGGGGCCAGAAGACAAGAGGACGAACCAGACCCGTAGGTCAATACGGAGGGGTAGAAAGAAGAGACAAAGGAAGGAACAACAATTGGGACACCCCACGGACCTCGAGGCATCCGGAACGGCAGAGGAAGGCTCGATAAATTCACTTTCTATGAAATATCTAAATATCATCAATCTTTCTGAGAGAACAATCACCCCTGAACAAACTAAAGTATTAGGCAAGGGCCTATCTTTCTCACCATCAAAACCCTTCAACAGATTCCTGTGGGAGAAAGACCTGAGAATGTATGGGAGAAAATTACTCCTGAAAAAATTCTTTAACAATCAGAATCCCACACGAGGACCGATTGATACCGATCCCCTTTGGGATACTGAAGATCTGGGCATGATTGATATTCTTGAAGAACTTCAGCTGGAATCTGGGACAGGAATGACTAGCAAACACCGTCCTATTTGTAAAGGGAAATCAACTTTTTTTCCCTCCGATAGTAATAGTCCAGAAATTAGAGTCTTTCTGGCCATGGTATCCAGGGAATTTGATGCGATACAAAAGAAAAATTGGAATAGACTCCATTTCTTTCCACCGAATCTGGATGTAGGAGAAAGAGCAGCACTTACAGAGATACAAGAATGGAAGGACGTGATAATCAAACCTTCGGACAAAGGAGGGAATATAGTTCTTTGGCCAGTCAAGATGTATGTTACAGAAGCGTTACGTCAGCTGAAACAAACCACTTGCTATCAACGATTGCTGAGTAACCCGACACCACGATTTCTGAAGGAGTACACTGGTCTAATAGAGGAAGCATTAGCTATAGGAACCATCACCAAACAAGAATACAAATATCTGACCGTACAGAACCCAAAGACACCAACTTTCTACCTTCTCCCCAAAATACATAAAGATCTGAAAAAAACACCTGGGAGACCCATTATGTCTGGCAACGGGGGTCTCCTGGAACAGCCAAGCCGGTTCTTAGACCTACATCTCCGAGATTATGTTTTCCAGTTACCCTCATATCTGAAGGACACCTCAGATTTATTGCGGAAAATTCATGGCATCATCTTTGAAGATAGCTTCCATCTGGTGACCTTGGATGTTGAAGCATTGTACAGTAGCATTGACCACCAAGCAGGCCTGAGGGCTACCAAATATTTCCTTGATGGAGGAGAGAAGAGTGCCTTCAATGATCTCCTATACATCCTGCAAGCATTCGTATTACAGAAGAACTATTTCACATTCCAAGAGCAGTTCTATCTCCAAGTTAGGGGTACCGCAATGGGGGCTGCGTGTGCGCCCACGTATGTGAACCTATTTCTTGGATGGTGGGAAAAGATGTTTGTCTTCACCGATACCAATGACAAATATACAGCACATATTACATTATGGCTGAGGTACATAGACGACATATTTGTCATTTGGGACGGAGACTTTGACTTACTTCAGGAATTCATTCAACTCCTCAATACCAATAATTTGAATTTGAAATTAACACATACTATCAACGTCCAGAACGAATAGCTTTTCTTGACGTTTACATATACAAATCCTCCAAGGGGTACCTGGCTACTGAACTGTATAGGAAAGAAACAGCAACCAATAACTTGTTGTTCCAAACAAGTGCACATTTCCCCCCTACGGTGGAAAATATCCCTAAGGGAGAATTCCTAAGACTCAGACACAACTGCTCAGAAGATGAGGTATTTAAAGCTAAGAGTCGGGAACTGACCCAACGACTACTGGAAAAGGGGGTACAGCAAACGATCACTGAAGAGGGCATGCGTGAAAGTAACCAAAACACCAAGGGAGACTGATTTTTTTCCACTCAAATCGACAGTACATCAAGAGAAGGATGAGAAGATCAGATTCATTGGGACCTTCTGCCCGGAATGGAGGATGATAAAAAAAAAGCAATAGAGAAACATCTCCCTATTTTGAAGTTAGATAGCGATCTAGCACCCTTCATAGATGACAATATTCAGATGAGTTGGAGGATAGCCAAGAATATCAAGGACCTCCTAGTGAGAAATCATTTTCAAAAACCAATGGCAAAATCAAACATACCAACTGGTTCTTTCCCCTGTGGGCATTGCAAAGCATGCCCCCTTATATTTAAAATCAACTCAGTGATCGATCGCTATGGAGAACCAATTCAGATCAAACATTTTTTCAACTGCAGTACCCAGGAAGTGATATACTGTATAGAGTGTAGTTGCAACCTGAAATATGTCGGGATGACGACAAGAAAATTAAAAGAACGCATATTGGAACATGTAGGGAACTGCCGGAATGTTGCCAGTGACCTAACCCACATGAAGAAACTGACTCCGGTTGCCCGACATTTCTATTCCCATCACACTGACTTTTCAAAAGAATTTAAGGTCTTTGGTCTGAACAAAGTCCAGATGGGAATAAGAGGAGGGGATATGACTAAAGAACTGCTCAAACGAGAAACTGAATGGATTTTCAAATTAAATACATATAGACCTCTGGGACTCAATGAGAGCATTAATTATAGTGCCTTCCTCTAAAAAACTCCAAAAAAAACTCCATCTTACTCAACGTAACAATACCATCGTACAGAATGGGATAACAACAAACCAGAATTTGGAATAAGATATGGACCAAACCTCCAGTTACACTGGGTTTAGGCATTTAATCTCCCACTCACATATTCCTCTCCTCACCATGCATTTTCACTAAGTAATACCAATACCAGTAAGAAGCCTCTTTTCCCTCTAAAAACCACCCCTCCCCACCCACATTCCTACTCCAATTCTCCTAGAACACACCCACATCCAAACACACATAATTCAAGTCCCTAATCACCAGGCAATTGTACATTATCATTCATTTCACAACATCCTTTTGTCACCGATTTGCATTTATTTCACCTTCACGTGTGTTTTCCCTCCTCACAGCACTTACCAAAACACCCATCCAACTGTCCGAATAAACAGCTCATCCCATTGCACCACACAATCCTGCGCAACTCACTTCCCTCGTTAAAATTTACACAAAAAGATTCAATCGCCATCATAGTTCCCTACAAAGATCAATTTTCCCTATCACTCCCTCTTTCCTTTTTTCTCCCCCCCCCCCCCCCCTTTCCTTCCCTCCTCCAATTCTCCCTTCCATAACAAATTGTCACACGCTTTTCACTGACACCATTGCCCGTATGTTCAGAAGAGCGATGGTAAGTCCAAATTCTGAAAGTTAGTCATCAGGTCACTCTCATTTATAAGTGAACACCCTATTCACGGCTGGCAGATGGTTTATGTTACTCCACTCACCAATGAATCCACTGCTATAACAGTACCAAGCACAAAAACCTCTCCCCTTCTTCTCTCTTTCTCTCCCTCCCCCCCCTTACCTCCTTTCCTTTCCCCTTTCCTTTTTTCCCCCTTTTTCTCCCCAATCCCCTTTCCCAATAAAGGATCACACGCTTTTCACTGACACTTTTTATCACAGTTCAAATGAACCAAGATAAGTCCCGTTTATATGCTTATAACCGAGTATGGATTAACAGCTAATAATTAACAGAAAACAAACATTGAAATCGAATTCTCATAACTCGGAATACAGTGGCAATAAGCACGTCCCCCCGTCCCGCCCACCCGTTTCCCTGTCATTACAATCCAATCAGTAGGATGCTAGGCATTGAGATGCTACGACCTGAAGTGAACACGATGTTATGACGTACGCTCGTGTTACCAGAGCAACAGACCCGCCCGCTCGTGGGTGCGACAAGGACACTAGCGCCCGGGATGTTGTCCATCCAGAATTGTTCTCCGCACCATACGGACGTCTTTTTGCTTTTCTTTTTCTGTTGATCCTGTGCGCCCTGAGAAAGCAACATAGGACCTCCCCGTCACTGCCTATGAGCCTATGATACCGCAAGTAGGTTGCCAGGCAACCATATACAAAGAGATGGCTTCCGCTGACGATAGCGGGGGGCTGAGTAACTAATTAGACAGAAGAAGCAGCCATTGGCTGACCAGCAATTACCTGGGTTTTTTAACCTGGTATAGCAATTAGATCATCAGCATTGGAAGTGAGCAAGCCCGCAAGATGGGTGAAACGCGTTTTCCTACCTAATCATGCATTAGGACCGTGTACCTTTCAGCAAGCCATTGTCATAGGACCTAATCTCAGGAGAATACCATTACTACAAATCGTTTCTCTAACTGACCCAGGGACCTGGGTGGTATCCGGTATCAAAATTTACACAATTGTCTTATTCCTAACCTTTGTAAGGGTATCTGAACTCTAATTAACAGATAGTTAAGCTCTCATAGCACCTGGGGAATGCGGGTAACACAGTGAATATCATATAACATACTGTCCAAAATTGAGTGTTTCCCAGATGATGTATAGATTAGTTCACTGATATATACTGTGAAATGATCCCCTACACTGTTATATGGGAGGGGCTATATATGTGAAGACTAGTATAAAATATGTTTTTTCAGATCATGGTGATAATTCTGCATGTGTAAGGAAGAACAATATCCTTCCAAAATAACACAATTACAG
Source organism: Pseudophryne corroboree (assembly GCF_028390025.1). Classification (NCBI taxonomy): domain Eukaryota; kingdom Metazoa; phylum Chordata; class Amphibia; order Anura; family Myobatrachidae; genus Pseudophryne; species Pseudophryne corroboree. Next base: position 271,843,832 of record NC_086452.1, read on the forward strand.
TGTATTACTATCTCATGTGATGTGAAATACTGGAGATGATGGCTGTGTAAAAAGGATGTACGGTCATTCTCATACATGGAAAGGAGTTCACATTTGCCCTTCTATGACATACTTGTGCAAAAAATTGATTGTTACATTATTGTGTTTTTCACATATTCTCGCATAGAATTTGGACTGGGATTTTCTGGTTGACATAGCTTCATATGCTGCATAAACTGAGATCATATACGGATAAAAGATCCCTTACGGAATGTTATAATCACATTGAATCTATTTAGGGATACCTTAAGTGGGTAAGATATAACCCACATATTGAATACAATTTATGTGTAAAATTGTGTTTATTCTTTGTATCTTCTCCTTCTTCAAATTTGTTCTTTCATTCTTTATCTTATTTCGTGGACTCTCATCTACGATCCCTAGGAGTAATTCTGGGTCTAACGTAGACAGCAGATCCACACTTTTTTCTGAAACTTATTGATTAGGTGCACTCTCATTGGTGAGTGGAACACCTTATATACGGTTTACTATCATTTAGATGCCGAAGAGAGCGCTAGTTTATCGTATATAAACAACATTTATTTGTAACATAAATTACAATGTATAAAATACTAATATAATAGATGCATTCATAAATTAGAATATAAAAAAACTAATAATAAAAAACACCAAATTACGGATCTGTCACTGATGCTAAATAAATATTTAGTGGAAACCAATTATTGAAAGTTCCGTAATAGTAGGAGCTGATGCTCTTATACTTATGCTGCCACCTTAATTTGTTATCCTGTGGATATTCCACATGAGATTGGGATCTCTGTGTTGGAGAATTATTCAGCTGTAAAGGAGAAATCCCATCAGTGGAAATATAGAAGGGCGCAGCTGTACATAACAATGAATGACGGCATTCAATAACAATACTGGTTACCAGTTCCTTTTTGGTGAATTAGGTTATTGTTGAAGTTATAAAGTCCATATGTTTTAGCTTAATGGGGAATCCATTGATGACTCTTGTTTAAAACATAATAACTTGTACGGCTGTAACCCGGAGACTGGGCTGTAGACGGCACTTCACAGTTAGTACTGCTGTGCGGCTCTAATTACCGGCTCCCGAAGGAGATGGATTTGTTGAGCCTCGTGCAGTGCTGGAGTGCAGATTACTCATGCAAATAGTTAGAATGAAATATGTTGCTGAAATTCTGCTAAAAACGACACTTCACAGCTGGTATTTCTATACGGCTCCAATTACCGGCTCCCGGAGGAGATGGATTTGTTGAGCCTATTGCAGTATTGGAGTGTGAATTACTCACATAGATTGTTGAAGTAGAATCTGTCACTATATAGTCCGTTTGTCCCTGGGTACAGCCGATGATATGGCAATCAGAGTAGGTCCGTAAAGGTGAATGAGAAGGCAGCCTTGACGCGTTTCTCCGCTATCATAGATATGCGGTTTCCTCAGAAGGTGTTCTCAGCAATGTCCAAGCAAGTATTTAAATAGAAAGCATCCAATCATCGAGACTTCTACTAATTACAGCATATGTGTGGTCTGTTAATTGTTCGAACCACCTGATATCATCTCTATCCAGAGATTTTTATCCAGATTATTTAAAAAAAAAAAGCATAATCCCATATAGACTTATATGTAGATAAAACCATATTATCAGAGAAGATAAAGGAAGAGAGATAAACACATAATTATATAAATGTAAAGTTTTCAAACTTAAGGTTATGGCGTCCATTAGGAGCATTGAAGACAAATACACAGAAAAGCAATACTGTCAAATGAACTAATCTCTATAGCTCAGTGGATACCAACACACGCAGACACACGCAGGTTCCAATCCCAGATACACCAGAGCAATATATATCTGCAGTTTATTATTTTAAATTTAATTGTATCATAGATATTAGTACTAACAGATTCCGCTCTATTTCTATTTATGGATGGTATGGAGCTTGAGAGATTATATGATTTTTAAAAAACAAAATAGTTTGCAGTAATTTTATATATATATATATATATATATATATATATATATATATATATACATACACAGTGGGGATCGAAAGTTTGGGCACCCTAGGCAAAAATTCATTTTAATGTGCAAAAAGAAGCCAAGGAAAGATGGAAAAATCTCCAAAAGGCATCAAATTACAGATTAGACATTCTTATAACATGTCAAAAAAAGTTTGATTTTATTTCCATCATTTACACTATCTAAAGAACAGAAAACAAAAAATGGTGTCTGCAAAAGTTTGAGCACCCTGCAGGGTTAATACCTTGTACTACCTCCTTTGGACAGCTGAGACCTGGCAGTGTCATGGATTGTTCTCAATCATTGTCTGGAAAGACCAGGTGATGTCAATCTTAAAGGTTTTAAAAGCCCAGACTCATCTGTCCTTGCTCCAACAACCAGCACCATTGGTTCCTCTAAGCAGTTGTGTAGAACACTGAAACTGAGAATAGTTGACGCTCACAAAGCAGAAGAAGGCTATAAGAAGATAGCAAAGCATTATCAGATGCCCATATCCTCTGTTCGGAATGTAATTAAGAAATGTCAGTCATCAGGAACAGTGGACGTTAAAGCAGGATCTGGAAGACCTAGAAAAATATCAGACAGAACAGATCGCAGGATTGTGAGAAAAGCAAGTCAAAATCCACGTTTGACTGCATGATCCCTCCAGGAAGATCTGGCAGACACTGGAGTTGTGGTACACTATTCCACTATAAAGAGATACTTGTACAAATATGGTCTTCATGGAAGAGTCATCAGAAGAAAACCTCTTCTACGTCCTCACCACAAAAATCAGCGTTTGAAGTTTGCAAATGAACATATTGACAAGCCGATACATTTTGGAATAAAGTTCTGTGGACCGATGAGGTTAAAATAGAACTTTTTGGCCGGAATGAGCAAAGGTACGTTTGGAGAAGGAAGGGCACAGAATTTAATGAAAAGAACCTCTGTCCAACTGTTAAGCATGGGGGTGGATCAATCATGCTTTGGGGTTGTATTGCTGCCAGTGGCACAGGGAACATTTCACGAGTAGAAGGAAAAATGGGTTCAATAAGATTCCAGCAAATTTTGGATGCTAACTTGATGCCATCTGTGAAAAAGCTGAAGTTAAAGAGAGGCTGGCTTCTACAAATGGATAATGATCCCAAACACACCTCAAAATTTACGGTGGATTACATCAAGAGGCGTAAACTGAAGGTTTTCCATGGCCTTCACAATCTCCTCACCTCAATATAATTGAAAATCTATGGATAGACTTTAAAAGAGCAGTGCGTCACAGACAGCCCAGGAATCTCAAAGAACTGGAAGACTTTTGTAAGGAAGAATAGGCGAAGATACCTCAAACAAGAATTGAAAGACTCTTGGCTGGCTACAAAAAGCGTTTACAAGCTGTGATACTTGCCAAAGGGGGCAGTACAAGGTATTAACTCTGCAGGGTGCCCAAACTTTTACTGACACCATTTTTATTTCTGTTCTTATGAAAGTGTAAATGATGGAAATAAAATCAAACTTTTTTTGACATGTTATAAGAATGTCTAATCTGTAATTTGATGCCTTTTGGAGATTTTTCCATCTTTCCTTGGCTTCTTTTTGCACATTAAAATGAATTTTTGCCTGGGGTGCCCAAACTTTCGATCCCCACTGTATGAGTAATAAATCAATCAACAAAACATGCAAAAAGAGTAAACTCTCTCCAATGATTATTCTCTAGAGAACAAAATAGATACAGCTAAAAAAAGAGAGAGACCTATATATGACCAACCCGAGAAATACATAACAATGATTAATTCTATTTATACGCAACAACATATATGTATACATGTATACAGAGAGGAGTAGTCCCACATAAATCTATGTATAGAGAGAGGGCACATTCACATACATATATGTTAAAAAAGTACGTTGTTAATATAAAGTCTATTTATTTTCCTGAGTTGACACTACCACCGGCACAGAGATACAACTGGATATATTTAAACCAGCTGCACTAAGTCTCAGAGGATATCAACCCAAGAGAATTGCTACACATGTGTACCATAAACATGTATATCTAGACTGATTTTAACCTAAATAAAAAGGGACAATAAGAGGAGGGAATTAGCAGAGAAATAGGTTAACATAATACTGGTTAACCCAGGACTACCGGAAGAGTTATCAAATCCTTACTGATACAAATAATTTAATGAAAATTGCAGAAGAAAAGGGAGGATAAAACATAATCATAGTTTATAAGCAGGTGTTGGGCATCAAATATGGTTAATTTTGATGTTCTCATTGAGACCTTGTGGGAAGAGGGTTCCCAGTGAGAAAATCCAGAATGCTTCCCGTTTGCAAAGGATGTTAAATCTATCGCCCCCTCGCCACGTTTTTGAAATATGTTCAATGCCTTGAATCTTAAGAACTCCCATATCACCCTGATGTTTATTATTAACATGTCTCAACGGTCTCTGAGGAAATTTTGCTTATCCAGGAGCATTTGAAACCCTTTGAAGTAAGATCTGATTATAGGGATTTAGATTATATATTAAATCAAAAAATTGAGGATTATGAACACCAACTAATTTCCTCAAAAAATAAGAAATTACATAGAGATAACTATGATTATAAGAACGATCAAGTGAGGACTTATAATAGAAATAGAGATAATTTTGTACAGAGCTCTAAGAAAGAATTTAGAAAATATACCACTAAGAGACCCTCTTCTGACATTGTTTCTGCGAATGCTGCCAATCTCCAACAGTTAGGTGATCATAAAACTCGGACCTATACACCTAAACATCAGAGAACTAATACACAGGTACTTAAACCTGGATACACAAGTATTATAGAGAAAGGAGCTAGACCAAAAACTAATTTTCCACCTAGAGAGACCTCTAGACCATCAGAATCTTTTTTAGAGAAGGAACTGTACCCCATGTGGAAGAACAGGAACAGAGTAAACTAGTACCCAAACTCCCCAAAAAGAAAACACTCAGATTTAGAGGAACAAGAGGTGGTCGAAAGAAATTAACATAAAAATCTAAGTAAAGACTAAGGAATCAGGGTATTTTTAATCTTTCTGCAAGATCTCTGTCTGAGAGTGAAAAAGCCCTTTTAGCCAAGGGCCTTAACTTCGCACCATCTAAGGAACCTAACTTATTTGATTTGTTTGTGGAGCTTAACCGCTACACCAGAGATCTCTGCAGAAAGCGTTATTTTATGAATAAAAGTTTGAAGAACCAGGCCCAAATAGGATTCCAATTGTATTGGACCAGGCAGTTAAAACTCTGCAATCTTTACAACAAGAAAATATTTCTACAGTGAATTCTACACAAATTTTTGATATAGAGGATCACTCTCTAAAAAGGTTAAAAAAGAAATCAGAATTTTACCCTACACAATACAAAACTGGCTGCATTGAAGCATTTTATTCATCTACTCTGAGGGAATTTCAAACTCTGTGCAACAATATCAATAAAAAGAAAAAAAGTAAAAAACGAGATAATCTGCATGGTAATGAGAGGAAAGCTTTAGAAAGCTTAAGCAGAGACCGCTCTATTATTATTAGAGCGGCCGATAAAGGAGGAGGAACAGTGATTCAAAACACTGAAGACTATTTGATTGAAGCCAGGAGACAACTAAGTGATACTAAATTCTATACAAAACTATGTGGGGATCCTACTTCTAATTATCAAATGGCCTTAAAAATCTTACTAGAGAATGCTCTTGAAAATGGAGCAATATCAAAAAATGAGTATCAATATCTTTGCTGTCCCTATCCTATCACTCCCACGTTTTATCACCTTCCCAAAATACACAAAACACTCCAATCACCTCCTGGGCGGCCCATTATCTCTGGTGTTGGGTCCCTCACTACTAACTTGTTAGCTTTTGTTGATTTTTCTTTACAGCCACATGTTAGGAATCTTAGGTCACACATTAAAGACACCACACATTTTTTAAATTTAATTGGAAATTTAGTATGGAAAGATAATTTCCTTTTTATGACTTGTGATGTTGAGTCACTTTACACCAATATACCACATCAATTGGGTGTAGAAGCACTTTCCAGTTATTTGAGGTCAGATGCTAATCTTAGTGCGGTCAAACAACGGTTTTTGTTAGATGCTGTACAGTTCATCCTTTCACATAACTATTTCACCTTCAATATGGATTTTTTTCTGCAAATACACGGTACGGCCATGGGCACCAGGTTCGCCTCAAGTTATGCCAACTTGTACATGGGACTCTTCGAAGACCATCATGTCTGGGGAGGACCCACTGGGCCGAGCCTGGTGTTCTATGGCCGTTACATTGACGATATGTTTTTTGTTTGGGAAGGAGATCACTTAGCAGCCATGGATTTTGTTTCTTCACTTAATAATAACACTTTTCGTCTTAAATTCACCAGCACTATACACTCTTCTCATTTCACCTTTCTTGATATTGCTCTACACATTGTGAATGGGAAAATCTCTACCTCCACGCATACTAAAGAAGTAGATTGCCAATCCTTTCTAAACTACTCTAGTTGCCACCATAGACCTTGGGCTAATAATATTCCCAAGAGACAGTTTTTAAGAATTCGACGAAACTGTTCAGATCAAACTAATTTTTTGAAACAGGATTCTGAATTGGCAACTATATTTAGTGAACAAGGTTATCCTGATACAATAATATCACAAGCATTTGAGGAGACACTGAGTCGTGACCGTAGGTCCCTTCTAGAAGGAAAAATGAAAAACCTGATCTCTGAAGGAGACTGGTTGGACAACTCACCTATCTTTATTTCTAAATTCAATAATTATTCTCGAGAACTCAGTAACATTCTTAGAAAACATTTTCCCATCTTGAGAGGTGATAATATTCTATCAACCGGTCTCAAGGACCAACCTAAGATAGTTTTTAGAAAAGCCAGAATCCTCCAAAATCCTCTATCTCCCAGCCATTTCGTTATGGACAAATCAACACATAAAGTAGAGTCAAATTGGTTAAAGATTTATCAAACCAATAAAAAACTATGTTTTAGGTGTGGGAGGCTGAAATGCATTGCATGCAATTCTATCCTTCCAGGAGATCAGTTTACTTCCAACACATCAGGACAATCCTTTAATATTATCTCTTACACTAATTGTCTATCTGAATATATTTATCTTATTTCATGCAGTTGTGGGCTACAATATGTAGACCGCACTACACGTAGTTTGAATGTCCGTTTTTTGGAACATAGAAGAAATGTGTTGAGAAGATACTGTTTGCACAGCCTGTCTAGACATGTTAATAATAAACATCAGGGTGATATGGGAGTTCTTAAGATTCAAGGCATTGAACATATTTCAAAAACGTGCCGAGGGGGCGATAGATTTAACATCCTTTGCAAACGGGAAGCATTCTGAATTTTCTCACTGGGAACCCTCTTCCCACAAGGTCTCAATGAGAACATCGAAATTAACCATATTTGATGCCCAACACCTGCTTATAAACTATGATTATGTTTTATCCTCCCTTTTCTTCTGCAATTTTCATTAAATTATTTGTATCAGTAAGGATTTGATAACTCTTCCGATAGTCCAGGGTTAACCAGTATTATGTTAACCTATTTCTCTGCTAATTCCCTCCTCTTATTGTCCCTTCTTATATAGGTTAAAATCAGTCTAGATATACATGTTTATGGTACACATGTGTAGCAATTCTCTTGGGTTGATATCCTCTGAGACTTAGTGCAGCTGGTTTAAATATATCCAGTTGTATCTCTGTTCCGGTGGTAGTGTCAACTCAGGAAAATAAATATACTTTATATTAACAACGTGCTTTTTTAGCATATATGTATGTGCATGTGCCCTCTCTCTATACATAGATTTATGTGGGACTACTCCCCTCTGTATACATGTATACATATATGTTGTTGCGTATAAATAGAATTCATCATTGTTATGTATTTCTTGGGTTGGTCATATATAGGTCTTTCTCTTTTTTCAGATGTATCTATTTTGTTCTCTAGAGAATAATCATTGGAGAGAGCTTACTCTCTTTGCATGTTTTGTTGATTCATTTATTACTCGTATATATATATATATATATATATATATATATAAAATTACTGCAAACTATTTTTGTTTTTTAAAAATCATATAATCTCTCAAGCTCCATACCATCCATAAATAGAAATAGAGAGGAATCTGTTAGTACTAATATCTATGATACAATTAAATTTAAAATAATAAACTGCAGATATATATTGCTCTGGTGTATCTGGGATTGGAACCTGCGTGTGTCTGCGTGTGTTGGTATATGAGCGTGGTGCTTATCCACTGAGCTATAGAGATTAGTTCATTTGGCAGTATTGCTTTTCTGTGTATTTGTCTTCAATACTCCTAATGGACGCCATAGCCTTAAGTTTGAAAAATTTACATTTATATAATTATGTGATTATCTTTCTTCCTTTATCTTCTCTGATTATATGGTTTTATCGACATATATGTCTATATGGGATTATGCTTTTATAAAATCAATCTGGATAAAAATCTCTGGATAGAGATGATATCAGGTGGTTCGAACAATTAACAGACCACACATATGCTGTAATCAGTAGAAGTCTCGATGATTGGATGCTTTCTATTTAAATACTTGCTTGGACATTGCTGAGAACACCTTCTGATGAAACCGCATATCTATGCTAGCGGAGAAACGCGTCAAGGCTTCCTTCTCATTCACCTTTACGGACCTACTCTGATTGCCATATCATCGGCTGTACCCAGGGACAAACGGACTATATAGTGACAGATTCTACTTCAACAATCTATGTGAGTAATTCACACTCCAATACTGCAATAGGCTCAACAAATCCATCTCCTTCGGGAGCCGGTAATTGGAGACGTATAGAAATACCAGCTGTTCAGTGTCGTTTTTAGAAGAATTTCAGCTACATATTTCATTCTAACTATTTGCATGAGTAATCTGCACTCCAGCACTGCACGAGGCTCAACAAATCCATCTCCTTCGGGAGCCGGTAATTAGAGCCGCACAGCAGTACTAACTGTGAAGCGCCGTCTTCAGCCCAGTCTCCGGGTTACAGCCATACAAGTTATTATGTTTTAAACAAGAGTCATCAATGGATTCCCCATAAAGCTAAAACATATGGACTTTATAAGTTCAACAATAACCTAATTCACCAAAAAGGAACTGGTAACCAGTATTGTTATTGAATGCCGTCATTCATTGTTATGTACAGCTGCGCCCTTCTATATTTCCACTGATGGGATTTCTCCTTTACAGCTGAATAATTCTCCAACACAGAGATCCCAATCTCATGTGGAATATCCACAGGATAACAAATTAAGGTGGCAGCATAAGTATAAGAGCATCAGCTCCTACTATTACGGAACTTTCAATAATTGGTTTCCACTAAATTTTTATTTAGCATCAGTGACAGATCCGTAATTTGGTGTTTTTTATTATTAGTTTTTTTATATTCTAATTTATGAATGCATCCATTATATTAGTATTTTATATATTGTAATTTATGTTACAAATAAATGTTGTTTATATACGATAAACTATCGCTCTCTTCGGGTTCTAGTTGTCTATTCTAAATAATTACAGAATATTTATTTGGGAGCTGCTTTTGTCTTCTTTAGATTAAATTTCTTTTATCCAGATTAATCTACCAGTTGCGCCTGATTAGCTATTTCTAAGGGAAAATTCACTTTAGAGCTGCTATTTTGTTTACAATCATACCTCACTGCTAGAGCCTAATCTCGTCCGATCTTGGAAGTAAAACGGTGATGGGCTGGGTCAGTATCTGTGGGGTGACCCTCAGAGAATACCCAGTGTAGTAATTTGAGGTTGTTCTTTCTAAACTCAATACCAACAGCAGGATCACCACTGCTTCTTCCTTCTAACTCTGACCTACCCTGATTTATTTCAGGCAGGAATCTAATTAATAATTCTGTTCACCCAAGTGATACATAGGCATACCCCCTAGGTTCATGTGCTGATTAAACATCCTAGATAGTGAGATAAGCATATGTGTCGACAAAGCATCCTAGGCAATAGAGGATGAGATGTGATAGCGGATATATGGAACCGATACTCCCGTTTCATTAGGTACCTATTCATGCATGACCTACTCAGGTTCCATTAAAACAAGCATTGCTTGTACTGGTAAGGCATAAGATAGATGTATGACAACTGTGCCTACATCCCTATGCCAGTCTATATTGGGTATAGACCAAACCAGAACATACCATAATTTTTACCCTAATAATATATGTTTGTTTTGCTTATGCTTTTCTTCTGTTTGTTTTGTACCAACTCCATGGGGAGAATGAGCGGATACTGAGCTTATTTTAACGAGTCATAATAAACGTTATGTTTTAATATTATCCATTATAACTTTAACAAGAGTGCACCCAAACAAGAGTCTTCTTTAATTCATTTTTGCTCTAGCTGTTTTCTGACTCTGGGTGCACCACCAGACTTTAATTAGAGATTTTCTCTGTATAAAAGAATACTGGTTTAGAAAAACACGTGTAATTGTGTATGACTGGTGCAGAATCACCAACCTTCCTTGGTCAATTGCAGAGGTAATAAGAATCATCCTCTGGGCAGTAAAGCACGCCTTGGCGCTGTCAGCAATCTTCATTCCGGGAGTAGACAACTGGGAAGCGGACTTCCTCAGCAGGCACGATCTCCATCCAGGGGAGTGGGGTCTCCATCCGGAGGTGTTCAAGGAGGTAACAGATCTTTGGGGTGTACCCCAGATCGACATGATGGCCTCTCGTTTCAACAAAAAGCTTTGACGGTATTGTTCCAGGTCGAAGGACCCGCAAGCAGTTGCAGTGGACGCCCTAGTGACTCTGTGGGTGTACATGTTTCCTCCACTTCCACTCATACCAAGAGTTCTAAGGAGCTCATAAGGAGAACAAGGGTTCAAGCGCTCCTCATTGCTCCAGACTGGCCAAGAAGGGTTTGGTACGCGGATCTTCTGAATCTACTGCAAGAAGAGCCGAGGCCTATTCCCCTTCGAGAGGACCTGCTGCAGCAGGCGCCATTCGCCTATCAAGACTTACCGCGGCTACGTTTGATGGCATGGAGATTGAACGCCTGATACTAGCTCGTAAGGGCATTCCGAACAAGGTTATTCCTACCCTGATACAGGCTAGGAAAGGAGTAATGTCTAAACATTACCATCGAATTTGGAAAAAATATGTATCTTGGTATGAGTATAAGAAATTTCCTGCAGTGGAGTTTCAACTGGGACGTTTTCTCCTCTTCCTACAAGATGGTGTGGATATGGGCCTGAGATTGGGATCTGTGAAGGTCCAGATATCGTCCTTATCCATTTTTTTTCAGAAACAATTGGCTGCCCTCCCTGAGGTTCAGACCTTTTTGAAGGGAGTTCAGCACATCCAACCTCCCTTTGTACTGCCTACGGCGTCTTGGGACCTTAACGTGGTGTTGCAGTTCCTCCAATCAGACTGGTTCGAGCCTCTACAGGAGGTTGAGTTCAAGTTTCTTACGTGGAAGGCTGTCACGTTGTTGGCCCTAGCTTCTGCTAGACGTGTGTCGGAGTTGAGGGCTTTGTCCTGTAAAAGCCCATAGTTGATCTTCCACGAAGATAGGGCTGAACTCCGAACACGTCAGCAGTTTCTTCCGAAGGTTGTGTCGGCATTTCATATCAACAAAACCTATTGTGGTGCCAGTGGCTACTGACTCCTCAATTTCATCAAAGCCCTTTGATGCTGTAAGGGCTCTGAAAATCTATAAGAGGAGGACTGCTCGTCACAGAAAATCGGACTCTCTGTCTTGTATGATCCCAAGAAACTTGGGTGTCCTGCTTCTAATCAGACGATCGCTCGCTGGATCAGGTTCACTATCCAGCATGCGTATTCTACGGCAGGCCTGTCGTGTCCTACATCTGTCAAGTCCCACTCTACCCATAAGACCATAGGGTCTTCCTGGGTGGCTGCCTGGGGTCTCTCGGCGTTACAACTTTGCTGAGCTGCAACTTGGTCTGGGTCGAACACGTTTGCAAAGTCCTACAAGTTCGATACTTTGGCCTCTGATGATCTGAAGTTCAGTCAATCAGTTCTGCAGGAGCCTCCGCGCTCTCCCTCACGTTCTGGGAGCTTTGGTACATCCCCATGGTACTAACGTGGACCGCAGCATCCTCTAGGACGTAAGAGAAAATAGGATTTTGGTTACCTACCGGTAAATCCTTTTCTTGTAGTCCGTAGATGATGCTGGGTACCCGCCCAGCGCTTCGCTTTCCTGCTTTTATTATTTGGTTCAGTACAACTTCGATTTAGTTGAGTACTGCATTGTTACTTGATAAGTAATGTTTCAGCGGTTACTGAGTTTTCAAGCTAAGTTATCTTGATGTGCCTTTTATGTGTGAGCTGGTATGAATCTCGCCACTATCTGTGTTAAATCCTTCTCTCTAAGATGTCCATCTCCTCTGGCACAGTTTCTAGACTGAGTCTGGTAGGAGGGGCATAGAGGGAGGAGCCAGCCCACCTTCTCAAACTCTTAAAGTGCCAATGGCTCCTGGTAGGACCCATCTATACCCCATAGTACTAATGTGGACCCCAGCATCTTCTACGGACTACGAGAAAAGGATTTACCGATAGGTAACCAAAATCCTATGTTTAGACATATGTGATTTTAAATTCTTAGCCTTCTTGAACACCATATTAGGAAATTCGGGAAGTCAGTCACAGAGCCAGGATGCTCTTTTAAAATGTGCCAGTTTTTCTGCAAACATTTTTTAATCTTATGTGCATCACTACTGTAATTAGTGACAAAAGGACATGTGAATTTCTTATTTATTTTCACTACTCTTATCTTTATATCTCAGGAGTTTCTCTCTTTTTTTTTTCTTTAGCTCTCCTTTTTGATTCTTCAATAAACTCCTTCAGGTATCCCTTATCTTCAAACCTTTCTACAAAAATAGACGATTGTTCATCAAATTTTTCTGTAGTAGACGTGAAAACTGTGAAAAAAGGATATTTCTCTTCCGAGAGGATAAGTGACAGCTGGAAAAGTCAGGATAGCTGTTGCTATCAACTTTTTTTTTTTAAATGTGCAAGTGCCAACTTTTCCAGTTGTGGTTGAGTCCAGGACCAAATCTAAATATTCGATCTTATTCTCATTATAGGTGTAGGTGAATTTTAAGTTATATTCATTCACATTCAGATTCGTCATGAACTCATCAAATTCAGCACGGTCCCCCTTCCATACAATCAATATGTCATCTATGTATCTTTTAAAGATGACTACTCTCTCAAACAACCTTCTCTCTTTTAGACCACTCTCCCAGGAGCCCATATATAAGTTTGCAAGACTTGGCGCGCAAATACTGGCCATCGCAGTCCCGCAGCGTTGAGTGTACCAGTTGTCAAGAATTGTAACGTAGTTATGCTTTAACACAAAAAGAAGACAGTCACAAATGAATTCAGTCAGTACAGTTGTCATATTTTTCATCTTTTAGCAGTATGGCTCTAAGGCTCTCTATTCCTCCTTGGTGCGGGATCGAAGTGTACAACGCATGTACATCTACCGTGCACCATTTATACTCAGACTTCCATTGTAAGCCATCTACTATTTGTAATACATGACTAGAATCCCTTACATAAGTGTCTAGCTGAGATACATATTTCTTTATATATCTATCCACACATTCAGAAACCCTGGCACCCAAAGAGTCAATCCCCGATACCTGTATAATGGGGCAGCTGAGGGGGTTACATTATTTTCATGCAGTTTTGGTATATGATCAAAAACAGCATACTGTATCTAGGTGTTTCATTTAAAAGATATTTGTATTCCTTTATATCTATACATTTTGGATTGAAGACCTCTATTGAGTAGATCTCTCAATTCATTCACATATTCTTTAGTTGGATCACACACAATTTTTCATAAGTAAGACTCTCTGTCACCTAGCAACCGATAAGCTTCAGCAACATAGTAGTCCCTATCTATAATAACGACCCCACCTCCCTTATCTGCATTTTCTGCTGCGGGTATACTGGGCTCCACAAGGATTAACATTGGGGTTTAGAGTAGGATCTTGATCCGAGGCACCAACAGGCTCAAAGCTTTAACCTTCTTCCCAAGATGCATAGCGCCGCCTCCTATATCACCCCGCCTCCATGCCAGGGAACTTGGTGCCTTGCAGTATGCAGGCACTTTACAGGAGGCTGCCTGAAGCATCCTTTTCAGAGCTTCATTTTACAAAAGACTGACAGAAGAATCTGTAAGAAGACTACAGGGCTGCTGCAGGCAAAGTCTCAGAGACTTTCCTGCATGCAGCTTCATCACCCCCAGCGGCGCTGTATACTCCCACGCCGGGGTTGCCCGGGTCACTGCAGCGGAGGCACCGGCTTCTTCTTAAAGTGAGTCACACACACGCTGCCGTCTCCCAGATCGTGGGGCCGCAGACAAGGGGGAGGTAAGGGGCTCCTGTGCCGCACTTTACCGCAATTCAGCACGGTCGTGGGAGGTGGGGCACGCACGCGCTGGCGTGGACACTGAGTACTGGGCAGCTGCTCCACTAGCCACAAAGGTCATATTTTGGGCACAGGTCAGGGGAATTTTGTACCAAGTGCCCCCGTTTTGTTTTCTGCCCGCACACCCGGTGGGGATGCCAGCAGGGGGAGCAGGCCGGACCTGAGGTCCCTCCCCCCAGCCCCAGGGCGCCATTTCTACAATGTTCCCGTCCTGGAGCTGCTTCCTTCTCCCTCACTCCCGGTCAGCAGCCATTACAGATAGAGCCTTGCTGTTCCTGGGATTGCTGGGGCAAATCCTCCTCTGTGGAACCACCTGACTGCCAGTGCTGTGCTTCCTACAGGACACTTGAGTATTCTACCTGTCACTGGGACTATGTTAGTTAAGAAAGCGTGCATACATTCAGGGTTGTGTGGTACAAACACCCTGTGATATACATCCAGTGCTTACTGTGTTTGTTATATCTATAGTTATCACATATAGCCACACTGAGTATTACTTTGTATTGCTAGTCCAGTGCAGTTTATGGTACATAATTTCTGCATGGTACACTTATGACTATATATGTGTGTGTGCATGTAGCTGCTGCGTGGTTGCCTTATTGCAGGGTATTTCACTCAGCGCGCTATTCTTATATGCTATACCTGAGGGGGCTAAGTGTTTCAGGTTTTTCTATACTTAATATAGGATTGTATCACAAGATATATTGATGAGGTATTTTTACTTGTGATTTATAGTCACCATATATTCTATATCTATTGGACTCCCGGACTGTGCCATCTTAGGGTTCTGTTCTGAGAGATCTTGCTAGGTATAGTGCTGCTACACCTTGTACCGGGTTGCCCATTATTGTGCACATAGTTATGTTTGCTACACATGGCAACAACGTTGGGTCCTCTCCCACACTGCGTGGTAGTGAGGCCGCAGATGAGAGTTCAGGTTCAGGGAGTTCCTTACCCCCCAGTGGGTCGGTAGCGCCTGGGGCATCACAGGACCCACCTTGGGCTACATTCTCCACATTGTTAAACACGCTTGTGACTAAATGACGCCCCCTGTGGGGCCACCTGTGCTACTGCAACAGTATATGGTCCCTGCTGTGAACCCGCCATGGGCGGATCAGTTTTCCACTCGGTTACAGCATTTGAACCGATCTATGACTAAATCTAAGTGTCACTCTCGCCCGCCTAAGACTAAGTCGTCTTCTAAACGGGCCATTAC
This sequence comes from Pseudophryne corroboree, assembly GCF_028390025.1. Classification (NCBI taxonomy): domain Eukaryota; kingdom Metazoa; phylum Chordata; class Amphibia; order Anura; family Myobatrachidae; genus Pseudophryne; species Pseudophryne corroboree. The sequence goes on from NC_086452.1 coordinate 271,859,554, forward strand.
CTCCTCCCAATCCACGGCTTTAACCAACACGTCCTCTGAGGAGGACGGTGCATATACTGACCCCACTGACGCTGATGTTTCAGATGGGGAAGGGAAGTCATCTGTGGATGTCTCGGATCTGATTGAGGCGATACTTCTCATTCTTCAAGTGTCTGATGACTCTGAGCCTGAACCTGTCTCCAAGAAACCGGATAGGTTTAAGCGTAAGAAGGTGGCAAAACAAGTTTTACCCTACTCTAAACACCTGGTTGACATACGTCAGGAATCCTGGGAAATTTCGGGGACAAAATTTACACCGAATAAGAGACTGTTGGCTCGCTATCCTCTCTCTGCGGAGGTGTGTAAAAATTGGGAAACTCCACTGCCTGTAGATTCTCATGTGGTGCACATGGTTGTTTCCTCTGCCCTGCCAGTAACTACCGTCACCTCTCTGAAGGAACCGATGGATCATTGTGTGGAGGGCTGTTTAAAAGCGATTTATACCCTTACGGGGGATGTACAAAGGCCAACTATTGCAGTGACTTGGACTGCTGAAGCTGTTGAGGCGTGGGCTCAGGAGCTTGAGGCGGAACTGCCTTCCGACGCGTCTGAGCATGCTCGACAATGTCTCTCGTATATTGCCACGGCTTCTCTGTAACTTAAGGAGGAGGCCTCCGATGCCGGGGTGCTCGCGGTCAAGGCTGCTGCTGCGCCTGTCTTGGCCAGACGTATCCTTTGGTTGAGATCCTGGTCGGTGGAATTGGATTCCAAGAAAACCCTGGAGGTGCTTCTTTTCAAAGGAGACATTCTCTTTGGAGAAGACCTCAAGATTGTGGCTGATCTGGCTACTGCTTAAACAGCTTGCCTACCTAGTACGGCTTCTTCCGCACAGAAGGCTAAAGTACTTTCCCTCGGCCCTTTCGTACTCCAGGTAAAGCAAAATGTCAGGCGTACCCACAGCAAGCTCGTGCTTCCAGACCTGCCAAGCCCAGACCGAAGCGTGGGAGACCACTTCAGATACCTGGGTGAGGGAAGTCGTTGCTCGAGGTTACGCCATACCCTTCAAGAATCACCACCCTCATCGATTTTGCCTGACAGATATGCCTCTGTATCCGGCAAAATCAAACACTTTTCACTCAGTGGTACATTCCCTCCTGATTCACAGGAGTGGTGGTACCGTTGCCTCTGGCTCAGAGAGGCAAGGGGTACTATTCACCGCTGTTTCTAGTCCCGAAACCGAATGGGTCCTCGCGGCCCTTTCTCAATCTGAAGTCTTTGATCAAGCATGTGCGGGTCTCCAAGTTTTGTATGGAAACTCTGCACTCTACTGTTCTGCCCATGGAGCCTGGGGACTATATGGTCTCCCTGGACATGCAGGATGCCTACCTGCATATCCCTATTGTGGTATCTCATCAACAGTACCTGCAGTTTGAGGTGGGCTACCTTCATTACCAATTTCGGGCATTACCCTTTGGTTTGACAACGGCTCTCCGAGTTTTCACCAAAGTAATGGCGGCATGACGGCTACACTCCACCGTCAATGGGTCAGGATCCTACCGTACTTGGACAATTTGTTGATCCTGGCAAATTCCCCAGAGCTTCTCCTGTGTCATCTAGATCTGACGCTCCAGTTCATGATAGCTCACGGGAGGCTAATCAACTGGAAGAAATCCTCCCTGGTTCCTGCTCGGAGCATGGTATACCTGGGAGCGTTATTGGACACTCACAACCAACGGTTGTTCTTGTCTCAGGAGAAAGTCCTGAAGCTTCAGGACAGGATTCGATGCTTCTGGTCTCGTCCGCAAGTGTCGATACATTCGGCAATGCAAGTGCTAGGTCTCATGGGTCTGCTTTCGACATGGTGGAGTACGATCAATTCCATTCTCGCCCTCTGCAGAAGTTAATTCTGAACAAGTGGGATGGCCTACCTCTCTGGCTCAGATCTCACATGATCTCCTTGTCTCCGGAGGTCCGCCTGTTACTGTGCTGGTGGCTTCAGGACCAACGATTCCTTCTGGTTATCCTACTGGGTCCTGCTGACCACGGATGCCAGTCTGTGAGTTTGGGGCGCGGTGTTGTAACAACACTCTCCTCAGGGTCGGTGGACCAAGGAGGAGTCTCTACTCCCGATAATTATTCTGGAACTGCGGGCAGTGTTCAATGCATTGACAATGGCCCAGCATCTAATACAGAACAGACCTGTTTAAGTACTATCATAGTACGCCACCACGGTGGTGTACATCAGTCATCAAGGCGTCAGTCGAGGCCGCATGGCAATGAGGGAAGTATTACGGATTCTTCAGTGGGCTGAACGCCATCGGCCGGCCATGTCCGCAGTGTTCATTCCGGGGGTCCTAGACTGGGATGCGGACTTTCTCAGTCGTCAGGACGTACACGCAGGCGAATGGAGCCTTTGTCCAGAGGTGTTTCAACTTCTCGTGGACAAGTGGGGCCTTCCAGATGTGGACCTGATGGCATCTCGACACAATCACAAGGTTCCGGTCTTCGGAGCAGGGACAAGGGATCCTCAAGCAGCGCTCGTGGATGCTCTGTCTATCCCATGGAACTATTGGCTGCCGTCTCTGTTCCCTCCGGTGTCACTCCTGCCCAGAGTAATACGGAAGTTCAAGCAAGAAGGAGGAAACCTACTTCTGGTCGCTCCAGCGTGGCCCAGGTGGAACTGGTACTCTGATCTACAGGGCCTCTCGTTGGATCGTCCCCTTCTACTTCCACAATGACCAGTTCTCCTCGTTCAGGGCCCTTGTGTTTACCGGGATTTGGCCCGTCTGACTTTGACGGCATGGCTCTTGAAGCTTCCGTCCTGAGGGCCAAGAGTTTTTCTGAGGCAGTCGTTCAAACTATGTTGAAGGCCCGTAAGCCGGCTTCTGCTCGGATTTACCATAGGGTCTGGAATGCTTACTTTACTTGGTGTGCGTCTCACAATCATGACGTTTTCAAGTTTAGCACGGCCAAACTGTTGGTCTTCCTGCTACAGGGCCTGGACTTAGGCCTTCGTCTGGCCTCCCTCAAGGTTCACATTTCTGCCTTGTTGGTTTAGTTTCAGAGAGAGATTGCTGCCCTACCCGATGTTCATACATTCACTCAGGACGTGTTGCGGATTCAGCCTCCTTATGTTCCGCCTGTGGCCCCTTGTCGGTGGTTCTGGAGGCCTTGCAAGAGTCTCTGGTTGAACCTCTTGCATCTGCAGACCTTAAGTTGCTCTCCCTTAAAGTTTTGTTTTTGCTGGCTATCGCTTCAGCTAGTAGGATCTCGGACTTGGGTGCCTTATCCTGTAAGTCAGCCCATTTGATTTTTCACCGTGACCGGGCGGTTCTTAGAACACGATTGGGTTAATTACTCAAGGTGGTGTCTTCCTTCCACCTTATCTAGGAGATTATGGTTCCGCCCTTTAATTCTCCTGAGTTGTCTACCAAAGAACGTTCTTTGGATGTGGTACGGGCTCTCCGTATCTCTGTGAAGAGAACAGCCTCCATTAGGAAATCTGATTCTCTATTTGTACTATTTGGTTTTCACAAACGTGGCTGGTCTGCTTCCAAGTCGTCCAGCTCCTGCTACCATTGAAGCCCATTCTACTCGGTCGGTTGGACCTTCTTGGGCGGTCCACCGTGGCGCGACCCTTGAACAATTGTGCAAGGCGGCTACGTGGTCCTCTGTGAACACGTTCATAAGGTTTTATGCCTTCGATATTCCCGCCTCCCAGGATGCTTCCTTTGGATGCCGGGTTCTTGTGACCGCTACAGTGCGTCCCCTCCTATAAGGAACTGCTTTAGGACATCCCCGATGTTAATCCTTGAGGAGCCCAGTGTACCCCGCAGCAGAAAATGAGATTTATGGTAAGAACTTACCGTTGTTAAATCTCTTTCTGCGAGGTACACTGGGCTCCACAAGGCGCCCACCCTGATGCACTTTGCTTCTTTGGGTTGGTATGGCATTAGCCGCTGACACCCTCCTCTGTGGTGAGTGTGTCGTCTATGTGGCTACTCATGTTTGTCGTCTCTGGTACCTGCTACTGCATTGGGCTGGTTAACGAAGCTGAGCTCCTGTGCACGGAGGTGGGGTGATATAGGAGGCGGCGCTATGCATCTTGGGAAGAAGGTCAAAGCTTTGAGCCTGTTGGTGCCTCGGATCAAGATCCTACTCTACACCCCGATGTTAATCCTTGTGGAGCCCAGTGTACCTCGCAGAAAGAGGTTTAACAACGGTAAGTTCCTACCATAAATCTTGTTTTTTATGACTAGATTCTGAATTTCTGACAGTCCCTTCAAGGCTTTATGTTCATCATAGGTCATATTTATCTTATTACATTTCTTATTAGACACTGATTTATTCATGTCTACTAATGCCAAATCCTTTTTAACTAGTTGATTGAACATCTCAATATAGGGCCTTTAGATTCTTGTGGATAATAGGTTGATTTGGGTTTTAACCCTGATGATAACTTTTCAGCTTCCCAGTTTCTAATGGGATTGTCACCTTTTTTTATAAAGTGATGCTTCAGGGTTAAATTCCTCACAAATAAACTTAAATCAATATAGACACTAGTTTTATTCATCAAGCAATAGGGGGCAAAGGAGAGCCCTTTCTGTATTACCTTAATCTCTATGGGATTCAGGGAGACCTTTGATAAATTGTATATTCCCACCGGCTCTATTGCAGGTGTAAATTTCTCAACTTGGACTCCCTTTTCCATTTCTGCGCTCACTTTTGTTTCTAATCAGAGTGTCCCCACTATTGAATGGATTTTTATGTATAAACCCACGCCTAATTTGAATGTGAGGAGAGGACAAAGTAGGAACCATGGGAGGGAGGAAATATGACATGACAATCACCCACAGAGGGATCGATCTATAAATCATCAGGAATGGCATCCAGTTCCCTTCAGAAATAGATCCCATGTCCAGAATAGTGGGTTTGCTAATCCTAAGAAAAAATTCACTAATGGGTTTGTACATGAAAATCGGTTCAATAGACAGATCTCACAATGATAGTGGGGACACTCCGATTAGAAACAAAAGTGAGCGCACACATTTTTTAAATAAAAGTACGAGATACAAACCTCAGGAAGACCAGAGAATAGGGAGGTTCAACAGATATCAAAAAAGAGGGCTAGAGGATGTAGGCGATGAGGACACTCCAAAAATGGAATCCAAGTGGAGAAATTTACACCCGCAATAGAGTCGGTGGGAATCCTGTATATAATTTATCAAAAGTCCCCCTGAATATCATAGAGAGTAAGGTACTACAGAAAGGGCTCTCCTTTGCACCCTATTGCTCGATGAGTAAAACCAGTGTCTATATTGATTTTAATTTATCTGTGAGGAATTTAACCCTGAAGCGTCATTTTATTTAAAAAAAAGGTGACGCTCCCATTAGAAACTGGGAAGCTGAAAAGTTATCATCAGGGTTAAAACCCAAATCGACCTATTATCCACTAGAATCTAAAGGCCCCTATATTGAGATGTTCAATCAACTAGTTAAAAAAGATTTGGCATTAGTAGACATGAATAAATCGGTGTCTAATAATAAATTTAATAAGATGAATATGATCTATGATGAATATTAAGTCTTGAAGGGACTGTCAGGAATTCAGAATCTAGTCATAAAAAATGCAGATAAGGGGGGTGGGGTTGTTATTATAGATAGGGATTACTATGTTGCTGAAGCTTATCGGTTGCTAGGTGACAGTCTTATGAAAAATTGGTGTGTGATCCAACTAAAGAATTTGTGAATGATTTGAGAGATCTACTCAATAGAGGTCTTCAATCCAAATATATAGATATAAAGGAATACAAATATCTTTTAAATGAAATTCCTAGACATGCTGTTTTTTTTATCATATACCAAAACTGCATAAAAATAATGTAGCCTCTAACCCCCCCCCCCCCCCCCCCACCCCCGCCTACCGTGGCCACCCCATTAAATCGGGGACTGGCTCTTTGGGTGCCAGGGTTTCTGAATATGTGGATAGATATATAAAGAAATATGTATCTCAGCTAGACATTTACGTAAGGAATTCTACTCATGTATTACAAATAGTAGATGGCTTACAATGGAAGTCTGAGTATAAATTATGCACGGTAGATACGTTGTACACTTCGATCCCGCACCAAGGAGGAATAGAGAGCCTTAGAGCCATACTGCTAAAAGATGAAAAATATGATACTGTAACTGTACTGACTGAATTCATTTGTGACTGTCTTCTTTTTGTGTTAAAGCATAACTACTTGGGAGAGTGGTCTACACCTGGGAGAGTGGTCTAAAAGAGAGGAGGTTGTTTGAGAGAGTAGTCATCTTTAAAAGATACATAGATGACATATTGATTGTATGGAAGGGGGACCGTGCTGAATTTGATGAGTTCATGACGGATCTGAATGTGAATGAATATAACTTAAAATTCACCTACACCTATAATGAGAATAAGATTGAATATTTAGATTTGGTCCTGGACTCTACTCACTCAGCCACAACTGGAAAAGTTGACACTTACACATTTTTTTAAAAAGTGGATAGCAACAGCTATCCTGACTTTTCCAGCTGTCACTTATCCTCTTGGAAGAGAAATATCCCTGTCTCACAGTTTTCATGTTCACGACGGAACTGTACCACTACAGAAAAATTTGATGAACAATCGTCTATTTTTGTAGAAAGGTTTGAAGATAAGGGATACCCGAAGGAGTTTTATTGAGGAATCAAAAAGGAGAGCTAAAGACAAAAAAAAGAGAGAAACTCCTGAGGTATAAAGATAAGAGTAGTGAAAATAAATAAGAAATTCACATGTCCTTTTGTCACTGATAACAGTAGTGATGCACATAAGATTAAAAAATGTTTGCAGAAAAACTGACACATTTTAAAAGAGGATCCTGTGCTCTGTGACTGACTTCCCAAATTTCCTAATATGGTGTTCAAGAAGGCTAAGAATTTAAAATCACGTGTGTCTAAAAGTAAGTTAGAACCTATTACGGAGAAAAATAATCACAGTATGTTTGGTGGTCTAATGGGGTTCTATACCTGTGGGAAATGTAAAACCTGTAAACAAGGTGAGAAAGGAGCAAAGAGCTTCAATACGAGTGATAATAAAGTTTTTCATATTGACAGTTTTATCAACTGCAATTCTTCTTATGTAATATATGTCCTGACTTGTCCTTGTGGGCAGTATTACATTGGTAAAAACAAAAGAGTACTAAATATTCGTATACTGGAACACATGAGAAACATAAAGAATAAGGTCACAAATTACAGTGTTCCTAGACACTTTCAGGAGTTTCATGAGAGTGATCCCACAAAACTGAGATACAGTACAAAGGGATAGAAATTGTAACTCCAAATGAAAGAGGGGGTGATAGAGAAAAAGATCTACTAAAAAGGGAAACCTATTGGATCATTACTTTGGATACATTGTATCCAAAAAGGAATGAATGAGGCAGAGGCAGAACTCTGGGAGGCAACGGAGTCATCTGCCGCCGGGCTCCTGCTCTGAAAGGGGGCACCTCTCCTCCCATTCTGTGACACCATTGAATTAAGTTAATTGATAGCTGTCGCTGTCTTTTCAGTGGCCAACTTCCTCACTTGTCCCTGCACCTTACAAATCACACCCTCTTTATTATACTGAATATACACATTTTACAAGTATCACACCCAGGATTAGAAACCATAACCTATTACATTGGAAGCAGACACCTTACTGATGAAGCTGTTTGCTCCTGTATAGGAAATATGAGAATTTTAACTATATGAAGATACTTTTCTGACAATTACACGTAACTTCATATAGTTAGAATTCTCATGCTTCCTCTACAGGAGCAAATAACTCCATCAGTAAAGTGTCTGCTGTTAGTGTAACAGGTCATGGGTTCTAATCCTGGGAATGACTGCTAAGAAATGTGTGATTTAAAATAAAGGATAATTAAATGTATAAATACAGTATATACATTTTTTTTTAGAACACTCCATATACACACACACATATATATACACACACACACACATACATATATTTATCTTGCCTCCGGGCAACTGCGACGAACTTACGCCACTGGAATGAGGGGTTAGAGAGCACCCCTTTCATCTGAAGTGATAACAGCTAACATTTCATGGAGTTTTAAGATTTAACATCTAAATGTGTCGCTGGATGCCTAGTGATGTGTGATGCAATCCGAATGTCTTTGTCTGTATAAATAAGTGATTCTGACTTGGTATGGCAACGAAATCCAACTGATTTTCATAGTATTTTCCTTCCTTGCAAGGGTGATGGCCTAAGTTAGAGTTATAATATTTTTCATACGTCCTAGAGGATGCTGGGGACTCCAAAAGGACCATGGGGTATAGACGGGAACCGCAGGAGACATGGGCACTTTAAGACTTTGAATGGGTGTGAACTGGCTCCTCCCTCTATGCCCCTCCTCCAGACTCCAGTTACATTCTGTGCCCAGAGAGACTGGACACATAACAGGGGAGCTCTACTGAGTTTCTCTGAAAAGACTTTATGTTAGGTTTATTATTTCCAGGGAGCACTGCTGGCAACAGGCTCCCTGCATCGTAAGACTGAGGGGAGAGAAGCAGACCTACTTCTGTGAGTTTCATGGCTCTGCTTCTTAGGCTACTGGACACCATTAGCTCCAGAGGGTCTGATCACTTGGTTCGCCTAGCTGCTCGTTCCCGGAGCCGCGCCGTCACCCCCCTCACAGAGCCAGAAGAAAGAAGCCGGGTGAGTAATAGAAGAACAGAAGACTTCAGTGACGGCAGAAGACTTCAGTGTCTCTGAGGTACCGCGCAGCGGTCGTGCTGCGTGCCAATGCACCCACACACAAGCGGCACTACACGGGTGCAGGGCGCAGAAGGGGCGCCCTGGGCAGCAATATACCTCATATTTTATAGCCTGGCAAAGTGGTATACAGTGCATAGTCACTGTATACAGACACCCGCCAGTATAAACATTTTTAAAAAAGGAGCGGGACTGAAGCGTGCCAATAAGGGGGCATGGCCCTCACATCTCTAACCAGCGCCATTTTCTCTTGACAGAGACGCTGGCCCTACCATAGCACGAATGCACTGTCCACAGTGTAAAACGAGGGGGGCACAGTTGTTTAGTGCAATTTATGTACATTAAGCACTATATATATTAGTGATGAGCGGGTTCCGTTCCTCGGGATCCGAACCCCCCCCCCCCCCCCGAACTTCACCTATTTTACACGGTTCTGAGGCAGCCTCGGATCTTCCCGCCTTGCTCGGTTAACCCGAGCGCGCCCGAACGTCATCATCCCGCTGTCGGATTCTCGCGAGATTTGTATTCTATATAAGGAGCCGCGCGTCGCCGCCATTTTCACTCGTGCTTTGGAGATGATAGTTAGAGGACGTGGCTGCGTTCTCTCAGTTGCTGTGTTCACTGTGCTGCAAATATCAGTGCTCAGTGTGCTTGCAAATATCTGTGCTCAGTGTGCTGAAAATATCTGCGTTCTTTGCCTGAAAAACGCTCCATATCTGTGCTGCATTGTAGTATATAGTAGGAGGACAGTGCAGAATTTTGCTGTGACCACCAGTATATATATAGCAGTACGGTACAGTAGTCCACTGCTCTACCTCTGTGTCGTCAAGTATACTATGACAAAAAACTGCAACAAACGAGCACCTAATCATCAGATAAAAACCAATACGTATTTCATAAAATTGAATAACCACAATTGTTTTGTTCCTGATAGGCTGCGCTTGCCGGAATACTATGTGTAGTATTAGGTGATAGCATAGAAAAAGAACAAGCGGCTGCGCTGAATATCAGGAAAAAGATATAGTGTACAGAGAGCCAACGTAAAAAATAACAGTATTTATTAATAAAACATATAAAAAGATTATATATAATATAACCGGTGAATAATATAAGAACATTCACTTAACGTGAACTGATGGTAAGTTGTAATAACTCAGCTTTTGGGGTGAAAGAGTTCCGTGTTCCACTTGTTAAATAGTTGATGAGTACCAGATGTATTAGTGGAATCCTAGTGAGTTCAAGGTCCCTCAGTTGAAATAGAGTTTCAATACCTTTCCAAATGGGCTGGTAAGAGCCGAGCGTCCTCGGCTTCAATGTCCTGCAATGCCCATATACGCTGTGCAGCGGAAAGGAAAAGCCCGTCTCTCTCACAACCCGGTCGTGGCGGCGTATGAGCTGGAGCCGCTGATGTCGGATGCTGTAGACGGAGGGTGCAGCGGGGACCAAGGAGCACCTGGAAAATTTCACGTGAGCTGAGTACGGATAGGGGCGGGTCCTGGCGCGTTTCGTCACGTTCACGTGACTTTCTCGAAGGTAGATACCTGCCTCCTAAGTCGTCCGGTATTTAAAGGCTGAATTAATTAGTGTGGACAGGTGAATGTCATCAGCAATCTTGAAAACAATGAAAATGCAAGAAACGAAGGCTCTCATGTACTAACACATAACATTAAATATATTTGGCAGAAATGACTAGATAAAAATACATTTATAATTAACCTATTGGTGTCAAAGTCGGGCGTTCATTTAATGTAGTCATACTTTATATTATAATAAGCCATTAGAAATGATGGTTTCAGCTCAGGTGTTATGACAGGTGTGTTTATTCACAACACATTTAATCACCTAGTAGCTTCTCCTATAGTGGATAGCAGACATTTATCACAAGGTACACTGGATAAATATTATTAACTCTATATAGGCTAGTGGTGCCGTTTTAGGCTGAGAGGTGTTTAATCAAGAGAAAAAAATATATCTATTTATATGAATCACCTTTACATGAAAAATCGGACCGAAAGGGAAAACTTTAATATACTGATATAGACATGATTCGAACTCTAAGATTCAAAACTAATACTAATCTGACCTCTAACCTGATGCGCCACTCCTCTATACAAACCTCAGACTCAGTGGCGCATCAGGTTAGAGGACAGATTAGTATTAGTTTTGAATCTTAGAGTTCGAATCATGTCTATATCAGTATATTAAAGTTTTCCCTTTCGGTCCGATTTTTCATGTAAAGGTGATACATATAAATAGATATATTTTTTTCTCTTGATTAAACACCTCTCAGCCTAAAACGGCACCACTAGCCTATATAGAGTTAATAATATTTATCCAGTGTACCTTGTGATAAATGTCTGCTATCCACTATAGGAGAAGCTACTAGGTGATTAAATGTGTTGTGAATAAACACACCTGTCATAACACCTGAGCTGAAACCATCATTTCTAATGGCTTATTATAATATAAAATATGACTACATTAAATGAACGCCCGACTTTGACACCAATAGGTTAATTATAAATGTATTTTTATCTAGTCATTTCTGCCAAATATATTTAATGTTATGTGTTAGTACATGAGAGCCTTCGTTTCTTGCATTTTCATTGTTTTCAAGATTGCTGATGACATTCACCTGTCCACACTAATTAATTCAGCCTTTAAATACCGGACGACTTAGGAGGCAGGTATCTACCTTCGAGAAAGTCACGTGAACGTGACGAAACGCGTCAGGACCCGCCCCTATCCGTACTCAGCTCACGTGAAATTTTCCAGGTGCTCCTTGGTCCCCGCTGCACCCTCCGTCTACAGCATCCGACATCAGCGGCTCCAGCTCATACGCCGCCACGACCGGGTTGTGAGAGAGACGGGCTTTTCCTTTCCGCTGCACAGCGTATATGGGCATTGCAGGACATTGAAGCCGAGGACGCTCGGCTCTTACCAGCCCATTTGGAAAGGTATTGAATCTCTATTTCAACTGAGGGACCTTGAACTCACTAGGATTCCACTAATACATCTGGTACTCATCAACTATTTAACAAGTGGAACACGGAACTCTTTCACCCCAAAAGCTGAGTTATTACAACTTACCATCAGTTCACGTTAAGTGAATGTTCTTATATTATTCACCGGTTATATTATATATAATCTTTTTATATGTTTTATTAATAAATACTGTTATTTTTTACGTTGGCTCTCTGTACACTATATCTTTTTCCTGATATTCAGCGCAGCCGCTTGTTCTTTTTCTTGTCAAGTATACTATGCATCCATACCTGTGCTGCATTTTAGTTGTGCGCAGTATATAGTAGGAGGACAGTGCAGAATTTTGCTGGCCACCAGTATATATATATAGCAGTACGGTACAGTAGTCCACTGCTCTACCTCTGTGTCGTCAAGTATACTATGCATCCATACCTGTGCTGCATTTTAGTTGCGCGCAGTATATAGTAGGAGGACAGTGCAGAATTTTGCTGACCACCAGTATATATATATATATATATATATATATATATAGCAGTACGGTACAGTAGTCCACTGCTCTACCTCTGTGTCGTCAAGTTTACTATGAATCCATACCTGTGCTGCATTTTAGTTGTGCGCAGTATATAGTAGGAGGACAGTGCAGAATTTTGCTGCCCACCAGTATATTTATAGCAGTACGGTACAGTAGTCCACTGCTCTACCTCTGTGTCGTCAAGTATACTATGCATCCATACCTGTGCTGCATTTTAGTTGTGCGCAGTATATAGTAGGAGGACAGTGCAGAATTTTGCTGACCACCAGTATATATATATAGCAGTACGGTACAGTAGTCCACTGCTCTACCTCTGTGTCGTCAAGTATGCTATGCATCCATACCTGTGCTGCATTTTAGTTGTGCGCAGTATATAGTAGGAGGACAGTGCAAAATTTTGCTGACCACCAGTATATATATATATATATATAGCAGTACAGTACAGTAGTCCACTGCTCTACCTCTGTGTCATCAAGTATACTTCAAAAGTTCAGTAAAATGACCCAAAAATCAAAATGAAAAGCGTCTGATGAGATGCGTAAAGTTGCTAATATGCCATTTACGACACGGAGTGGCAAGGAACGGCTGAGGCCCTGGCCTATGTTCATGGCTAGTGGTTCAGATTCACATGAGGATGGAAGCACTCATCCTCTCGCTAGGAAACTGCAGTGCCACTCCTAGATGGGCCAGGTGTTTGTGTCGGCCTCTTGGGTCGCTTAGTCACACAGCTACCTCATTGCACCTCTTTTTTTCTTTGCATCATGTGCTGTTTGGGGACTATTTTTTAAACTTGCCACCCTGACTGACACTGCAGTGCCACTCCTAGATGGGCCAGGTGTTTGTGTCGGCCACTTGGGTCGCTTAGCTTAGCCATCCAGCGACCTTGGTGCAAATTTTAGGACTAAAAATAATATTGTAAGGTGTTCAGAATAGACTGGAAATGAGTGGAAATTATGGTTATTGAGGTTAATAATACTGTGGGCTCAAAATGACCCCCAAATTCTATGATTTAAGCTGTTTTTGAGGGTTTTTTGTAAAAAAAAACACCCGAATCCGACAAAAAAATTTCAGGGAGGTTTTGCCAAAACGCGTCCGAATCCAAAACACGGCCGCGGAACCGAATCCAAAACACAAAACCCGAAAAATTTCCGGTGCACAATATATATATATATATATATATATATATATAAAGAGCGTGTAGTAAATGAGATGGTAAATGGTTTCTGTGTTTTCCCTCTCAGATACTGGGATCTACCCTGTATAGTCAGTATTTAGTACACCTGTGTCGGCATGTTGGGGAGCGCTGCCACAAACGGCTGTGGGAATCCCTCGGTCGGCACTGCCGACTCCTAATGGTACTTGATTCATAAAATTGAGTGTCGGCATGTCGATAGTTGTATGCTTTTCAAAAGAAAAATCTATATTGGAGACACAGACGTATGTGGGTGACCCTGTCTGCACCAACTAATCTGACTGGGTATAAATTAACATGACAATGTGATGCATTTCAAAAAGCTATACCTGTATATGTATATATATGTATATGTATGGTACAGTTGCTTTGATCTGTGGCTCGAGCACAGACGTAGTAATATTGTGGGGGAGTAATATTAGTAATATGGATATATTTCCCTCAGGACCCCTCTGGGTTACAAATAAATGTTATTTTTGCCCAGTTACTACTCCCTGTTGTCGACACGAATACTATGTCTTATGTCGACCATAATGTTTCCTGATTAGATCCACAACATCGGCATTCAGTACATGCTTCATACACATTAAGAATGTATAATGTCACTAGGGACCCTGCTGTTCCTGACAAAAATATATATATATGAGATATGTATATATAGACATGTGTATAGGTGGTTTTAAAGGTGTATATTTATACAAAAAAATTTATAGTGAATGCTGAAGTAAACTTTTCCTTCTCATGTGCTGGTCGCTCTGTTGAATAACTTTAGGTCAGCCGTGACGAGATGGTTTCAAATCCTCACGAGGAGTCCGAGTGTTTATTCTTTTCCCGCCGTGGATAGAATAAAGTGAGAGTCAACCCCTGTTCTGCACGGGGCCCTATTACAAAGGATCGTTTACAGGAAGCTAAGTGATTTTTTAATTGTATGTTTTGATTATACTTGCATTGCATGTGCAGGGGGGAGTGATTGTATTCAGTAATGGTTGGTTACTTTGTCATACGATATAATTACCCTGGGGAGAGTTGTGTTACTCCTTATGTTGGGTCATATCTGGAACATTCCAACATACTGCCGTGCGACTACAAGGGTTGGAACTCTTGGGTGCGCGGGCCACTTCCATGGCGGTCTCGGCTAGGAGGGCGTTGTGGATTCACCAAAGGGATCCGAATGCTGACTCCGAAAAGAGTGGAGACTCTTTCCCATGAAGGGGAAGCCTGGTTTGGTGATGGCCTTGTTAGTATACTCTTGGCAGGCGCCACGGGTAAGTCTGTCTTCCTGCCCTATGTTCCCTCACAATGGTTGGTGACGCGTTATTGAAAAATGCAGTCATTTCGACCGAATAGATAAGGATTCCCCTTTCTTTGCAGGTAAAGGAAGGTAAAAGAGGTAAGAGGTCAGCTACCTTTTCAGGTTCACAGGAGCAGAAATCATCCATTTTTTTCTGCCATGTCCATTGCGGGTCATTGGGTCTACCTTGCGGGGACCCATACCGGTGGGTTCACGTCTAAAAAACTCTTCAGTCAGTCCTGGAAAGGACATGGAGCAGGGAGTTAAGGATAGGGTCCGTAGAGGGATATACGGGAGTTCCAGACATTCCCTTCACCGATTTTGTTTTTCAAATCAACCTTACCGATCCTCCTCAGGACAGAGAGGTGGTATATGACGCAATACTAGAGTTGTGTCAGGATCAGGTCATTGTCTGGCTGCTCTGGTCATACAAAAAAAAAAACAAAGAGAAGAAGCTGTTATTCGAGTTTTTTCGTGCTCCCGTGGCCGGAAGGCTCAGTCAGACAAATCCCAATATTCCTACTTACACTTCATGAGGGAGTCTCTCATGGAAAGGTTCTCTACTCTGAAAGTGGAGTAAGGTGGTCTAAGTACGGTATCTTCCGCATTAGGCTTACCTGAGGTTTGCGATTCAGGATTGTTGTTACTGTTTCACCAGGGTGCTGGCGGTATGATGGGTTTCCTTCGATAGTAAGGAGTAATAATTATTCTGTACTGGATCATTCTCCGATTTACGGAGAGATCAAGTAGCCTAATGGGCAATACGTTGTTTCTCCTTGACGGTTCTTCAACAACAGGAATTACCAGAATCCCTGTTAGTCCCACCGATGCAGTGATCGGCTTCGGCAATATTATTAGATGCAGTACTGAAGAGTGTTTATTTGCTTAAAAAAAAAAAGAAAACAAAGAAAAGGGAAGCTCTGAGAATTCAGAGTCTGGCGGACCTGCAACGGTGTCAATCCGTCAATACTTTCAGTGGCTGAAAAAGATGGTTGCGGCCTACGAGGCCATTCAGTGGGTAGGTGACAGGTCTGAGTGTTTAGCGGGACCTGTTGCAAAAGTGGTCCGGGATAATCCTACCTGGGATAATCATGGTTTCAAGACCTGTATCTCGCTCCTGTGGTAGCGGTCCAATTCTCTCCAAGGGCAAGTGTCATGTTAGGATACTTGTCGCCTCACTAACGGTCTAGAGTTAAGGGCCATGTATAATGGTTTTCTACAGACAAAAACCAGAGAAGAAATGGCAGAAGCCAGAAAGAGTTTCCGCTGGGCGACAAAAACATTTACGCTCTCTATCAGCGATGTTCGTTCCAAGAGTGGACAACGGGGAAGTAGACTTCCTCGGTGGACACGTCCTCCGTTCAGGAGGGTTGAGTCTTCAGCAAGCGGTTTTCACAGAAGTGACAAGTCTTTGGAGAATTCCGAAAATAAACAAGATGGCGTCTCGCCTCAACAAGAAACTTCAGAAATGTTGTCCCAGGTCGAGGGTCTCTCAAGCGATAGCGGTGGACGCCCTATTGACACCGTGGGTGTTTTTGGTCAGTCTATGTGTTCCCTCCACTTCCACTCTTTCCAAAGACGTGAAAAATTATAAGAAAAGCAAAAGTACAGATGACCCTCATTGTTCCAAACTGGTCAAGGAGGGCTGGTATCCGGATCTTCAGCAATCACTCATAGGAGATCCCTGACCTCTTCCGCCGCGAGAGGATCTGTTTTTCCAGGGGCCGTGTGGGTTCCAAGACTTACCGCGTTTCCCATTGACGACATGGAGATTGAACGTCTGATCCCAGCCGGAAAGGGTATTCCCAGTGACCTCATCCCTATTCTTCTTCAGTCAGGGAAGAAGTAACATCAAAACATTACATATTTGGAGACAATTTTGTTTCTTGGGGTGAATCCAAGAAGGTTCCTACGGAAGATTTCCAGTTGGATCATTTTCTCCATTCTTTTCTTGCAAGATTGTGTGGATGCATTCTTCGGTTGGGCTCAGTTAAGGCTTAGTTTTCGGCCTTATCGGATTTCTTCTAAAAGCAATTGGCCTCCTTTCCAGTTTCAAGCTTTCGTAAAAGGAGTCTTACAGATACATCCTCCCTTTGTGTCTCTGGTGCACCATGGGATCTGTACGTGGGTTTGCAGTTCCTTCAATTTCTTTGGTTGAACTTTTCAGTATGGTTGAGTTGAAATTCCTCACTTGGAAAGTGGTCATGCGTTTGACCTTGGCATCCGCAAGGCGGGTGTCTGTGTTGGCGGCTTGGTCTCCCAAGAGCCCTGTTTAATCTTCCATGAAGATTGGGTGGTTTTGAGAACTCGGCAGCAGTTTCTGCCAAAAGTGGTTTCATCTGTTTCACTTGAACAACCTATTGTGGTGCAGGTGGCTACTGATGCCTGGGCGACATCGAAGTATCTCGATGTGCTCTGGAATTTGAAATTTTGTGTTGCCAGTTTGGCTCAAATCGGGAAAACGGAGGCTCTGTTATCCTATATGCTTCCAACAAGATTGGGGTTCCTGCTACCAAGCAGACTATTGCACGCTGGATCTGGAATACGATCAAGCTTGCTCATCTGGAATACGATCAAGCTTGCTCATTTTATGGCTGGATTGCCATTACCGGAATTGATGAAGGCCCATTTTACCAGTAAGGTGGGCTCAACCTGGGCAGCTGCCGTGGAGTCTCGGTTTTATAGCCTTGCAGAGAGCCTGCTTAGTTGGGTTCAAATAATTTAGCAATATTCTACAAGTTTGATACCCTGGCTAATAAGGTCCTCTGGTTTGGCCAATCGGTGCTGCAGAGTTATCCGCACTCTCCCGCCCGTTCTAGGGCTTTGGTATTGACCCCATGGTCCTTTTGGAGTCCCCAGCAGGGATTTTAATACCTACCGGTAAATCCTTTTCTCTTAGTCCGTAGAGGATGCTGGGCGCCCGTCCCAGTGCGTACTGTATCTGCAGTCATTGGTTATGGTTACACTCATGTTGTGTTTCTTTTCAGTCAGTCTGTGACTGACGTTATTCATGCCATGGCATGCGGTATGCTATTATTGGTTGTGTTTACACACAGGTTGTGTTACATTTTCGGTCAGCGTATTGCTGTTTGTTTTTCATACCGTAGGCTGGTGTTATATTGAATGCCACGTTGTGCGACATGTTTGAGGTGTGAGCTGGTATGTCGCTCACCGTGTTTAAACAATAAATTCTTTCCTCGAAATGTCCGTCTCCCTGGGCACAGTTCTATAACTGGAGTCTGGAGGAGGGGCATAGAGGGAGGAGCCAGTTCACACCCATTCAAAGTCTTAAAGTGCCCATGTCTCCTGCGGTTCCGTCTATACCCCATGGTCCTTTTGGAGTCCCCAGCATCCTCTACGGACTAAGAGAAAAGGATTTACTGGTAGGTATTAAAATCCTATTATTAGCTTAGAAGAGTAATTTTAAATGATGTCTCTCCTAGGGGAAGAGTTTGCCGCAATACACTATCCTGTAGTGGATTACATGAACATGCGCGCTACTGATATAAAACTTATTATTGAATGTAGATAAGCAGGAAAATGGCATCTTTTTGCCTTATGGAACAGGAAGCTTTGTTCCATTTAGAATGTGGTGTAGGGCAAATTGCTGTGTGTTAATGGATACAGAAATTCACAGCGTGCGTGTGACAACCCTAAAGGATATTGTGACGCATTGATATAAAAATTTCCCTGATGCGGGGTATGTGTAATCTGTATTCTGTAATTACTATTGTACAACAAATATAGACCGTATTGTCATTTGTTTAATGTGGATGCAGATACATTTTTATATAAAAAGATACTATATCAATGTATAAAGTCTGTATGGTAGAGAATTGTATTTGCTATAACTATAAATAACGTTTTGTTTTAAATATTCTTAATAGCTATATGGGCATGTAATTAGCCTTTGATGTATTGAAGTCAGCTGTGACAGCAAGACGGCATAGTCACCGAGTCCAATCTTCTTAATCAGTAGCACACTGGTATGTATATAAGGGGTGGGAAGGCCAGGGAATCCAGCCCTCTGATGAAGTATATACAGTATGAAATGCGTTAGGGGGGATTCCCTGATGTCACCGGCAGGATTGTCTTCACTCAATGCTATCCGTCTGTGGTCTTGACGCGTGCAGACCAGCGGTGAGAGAGCTGACAGCGTGGTTTTAGGATCCTGGAGGACATGAGCGGGGAGCACCATTGGAGTATTGCCCAGTGTGGTAACTTTACTAAGCCATGTGGTTATCAGGCCAAAGAGTGTGATTTTATGGTACGGGAAAGGACAGTCCTAAGGGACATGCTTTTACTGTATTTGTATGAAATAAATCTTTTAATGCACTATGGAGCGCTGCCTCTTTATTTTTTAAAAGAAATTGTGACCCTTTGGACTTTGGCTTGTGAAGAGTGTCAGCTGCAGTCCACCTGCTACAGTTTGAATCATTGGACGGACTTATGTCCAGTCATTATTGAGTGAAAGGTGGCAGAACTTTTTTCCCACCGAATTGATTGGTGACTCATTAGTAGCTTCAAAACAAAATACAGGGCGCAGAGTGATTATTATATAAAAAAAAATTATATATATATATATATATATATATATATATATATTATCTGTAATTGACACATACTAAACAGAGAATTGTGCAGTATATTAAGGGCACTGCTATTGTAGTTCAAATAGGCATAAAGAACCAAGTTACTACATCAACAGTTATAATTGATGACTGTAATCATACAAATAAAAGTGTTAATAGTATAGTGGTTATATTTGAACGTAATCACTGAGTTGCACTTCACAAAACAGCAAACTTTCTGTATGTGCAAATATATAGGACATGAATCATCTCCTTGTGCTCTCCTTTCAAAAATACCCATTCTAATTGCTTCTGCTTTTAATTCACGTGCTAAAAGTGGTGGACAGATTAATGAGAGTAGACTGCCCGACATAGGATGAAAATAGTAAGAGAGACACACTTCTATTTTAACACTTTGCCCTCAGTATCCCCTGATATATGGAAACATTACGAAGGGTCTGAAAGGTATGCATAATGAAAGAACATGTATGGAAATACAGTACCTCTCACATTAGAGATCTTGTGTGTATGTACATCTTCTGTCAATGAGGGAATCGTGAAGGTAATGGCGTCTATTTAATTGTCTTATACTATAATATTTTTTGATAAAATAATTCTTGGCTAAGCAGTTAGATTAAATAGGATTTTAATACCTACCGGTAAATCCTTTTCTCTTAGTCCGTAGAGGATGCTGGGGTCTCCAAAAGGACCATGGGGTATAGACGGGATCCGCAGGAGACATGGCCACACTATAAGACTTTGAATGGGTGTGAACTGGCTCCTCCCTCTATGCCCCTCCTCCAGACTCCAATTAAAGAACTGTGCTCAGGGAGACGAACATTTTGAGGAAAGAATTTATTGTTTAAACACGGTGAGTGTCATATCAGCTCACACCTCGAACATGCCGCAGAACGTGGCATTCAATAGAACACCAGCCGACGGCATGAAAAATAGACAGCAATATGCTCACCGATAATGTAACACAACCTGTGTGTAAACATGACCATCTATAACATACCGCATGCCATGGCATGAATAACGTCAGCAACCAACTTGACTGAAAGAAACACCACATGAGTGTAACCACAACCAATAGCTGCAGATCCAGTACGCACTGGGATGGGTGCCCATCATCCTCTACCGACTAAGAGAAAAGAATTTACCGGTAGGTATTAAAATCCTATTTTCTCATACGTCCTAGAGGATGCTGGGGTCTCCAAAAGGACCATTGGGTCTATACCAAAGCTCCAGCCCGGGCGGGAGAGTGCGGACGACTCTGCAGCACCGATTGAGCAAACAATGAGGTCCTCATCAGCCAGGGTATCAAACCTGTAGAACTTAGCAAACGTGTTTGACCCCGACCAAGTAGCTGCTCGGCAAAGTTGAACCGCCGAGACTCCTTGGGCCTCCGCCCAAGAAAAGCCCACCTGCCTAGTAGAATGGGTCTTCACCGACTTCGGCAACGGCAATCCAGCCGTAGAATGAGCATGCCGAATCGTATCCCAGAACCAGCGTGCAACCGTCTGCTTAGAAGCAGGGGCCCCAATTTTGTTGGGAGCATACAGGACAAACAGAGCCTCTGTTTACCCAATCTGAGTCGTTCTGGCGACATAAATATTCCAAGCTCTGACTACATCGAGAGACTTCGAAGCAGCCAAGGCTGCAGTAGGCACAGGCACCACAATAGGCTGGTTCCTGTGAAACGCAGAACCACTTTTGGCAGAAATTGTTGCCGAATTCTCAATTCCGCTCTATTCACCTGGAAGATCAAATAGGGGCTCTTGTGAGACAAAGCCGCTAATTCCGACCCCCGCCTTGCAGACGTCAGGGTCAATAGCATGACCACTTTCCAAGGGAGAAATTTTAACTCAACCTTTCGTAAAGGTTCCAACGAGTGTGACATAAGAAACTGCAACACCTTGTTAAGGACCCATGGTGCCACTGGGAGCTCAAATGGAGGTTGGATGTGCAGCACTCCTTCCACGAAAGTCTGAACTTCTTGAGGGTGGCCAATTCCTTTTGAAAGAAAATTGATAAGGCCGAAATCTGCACTTTAATGGAGCCTAACTTTATTCCTGCATCTACACCTGCTTGCAAAACATGGAGAAAACGACCCAGCTAAAATTCTTCCGTAGGAGCCTTCTTGGATTCACACCAAGACACATACTACCTTAATGCTTCGCCGTTACTCCTTTCCTAGCCTGAAGCAATGTGGGAATGACTTCACCGGAATATACCCTTTCGGGCTAGGAAATGGGGTTCAACCGCCATGCCGTCAATGCAGCCGTGGCAAGTCTTGATACACACCCGGTCCTTGCTGTAACAGGTCCTCTCGTAGAGGAAGAGGCCAGGGATCTTCTATGAGTAAGTCTTGAAGATCTGGATACCAAGCCCTCCTTGGCTAGACCGGAACCATGAGCATCGCCTGAACCTATGCTCTTCTTATGTTTATCACCTTCGGAAAGAGTGAAAGTGGAGGGAACACATAGACCGACTGAAAACACCCACGGTGTCACGAAGGCGTCCCCTGCTATTGCTGGAGTGTCCCTTGACCTGGAACAATATCCTTGAAGTTTCTTGTTGAGGCGAGACGCCATCATGTCTAATTGAGGAATTCTCCCAAACACTTGTCACTTCTGTGAAAACTTCTTGAAGAAGACCCCACTCTCCTGGATGGAGATCGTGTCTGCTGAGGAAGTCTATTTCTCCGTTGTCTACACCCGGAACGAAGACCGCTAATAGAGCGTTTACATGCCTTTCCGCCCAGCGGAAAACTTTTTCGGCTCCTGCCATTGACGCTTTGCTCCTCGTTCCGCCCTAGCGGCTTACTTACGCCACCTCTGTTAAGTCGTCCGACAGAATTAAGACTGGCAGAACGCGAAGAAGATGTTCCGTTGTAAATAGCTCTTAATTCCAGAATGCTTATTGCAGACAAGCTTGCCGGCTTGACCTTTTCCCCTGGAAAGAGCTCCCCAGTCTCGGAGACTTGTATCCATGGACACCAGGATCTAAACCTGGATCCCGAACCTCCGTCCCTCTAGGAGGTGAGAACTGTGAAGCCACCACAGGAGAGATATCCTGGTCCTGCAAAATAGGATTATTTTCCGATGAATGTGTCCGGCATTTGACCTGCTCACCGAATGGCCTCGTAGGCCGCATCCATATTCTTCATCAACGGAACGTATTGATGGGTTTACACTGTTGCAACTCTGATCCGACTCTGGATCCTCAAATCTCTTTCCACAGGAAAAAGCAAACTCTCAACAGGTCAGTATCTTATCTTATTCCTAACTCCTACATCTGCGTCGTTGGGATCAACAGCGATTCCATGTGTTGAAGAACTGTCAGAGAGAAACAATGATTTGTACCTCTTGTTTCTGACCTCGCCGTAGTCAGGAGAGCATCCCATTACAGAACAATAATAGCTCTTACTATTGAAGGAAAACCATCATACTGCCATCACTCCGGTGAAATGACAATGACAATCCTGAATAGCAAACCCAGGCAAGCTTAGTGCGTATGAAAACGCATTTAAACCCTCTTTCTTCTTTTACAGTCTGGAGATCCCTGCCCTGAGAGATTCCAACTTGTAGTTCAATTTCTTAAGAAGAAATCTTTTTGGGATTGTTCTGACCGAGTTGTCCGGTCTCAGAAGCAGAGGAGTATCGGTAAGATCTATTTTAAAAATCAGTGAGGGGAATCATCTGGAAAACTCGAGTATGTCCCCCTTTGGACTTAATTCTTAACTCACTGTGTCAAGTCCATTCCAGGACTGACTGAGGAGTATTAGACGAGTTCCCACCGGTGTGGGCTCCAACAAGATAGACCCAGCGACCTGCGGTGGATGTGGTAGAAACAGAGGCCCTCATTCCGAGTTGTTCGCTCGGTAATTTTCTTCGCATCGCAGCGATTTTCCGCTAATTTCGCATGCGCAATGTTCGCACTGCGACTGCGGCAAGTAAATTTGCTAAGAAGTTTGATATTTTACTCACGGCATTACGAGGTTTTTTGTTCGTTCTGGTGATCGGAGTGTGATTGACAGGAAGTGGGTGTTTCTGGGCGGAAACGGACCGTTTTATGGGAGTGTGTGAAATAACGCTGCCGTTTCTGGGAAAAACGCGGGAGTGGCTGAAGAAACGGGGGAGCGTCTGGGCGAACGCTGGGTGTGTTTGTGACGTCAAACCAGGAACGACAAGCACTGAACTGATCACACTGGAAGAGTAAGTCTCGAGCTACTCAGAAACTGCACAGAGAAGTCTTTTCGCAATATTGCGAATCTTTCGTTCGCAATTCTGCTAAGCTAAGATTCACTCCCAGTAGGCGGCGGCTTAGCGTGTGCAATGCTGCTAAAAGCAGCTTGCGAGCGAACAACTCGGAATGAGGGCCAGAGGACGATATGTACTTCTGAGAACTTGAAAAGGCCGCAGACCTCTTACCTTTTCACCTTCCTCTACCTGCAAAGAAGGGGAAAACAAAACGGTATCCAACCGGTCAAAATGACTGCATCCCACAAAAAATGCGTCACCAACCGTTGTGAGGGAACATAGCTCAGGACGCTAGACTTTCCAGTGGTATCTGCCGAGATCAACTTAACAAAGCCATTCCCAAACCAGGTTACACCTTCATAGGGAAGATACTCCAGTATTTCTCGGAGTCAGTGCATACCTCTTGTAGTCGCACGGCAGCATGCTGCAATGTTCTAGATAAGACCCAACTGAAGGAATATTCCATCTCTTCCCAGGGTAATTATATCGGATAACAAGGTAACCGACTATTTCTGAATACAAACACTCCCCCATGGGTATGTAATGCAAATATCATCAAAACATATAATTAAAATACCACTTAGCTTCCTTTGTGACAGGGCCCCGTGCAGACCAGGGGTTGACGTTCACTTTATTATATCCATGGCGGGAAAATAATAAATACTCGTACTCCTCGAGAAGATTTAAGACCATCTCGTCACGGCTGACCTAGCGCTTTATCAACAGAGCGACCAGCACATAAATAGGAATAACTTTACTTCAGCATTCATTAGAAATCGTAATATGAATATACATATTTAAATACACATATACACACATATTCTATATATACATCATACGTATATGTATTTTGTCAGGAACAGCAGGGTCCCTAGTGACATTAATGTGTTCTGAATGTGTATGAACATGTACTGAATGCCATTGTTGTGGATCTAACCAGGAAACATTATGGTCGACATAAAACATAGTATTCGTCGACAACAGGGAGTAGCAACCGGGCAAAATAACATTCTTGCGACCCCGAGGGGTCTAAGGGAAATATATATATATACATAATGTTAATATCACCCCCCCACGAATACTACCACATCTGTGCTAAAGCTACAGCTCAATGTATCCGCACCATACATATATATATATATATATATATGGCAAGAAATTGAAGAAGCAGGGAGCGCCAATAGTGCATTAAACGAGTACAATGATTTTTATTTTTTTTAAAAATCCAAATCGGTCACAAGTAAAAAAACCCGTACCATAAAAGGCGGTCAAACCACCGCTTGTATAACCAGCTTAATATTTTACCCCACTGTGCAAAGCAGTGATCTCGATTTCAAATCCACAACGTCAGACCACGCCCATACGCGTTTCGTCATTCGACTTCGTCAGTAGGCTTGGTCTGAAGTCACAAAACAAAAATTTTTGGGTTTGAATAAACACATCACTATTCACTTTAACCCATATAACTTACATTCAAATGCTTTTAAACATAACGTGGAATATAACAAATCGCTCTAGTGCACAGAAACTTAAATGATCATAAAATATTATATATCTATATAACCTACAATAATTTTGACAGAAAGATTCATCATGGCATCAAAATATATGAATATATGAATACATGAATACATGGCAATAGAATTTATAGAACTAATTTGAACTTAATTAGATTCAAGTATATGAATGAGCAATATCAGTGTTAACAAACAAAATTGCTCAATTTACTGTTAACCATCCATGATATATTGAATAGTTACAAATTATACATATAACATGAAACAAAGTCATATATATTTCTCATCCGTCCCATAAACACCTTTTTCTAGGAATGATAATGCCCTCATTAGTCAAATCTGTCACCATCACTTTAACAGCCAGTACTGAGTGTCTCTCCCAACACTCCATTTATCATTAGACTCGTGGCAATATCTAATCCATTACATGACTCACGTAATTGTAATATGAAATAGCGCCCGTCCTTGACTTATATGGTCATACTATACACATATATGTGAATCAATAAAATTATTAAAAACCACCTCTTACTGCGGGAGAATTGATGGGTATATAAACCAGTCAATGTAATAAAAAACCGGGACTTGTTTGAGCACTAAATTCATCAGGATAATAAAGACCGACTATAATGAATTTTATATCAATCATAATAATAGAACAGACAACATAGTGCAAAGTATTAAGCCATATAATTAAATATACTTAAATATACAAGTACTTCCACGGACGCATCTAGATTGCATCCGTATCACTGATTCCTCGTTCTAAGACTAATAGTACCTTTGTCAGTCACGGCACTCGCAATCGCTTCAGCGGCCGCTGATGGATGTATCTCCCTTCGCTCCCTTCAGCGTCTAACAGACATACCATTACTCCCAATCCTTATACCATTCAAACCCTCACGTGATTACCGTCACTGCAAGGTAGAACAACGCCCTTACCTCACATATATGGATATTAAAAACAGGTGTGTATAGGCAAAAGAAACAGATATATTAACCCGTTAATATCTAACAAGGACCAGCTCATTACTCTTAAAAGATGAAACATTTAACAGCAACTATTTTATACCACATATGCTAAATATAATGATAAAAAATGTGATAGAGAATATAAAAGCATAAAAATCAAACGGACTGAAATTCGGCCCTGTTGGTAGCAAATATAGACCAATAATCCAAAGACCTATATTAGATATTCTATTTTAAAAATGGGGTCAATTCATATCCTTCATTTAACCCATTGGGGTAGAGAGTATTCAATGTAATTATCCAAAATGTTTCCCTCTTATTGAGGGTATTTTCTCTATCTCCCCCGCGTTTATCATGAGCTATATGTTCCAAGCCTATAAACTTTAAAGAGGCAGGATCGCTATCATGATATTGTTTAAAATGACGGGGCACACTGTGATTATCCACATTATTTTTAATGTTTCTTAAGTGTTCTAAAATGCGGAGTTTTAATACTCTCTTGGTCTTACCAATATATCTTTTCCCACATCCGCACTCAAGTAAATACACAATAAACGTGGAATTGCAATTAATAAAACTATTGATTCTAAACTGTTTGTCTGTGTTTTTGTTACTAAAAGTTTTAGTCCCTTTTAAACCATGCTGACATACCTTACATTTTCCACACACATGAAATCCATTTATTTTAGGCAATGAGAAACCATTGGAGGTAATATTTTCCCTTCTCTCTAAGATGGGCAATAAGCTCGGAGCTAAATGGGTTTTTAAGGTTTTTGCTCGTCTGAATACCATATCAGGTCTTGTTGGTAAGTGTTCAGATAATACAGGATCCATTTGCAAAATATGCCAATTACGCTTAAGACTGCACTGTATTTCATGATTGGAAGAATTGAATTGAGTCACGAATGGACAAAAAAGTGTTTCAGTTCCAGCCCGGTGACTAGTTTCTTGTTTCTTATATTTAATTAGTTCCTTTCTATCCAAAGAACGTGCTTTGTTAATGGCTAATTCAATTAAAGTGGCAGGATAGCCCTTCTCTAAAAAGCGCCTTTTATATTCTAGTGTTTGTTCTTCAAATTTAATTGGAGATGTACAATTCCTTCTTAAACGTACTAATTGTGAAAAAGGCAAATTGCTTTTCCATTTTTTCAAATGACAGCTATTATAATCTAGATAGTTATTGCTGTCTACCTCTTTAAAAAATGTTGAGATCTCTATTACTTTATTTAATGCATAATCACTAGTATTCAGGACTAGATCTAAGAACTCAATCTGTTCTGTCTGAAAATTAGATGTAAACTGTAAATTGAATTCATTTGAATTAAGATACTGTAAAAATTCATTGAATTCAGTTTCTGTACCACGCCAGACAACAAGCACGTCATCTATATAACGTTTAAACAGCATGATCTTATCAGAGTAAGGATTATTAGCTAATATAGTGCCCTTTTCCCATTCGCCCATATATAAATTGGCGACACTCGGGGCACAAATCGTCCCCATGGCTACCCCGCATACCTGTTCAAAAAATTCCCCCAAAAAGGTGAAATAGTTATGTTTAAAAATAAAGCGAACACAGTCCAATAGAAACTGAACCTTCTGTATAGTCATCTCAGTGTCTCTTCTTAACACAGATTCCAAATGAACTAAACCTTTCTCATGTGGAATCGAGGTATATAATGAGGTGACATCGATAGTAGCCCACTTATATTCATCACACCACACAAAATTTTCCAATAACTGCAATATATGTGTTGAGTCCTTTACATAGGTTTCCAACTCAGAAACATAATTTTTAAGGAAAATATCTACATATTCAGAAACACGAGAAGTGAGGGAGTCAATCCCTGATACTATTGGGCGACCTGGGGGTTTGGATTGATTCTTATGAATCTTGGGCAAATAATATATTGTGGCAATCCTAGGATGTTCATTCCATAAGTAGCCAAATTCCTCATCACTAAGGACTCCCGTGTTACACCCTCTATTGAGTAATTCCAATAAAGATGTTAAATAATCTTTAGTCGGGTCCTTTTTAAGCTTAGAATAAGAAACGGGATCTGAAAGTAATCTATACATTTCAGTCTCATAATCAGCTCTATTTAAAAGAACCACCCCTCCCCCCTTATCAGCTTGTTTGATAACTAAAGCCGTATTTCCTTTTAATTTTTCTAATGATAATTGTTCCCGTCTAGTTAAATTTGGATTATAATTCCGCTCATCTCTAATTTTATCAAAATCTTTTTTTACCAACTGAGCAAACAGATCCAAATGTGTGCCCCGTGACTCAACAGGATAAAAAGTGGATCTTTTTTTCAACCCGGAAGCATTAACAGTTTTTTGACTTTCATAATTATTTATAGGGGCTGTTGACTTATTACCTTGTCTAATAAAGTGTCTTTTTAATGTCATCTTACGTATATAAAGATTGAGATCCATATATAAATTAAATTTATTCACCCCTGCCGATGGTGCAAAAGATAACCCTTTTTGTAGGACATCCACATCTGTTTCATTAAGCTCCACCTCCGAAAAGTTGAAAATACCCATTTTCTTTTTTACTAATGGGACTGCATTAGTGCTTTTTTGTGAGGTGCCCTGTATTGTAGGTTATATAGATATATAATATTTTATGATCATTTAAGTATCTGTGCACTAGAGCGATTTGTTATATTCCACGTTATGTTTAAAAGCATTTGAATGTAAGTTATATGGGTTAAAGTGAATAGTGATGTGTTTATTCAAACCCAAAAATTTGAATAATAAATAATAAATAATTATGAAAGTCAAAAAACTGTTAATGCTTCCGGGTTGAAAAAAAGATCCACTTTTTATCCTGTTGAGTCACGGGGCACACATTTGGATCTGTTTGCTCAGTTGGTAAAAAAAGATTTTGATAAAATTAGAGATGAGCGGAATTATAATCCAAATTTAACTAGACGGGAACAATTATCATTAGAAAAATTAAAAGGAAATACGGCTTTAGTTATCAAACAAGCTGATAAGGGGGGAGGGGTGGTTCTTTTAAATAGAGCTGATTATGAGACTGAAATGTATAGATTACTTTCAGATCCCGTTTCTTATTCTAAGCTTAAAAAGGACCCGACTAAAGATTATTTAACATCTTTATTGGAATTACTCAATAGAGGGTGTAACACGGGAGTCCTTAGTGATGAGGAATTTGGCTACTTATGGAATGAACATCCTAGGATTGCCACAATATATTATTTGCCCAAGATTCATAAGAATCAATCCAAACCCCCAGGTCGCCCAATAGTATCAGGGATTGACTCCCTCACTTCTCGTGTTTCTGAATATGTAGATATTTTCCTTAAAAATTATGTTTCTGAGTTGGAAACCTATGTAAAGGACTCAACACATATATTGCAGTTATTGGAAAATTTTGTGTGGTGTGATGAATATAAGTGGGCTACTATCGATGTCACCTCATTATATACCTCGATTCCACATGAGAAAGGTTTAGTTCATTTGGAATCTGTGTTAAGAAGAGACACTGAGATGACTATACAGAAGGTTCAGTTTCTATTGGACTGTGTTCGCTTTATTTTTAAACATAACTATTTCACCTTTTTGGGGGAATTTTTTGAACAGGTATGCGGGGTAGCCATGGGGACGATTTGTGCCCCGAGTGTCGCCAATTTATATATGGGCGAATGGGAAAAGGGCACTATATTAGCTAATAATCCTTACTCTGATAAGATCATGCTGTTTAAACGTTATATAGATGACGTGCTTGTTGTCTGGCGTGGTACAGAAACTGAATTCAATGAATTTTTACAGTATCTTAATTCAAATGAATTCAATTTACAGTTTACATCTAATTTTCAGACAGAACAGATTGAGTTCTTAGATCTAGTCCTGAATACTAGTGATTATGCATTAAATAAAGTAATAGAGATCTCAACATTTTTTAAAGAGGTAGACAGCAATAACTATCTAGATTATAATAGCTGTCATTTGAAAAAATGGAAAAGCAATTTGCCTTTTTCACAATTAGTACGTTTAAGAAGGAATTGTACATCTCCAATTAAATTTGAAGAACAAACACTAGAATATAAAAGGCGCTTTTTAGAGAAGGGCTATCCTGCCACTTTAATTGAATTAGCCATTAACAAAGCACGTTCTTTGGATAGAAAGGAACTAATTAAATATAAGAAACAAGAAACTAGTCACCGGGCTGGAACTGAAACACTTTTTTGTCCATTCGTGACTCAATTCAATTCTTCCAATCATGAAATACAGTGCAGTCTTAAGCGTAATTGGCATATTTTGCAAATGGATCCTGTATTATCTGAACACTTACCAACAAGACCTGATATGGTATTCAGACGAGCAAAAACCTTAAAAACCCATTTAGCTCCGAGCTTATTGCCCATCTTAGAGAGAAGGGAAAATATTACCTCCAATGGTTTCTCATTGCCTAAAATAAATGGATTTCATGTGTGTGGAAAATGTAAGGTATGTCAGCATGGTTTAAAAGGGACTAAAACTTTTAGTAACAAAAACACAGACAAACAGTTTAGAATCAATAGTTTTATTAATTGCAATTCCACGTTTATTGTGTATTTACTTGAGTGCGGATGTGGGAAAAGATATATTGGTAAGACCAAGAGAGTATTAAAACTCCGCATTTTAGAACACTTAAGAAACATTAAAAATAATGTGGATAATCACAGTGTGCCCCGTCATTTTAAACAATATCATGATAGCGATCCTGCCTCTTTAAAGTTTATAGGCTTGGAACATATAGCTCATGATAAACGCGGGGGAGATAGAGAAAATACCCTCAATAAGAGGGAAACATTTTGGATAATTACATTGAATACTCTCTACCCCAATGGGTTAAATGAAGGATATGAATTGACCCCATTTTTAAAATAGAATATCTAATATAGGTCTTTGGATTATTGGTCTATATTTGCTACCAACAGGGCCGAATTTCAGTCCGTTTGATTTTTATGCTTTTATATTCTCTATCACATTTTTTATCATTATATTTAGCATATGTGGTATAAAATAGTTGCTGTTAAATGTTTCATCTTTTAAGAGTAATGAGCTGGTCCTTGTTAGATATTAACGGGTTAATATATCTGTTTCTTTTGCCTATACACACCTGTTTTTAATATCCATATATGTGAGGTAAGGGCGTTGTTCTACCTTGCAGTGACGGTAATCACGTGAGGGTTTGAATGGTATAAGGATTGGGAGTAATGGTATGTCTGTTAGACGCTGAAGGGAGCGAAGGGAGATACATCCATCAGCGGCCGCTGAAGCGATTGCGAGTGCCGTGACTGACAAAGGTACTATTAGTCTTAGAACGAGGAATCAGTGATACGGATGCAATCTAGATGCGTCCGTGGAAGTACTTGTATATTTAAGTATATTTAATTATATGGCTTAATACTTTGCACTATGTTGTCTGTTCTATTATTATGATTGATATAAAATTCATTATAGTCGGTCTTTATTATCCTGATGAATTTAGTGCTCAAACAAGTCCCGGTTTTTTATTACATTGACTGGTTTATATACCCATCAATTCTCCCGCAGTAAGAGGTGGTTTTTAATAATTTTATTGATTCACATATATGTGTATAGTATGACCATATAAGTCAAGGACGGGCGCTATTTCATATTACAATTACGTGAGTCATGTAATGGATTAGATATTGCCACGAGTCTAATGATAAATGGAGTGTTGGGAGAGACACTCAGTACTGGCTGTTAAAGTGATGGTGACAGATTTGACTAATGAGGGCATTATCATTCCTAGAAAAAGGTGTTTATGGGACGGATGAGAAATATATATGACTTTGTTTCATGTTATATGTATAATTTGTAACTATTCAATATATCATGGATGGTTAACAGTAAATTGAGCAATTTTGTTTGTTAACACTGATATTGCTCATTCATATACTTGAATCTAATTAAGTTCAAATTAGTTCTATAAATTCTATTGCCATGTATTCATGTATTCATATATTCATATATTTTGATGCCATGATGAATCTTTCTGTCAAAATTATTGTAGGTTATATAGATATATAATATTTTATGATCATTTAAGTATCTGTGCACTAGAGCGATTTGTTATATTCCACGTTATGTTTAAAAGCATTTGAATGTAAGTTATATGGGTTAAAGTGAATAGTGATGTGTTTATTCAAACCCAAAAATTTTTGTTTTGTGACTTCAGACCAAGCCTACTGACGAAGTCGAATGACGAAACGCGTATGGGCGTGGTCTGACGTTGTGGATTTGAAATCGAGATCACTGCTTTGCACAGTGGGGTAAAATATTAAGCTGGTTATACAAGCGGTGGTTTGACCGCCTTTTATGGTACGGGTTTTTTTACTTGTGACCGATTTGGATTTTTAAAAAAAATAAAAATCATTGTACTCGTTTAATGCACTATTGGCGCTCCCTGCTTCTTCAATTTCTTGCCAGGACTTCCACCCGTTCGGGATCGGGTATTATTGGGGAGGCGACAGCTGGAAGTTCCAGAAGTGCATACTGACAAATTTCCTTTCCAAACGATATTGGCTGTCAGCGAGTTCGAAGATCACTTCTTCTTGTTCAATCTTGAGGACATTTGACCTCTATGGGACTTTATATATATATATATACATTATAACATCTGAAAGAAGGTTTATTACCTTTTTTGTTTGCGCTCATACTATTTGTTTGATATATATATATATATATATATATATATACAGGTATAAGTTTTTTTTTTTACATTATCATGTTAATTTACACCCAGTAATACAGTTGGTGCCAACAGGGTCAGCCACATATGACTCTGTCTTCCCATATAGTGCTTACTTTAGTAAAGCTTACAACTTCATCTACTGAATCAAATACCCTCAGGAGTCGGCAACGCCGACAGAGGGATCCCATAGCTGTTTGTGGCAGGGCACTCACACATGTCGACACACGTGTCCTAAATCGCTATAATGGGTAGATTCCTGACAGGAAAAACACAGAAACTTTTTAACAACTCATTTATACATATATAGTGCATTTTATATGAGCCCATAGTGCCCCAAGCAACTGTGCCCCCCTCCGTTTTACACTGTTAGATTTTTCACAGTGTTTTGGCAGGCCAGCGTCTGTGTGAGGAGAAAATGGCGCTGTATAGAGTTGTGAGGGCTAAGCCACGCCCCCTGCTCGGCGTGCTTCAGCCCGCTATTTTTCACAGTTTTTTACTGGCGGGGGTCTGTATACAGTGCCTATGCACTGTATACTACTTTGCCAGGATATTATATGAGGTAAAATTGCTGCCCAGGGCGCCCCCCCCTGCGCCCTGCACCCGTGTAGTGCCGCTTGTGTGTGGGAGCAATGGCACGCAGCGCGACCGCTGCGTGGTACCTCAGAGACTCTGAAGTCTTCTCCCGTCACTGAAGTCTTCTGTTCTTCTAATACTCACCCAGCTTCTTTCTTCTGGCTCTGTCAGGGGTGTGACGGCGCCGCTCCGGGAACGAGCAGCTAGGCGAACCAAGTGATCAGACCTTCTGGAGCTAATGGTGTCCAGTAGCCTAAGAAGCAGAGCCCTTGAACTCAGAAGAAGTAGGTCTGACTTCTCTCCCCTCACTCCCACGAAGCAGAGAGCCTGTAGCCAGCAGGTCTCCCTGAAAATAATAAACCTAACATAAAGTCTTTTCAGAGAAACTCAGGAGAGCTCCCCTAGTGTGTGTCCAGTCTCTCTGGGCACACAGTCTAACTGGAGTCTGGAGGAGGGGCATAGAGGGAGGAGTCAGTTCACACCCTTTCAAAGTCTTATAGTGTGCCCATGTCTCCTGCGGATCCCGTCTATACCCCATGGTCCTTTTGGAGACCCCAGCATCCGCTAGGATGTATGAGAAATATATTTAAATGTATCTAATAGGAATTGTTTTAAAAAAATGTATATACTACACCACCAAGAAGTTCTTTTTGATTCACCTCTGAATCATCCTCCCTGTGTACGTAGTTATTCACCTCCATGTCGCATCACCAAATCTTGTGATTTGCCTGGCAATTCCTGCTACTTGTATTCCTAGCTATAGTTGATCCATCTCTTATATTAAGACACTTCTCATATTTGCAGTTGCCTTATCAGTATGTTAGCAGATTAGTTATTACATAAGGTTTTGGAATATTCATTGTAATTTGTTTGTTTAGCAGCTTTAATGCCAGTTCAGCACTTCACAACGAGCTGTTAGCTGCACAGGCACTGAGAGGTCAGCTGGAAGATACTCTGATGAGGACAATGGAGCAACTAGTCACACTACAATCAGAAAGCAAGGCTTCAACCTATTTTGGAGGTGGGGAAAAAGGGTGTTTGAATCTTCCTCACAAGCATGCCTTCTAATTAGAACTGGTTGGTTTTCAAACACTGGGGGTCATTCCGAGTTGATCGCTAGCTAAAAATGTTCGCTGCGCAGTGATGAGGCAAAAAAACGGCACTTCTATGCATGCGGCGCAATGATCACGCGCGACGTACTTTCACAACGGCCGATGTGTTTTTACACAAGGTCTAGCGAAGCTTTTCAGTCACACTGCTGGCTGCAGAGTGATTGACAGGAAGAGGGCGTTTCTGGGTGTCAACTGACCGTTTTCAGGGAGTGTTCGAAAAAACGCAGGCATGCCAGGAAAAAGGCAGGTGTGGCTGGGAGAACGCAGGGCGTATTTGTGACATCAAAACAGGATCTGAACAGTCTGAAGTTATCGCAAGCTAGGAGTAGGTCTGGAGCTACTCTAAACCTGCACAATTTTTTTTTGTAGTCGCTCTGCGATCCTTTCGTTCGCACTTCTGCTAAGCTAAGATACACTCCCAGAAGGCGGCGGCTTAGCGTTTGCACGGCTGCTAAAAACAGCTAGCGAGTGAACAACTCGGAATGACCCCCACTGTGTAATGCATTGGAGAGAATAATGGTGTTTAACATTACTAAAGCACTTTCACTAATGAAAACCGTCTGTTTTTTTAATTAAGAAGTTACTAATTGACTGACCAATGAAACATTAGATACTGTAATGCCAGTCATCGTTTCTTAATCGTCCCTTCAGTTTTAATATTTTTGTATGTTTTAGACACCTCATATTTTTGCGCCATAATTTGTATGTTAGACTAAATAAAGTTATTTTGTCTTCCTATAGTTTGTCTTTTTGTCCTGTTTTTGTGCTGAAATGCATGATTGTGTGTGTGCTTTAATATAGTTTACGGTAAGTAATAGTTACACAACAATAACTTGTACTGTGACACATTGCAGTTAAACCATAAATATACTTTCTGGTTTACAGTTTCTGGGTGTTTTTTTTTTTTTTTTTTTTGGGGGGGGGGGGGGTGTTAAGCATTCATTTTCCCTATGTTTTGTGTGTGTTTGTGTATGTGTGTTGGGTTGTTGGATCCCAGGAGGTTGAAGAAGATGTCAGAGCATGGAATACTAGGGTAGAGGGGGGAGGGGGGGGGGGGGGGAGAAGAACTGAGAGAGATTCTCAGAACACAAAATCGCAGGGAATGGCAGAACAGAAAAGAGAGAGGATGTTAGAGCATTGGATCCTAGGAAAGAGGGGAGGGTGAAAGAACAGAGATAGGGTATCAGAGCATGGGATCCCAGTGGAGAGAGGTGTCAGAGGTCAGTATCCCAGGGAAGAGGGGAGAGTGGGGTGTCAGACCATGGGATCCCTAAGGAGAGAGGAGGGTGACAGAAGAGAAAATATTTATCCCCCACTGGGAAAGACACGTATAAAAATAAAAAAAATAATAAAGGAAACTACTAGGAATTACTAATAAATCAAGAGCTCTACAGAACAGAGAGTGGGCGTCAGAGCATTGGTTCCCAGGAGAGAGGGGAAGATGTCAGAGCATCGGATAATAGGTGTCAGGGACTGTGATTTGTCTGGAGTCAGTAGTAGAAACTTTAAGGTTTAAATACATCTCTCCACATAGATAATAATAATAATAATGTTTATTAAGGCAAAGTTCAGCAAATAATATAGGCATGGGGAACAGTCTCTAAAATATCAGCTTTGGG